>NC_137023.1:16128641-16243641 GCF_032717465.1 Coenobita brevimanus | reverse complement strand
GTTCATAATTTCCACAATTTTCAAAATTCGCGCGAGATTTTTGATTCGCCCACCTACCCAAGCCTCCCCTACCTGCCGCCAGGCGGGCAGCGTCCCAGACCCCGCGTGACCTGCGCTCGCCCTTGTCTCGGTCACTCACCTGTTAGCAGTGACCCAGGTCAGACATGGTGCGTAAAGGTCTCTCAGACGACGAAATACAATCCGCCCTGGATGCCTTCACTGGAGATAGTGATTCTCCACTTGATGATGATGTGGTGGATCGAGATTATGTGCAGCCTGAGGAGGAAATAACAAGCAGTGATGAGGAGGTCCCTTCGCCCCGGAAAAAGTGGTATGTCACGTATCGTAAGGCAAGGGAAGGCCAGCCTGCACCCAAAACACCTGCATGGACCTCTCTCCATCCCCTAGAGAGAGATTCTGATGAGGGCGAGGATGAAGACGATGACGATGACTGTGGCTTAGGATGTGATGTTGCCTCGTGGTTGGGGAAGGAAAAAATCTCACCCCGAGGATCAGATGGTGGGGCGAGAAGGCAAATAAAGTATGGCCTAGTGTTTTGTCTGGGGAAGGCGAAAGTGGTGTGGTGGGAGTGCGGGGTGAAAGGGAAAGTGGTGTGAGGGAGGCAGCATGAGCACGTGCGGCACGTAGGCCTAGGGGAGAGGAGGTGGAGCCACTCCCCAGCACGTCTTTCGCCATACAATATTCCCAAACTTCCTCCACACAGCCCCAGGATGTGGGGAAAGGAAGGGAAAGGGTAAAGGAAAAGGGAGAGGGAAGAGAAGTGTGAGTGATGAAAGGCGCCGCTCTCCACCTCTCCCACAACCACCAATGTTGCGTTGTGCCTTCAGCCATGTTTCAGAGAGTACCATAACTTCCTACACTACTGAAACTGTGTGGGATGGCAATATGACGCTCAGTATAATCGTAAGGCCAGTCAGTATGTGCTAAGTCTTATATGAACTTGAAACGGGTGTAATGTTTGCAGGAAAGTAATGTATAAGTTGAGAAATAGTGTAAGTTGAACGAAGTGATATGAAAACTACACCCACTGTATAAATCTGCGAAAATATGACGCTCAGTATAACACTCTGGTCAGTAAATATGTGATAGCAAGAATATAAAGTGGAAACGGGTGTAATGTTAGCATGAATAAAACGTATAAGTTGAAAAATAGTGTAAGTTGTAATAATTGATGTCACGAGTACACCCACTGTGTAAATCTGCGAAAATATTACGCTCAGTAGAACATTCTGGTCAGTAAGTATGTGATAGGAATTATATAAAGTGGAAAAGGTTGTAATGTTAGTAGTAAGGTAATTTATAAGGTGAATACTAGTGTAAGATGAAACAAATGATATCGCGATAATACTTACTGTGTAAGTACGCGATAATATGACGCTCAGTAGAATCGTAAGGTCTGAAATTATGTGATATCAATTATATCAAGTGTAAACATGTGCAATGTTAGTGGAGAATTATTATATAAGTACAAAAATAGGTTGTAAGTTGAAATAGTAGTCATAGCGACTTCAACGAGTGTGTTATTATGCGCTATTATTAAGCTAAATATTTACGTAAGGCCTGAAACTATCTCAAAACAGTTCTCTAAAGTTGAAAAGTGTATAATGTTATTAGGAAAGTATTATGTAAGTAGAAAAAACACAATACGAGTTGAAACAACAGTCACAGCGAGTTCACTCACTACGTAAATAAGCGCTGACATTACGCTAAATGTTATCAAAAGGCCTGTGAATACGTAAAAACAGTTCAATAAAATGTAAAATGATATAATGTTATTGTAGAAGTATTATGTAAGTAGAAAAAATGATATGTATCATGATTCTGGAATGTTAGGGATTCATCCTGACCAATCTGCCCGATTTTGCTCGTTTCGCACGATGGTACAATTCTTATTTCAGCTCTATTTTTGTATAAAATCCAATTTACTCTTTTATCACATGTTTTTATGTTTGTAATAAATACATATCTACTTACTTTCATTGGTTTCCCAGACTTATAATACCATAGAAAACGTTAGAGGCTCAGACCACCTACAGAGAACACGGTGCCAGGTGTGACCAAGACATACCTGTTTAGGGCAATTATGGACCCCGGGGAACAATTTCTTTGTGACTGACCATTGTTTCTGACCAAAAGCGAAAGTTTTAGCAAAAAAAATTTGGGTCCATAAATGGTCGGGATTGGGGGGTACCATTGGTGAGAAAGTGGTCGGGACGGGGCGGGTTAACCTGTTCTATCGCTCCGGTACAGCCTGTGGACCCTCCAAAGAAATGGCGACTGTGGCACTTTGGAGCTGCAGATTGGGAGGCCCGCAGGCAGTACTTTGATTTTCCCTGGAATGATTATTGCTTCCATGGTCGGGAGCCATCTGAGTGTGCCTTGCGCATTACACAGGTTAGTCTTTCTGGCATGGAAGCATACATTCCTTTCTCATATCCTTTGACTAATGCAAGAAAGCCTTTGTTTAATCAGTCTTGTTCTAATGCTGTCCGCAACAAGGAGAGGGTCTATAAAAGGTACCAGAGCTAACCCACCCCTGAATCACATCTTTTTTATGTTACTGCCTGGAATCGTGCTAAGTCTGTTCTTTGCTCTGCTAAAAAATAATTTCATCTGCACTAAATGCTCTCAACTCTCCAACTCAAATTCTTCCCACTCCTTCTGGCACCTTGCCAAAAACCTGTCTAACAACTTTACCTCATCATCCTTCCCTCCTCTTTTCTACTCTGATGGCTCTGTAGCTATTTCTTCTGCTGATAAAGCACATCTCTTCATTCAGACTTTCTCCTCCAATTCCACCTAAGACAATTCCGGTGCTGTTCCTCCAACACTTCCCCCTCTGACTTCCTCATGGCTGACATTAAAATTTCTTCAGCTGATGTATTTTCTGCCATCACTGGCCTCAATACTAACAAGGCATATGGGCCTGATGGAGTCCCTCCTGTTGTCCTCAAGAACTGTGCTTCTGTGCTTACACCCTGCCTTTGTAAACTCTTTCGCCTTTGTCTTTCAAGTTGTACCTTTCCTTCTTCCTGGAAGTTTGCTCTCATTCAGCCTGTCCCAAAGAAAGGAGACCATTCCCGACCTTCTAACTATCATCCAATTGCTTTAACATGCTGTATCTCAAAAATTTTTGAGTTTATTCTTAACAGAAAAACTTTAGAGCATCTTTCTTATCATAACCTTTTTTATGATCGTCAGCATGAGTTCCGTCAGGGACGCGCAACTGGTGATATTCGCAACTACCTTTCAAACTCTTGATCCTCCTCCTTTCGGAACATTGGCGAAAGCTTTGCAATTGCACTTGACATCTCAAAGGCTTTCCATCGAGTCTGCCACAAATCTTTAATTTCCAAACTGCTCTCTTACAGTTTCTATCCTTCTATCTGTGCCTTTATCAACAGCTTCCTTTCTGGTCGTTCTATAGCTGTTGTAGACGGCCATCGTTCTTCTCCTAGATCTATTAACAGTGGTGTTCCTCAGGGCTCAGTCCTATCACCAACTCTCTTCCTTTTATTCATCAATGATCTTCTAAGTTGTACATCTAACCCTATCCACTCGTATGCTGATGATTCCACCCTTCACCTTTCCATTCGGTTCCCACAACGTCCATCCCAGCAGTTACTTCAACAATCAAGGGATGAGGCTATGGCACTCCTAATGTCTGACCTTGCTCGTATCTCTGACTGGGGTAAAAATAATCTTGTTGTTTTTAATGCATCTAAGACTCGGTTTTTACACCTATCAACCTGACAGAATCTTCCACAAGAGTACCCATTAAAATTAAATAATATCCAGCTCATTCCAGCATCATCCTTGAACATGCTTGGGGTTTCATTCAATCGGGATTTTTCTTGGAAAGATCATATTACATCTCTGGTAAAATCTGCTTCCAAGAGATTAGGTGTGCTAAGCCGACTCCATACCTTTTTTACCCCTGCACAGTTGTTGACTTTATACATGGGATTAATTCTCCCCTGTATGGAGTAAAAGTCTTATGTGTGGGGAGGCTCCCCACAAACAGCTCTTCTTAATAGGGTGCAGTCAAAGGCATTTCGTCTCACCAACTCTGCACCTCTAACTGGCTCCCTTCAACCTCTGTCTCTTCGCCACACTGTTGCCTCTTTATCTCTTTTCTTTCGCTACTCCCATGGTCATTGCTCCTCTGAACTGTCTGCTTGCATCCCTCCACCTTTACGACGGGTGCGTAGCACCCGTCAAGTAATAAACTCTGATCCCTTTTCTGTCCAACTCTCTAATGAGAGAGTTAACCGTTACTCCCAGTCCTTCATTAATGCAACAGGTAAACTCTGGAACTGTCTCCCTCTGTCTGTATTTCCTACTTCCTAAGACCTCCAGCCTTTCAAACGCAGTGTGTCCAGGCATCTCGAAATGAACAGATCTTGAATTTGGCTCTCTTTTTTTTTTTTTTTTTCTTAGAAGGAACTGTTTTGCGGGCTCGTTCCTTCTTACTCGCATATAACGCCCACATCTATCTATCTATCTATCTATCTATCTATATATATATATATATATAGATAGATAGATAAACATTATATATATATATATATATATATATATATATATATATATATATATTATATATATAAACATATATATATATATATATATATATATATATATATATATATATATATATATTATATATATAAATATATATATATATATATATATATATATATATATATATATATATATATATATATATATATATACATATATATATATATATATATATATGTATATATATATATATATATATATGAAATATGTATATATATATATATATATATATATGAAATATGTATATATATATATATATATATATATATATATATATACATATGAAATATATATATATATACACATATATATATATACATATATATATATATATATATATATATATATATATATATATACATATATATAAATATATATATATATATATATATATATATATATATATATATATATATGAAATATATATATATATATATATATATATATATATGAAATTATATATATATATATATATATATATATATATATATGAAATAATATACATATATATATATATATATATATATATATATATATATATATATATATATATATATATATATATATATATATATATATATATATATATATATATATATATATATATATATGAAATATATATATATATATATATATATATATATATATATATATATATATATACATATATGAAATTTTATATATATATATATATATATATATATATATATATATATATATATATATATATATGCTGAATCGGTAGAGAGGCGGTTTGCAGTCCTAATGGACCCAGGATCGAATCCCGGCTGGGGCAGGGAACAGTTTAAGGATTTGAATTTCCTAAAAGCAGACTTTCCTGATCTACCAGATGACCCGCCGACATGTCGTAAAAGTACCCCCGCTAATACCAATACACCAGTCCTGTATGAGACAGCCCTAGCATGTATTCAATATGGACGGTGGGTGTTAGCGCCAAAGTGGTGACATGTGGAGGTGTAGGAGGACTACTGGGCCTTGGGATAGGCAACTGCCCCCAAGAAATAGGCCCTGAGCCTTTGCCCAGAGTCGGACACATAAAAAAATATATATATATATATATATATATATATATATATATATAATGCAAGACCCCATAGTTCCGTTAGGGGTGGCCAAAAACAAATCGCCTCCATCTTTCCCTGTCCCCCACCATTTCACTGCCCTGCTCCCAGCTCACTCCCCTCTCTTATTTACCTATCCACTCCTTCCCTCCGTCTCATCCTTGGTCTCCCCCTCTCTCTCTCCCCCTCCACCTCACTCACATACACTCTTGTCAGTCTCTCACTCTCCATCCTCCCGACATGGCCAAACCACCTCATTGTGTTTCTCGTAACGCTTCCTATCACATTCACATCCACACCACAACGCTCCTTCACTTCCTCATTTGTCAGTCTGTCTGTCCATGTGATTACTTCACAGGCTCCTCTGAAATAACTCATTTCCACTGCTCCCACTCTCGACCTCTGTCCCTCCAACAAGGTCCAAGCTTCACTTCCATACTTCCATGTGTGGAGTAGACTGTAGCACCAGTCCAACAGGGCAGTACTCCCGAGGTTGATGGGAAGCTGGTGATAGGGAAAGCTGGAGCTCCTCGTTTCACCAGCCCTCAGGACTTGATCCTAACCATCTCCCTTTGCTGAACATGTTCAGTGCATCATTTACACAGAGAGTAGGCCAGCATGCTCTCATAATACCTCTACCTTCAACTGTCTACACCACACTACATGCACATAACATATCACACTTTCTATTCACGTCTTTAGTATTGGCCGCTGCAATCTTACTATCAAATGAGGTGGTACCTCTCATTTCCACCACTGGCAGGGTAGGGCTGGTGGCACAGGGTCCTCCCTGTCGCCATCAAGTGACTGTGCCAGCAGCGACTGTTGCTATTTCCGGGAATGCTCGTCGGCGAAGAAGTGACAGTGCGATCTTATTCTTTACCAACATCATTGGCCTTACCACAAATTTAAACTCAGTTCATTTTTTCCTTCAGTCCATATCCCTTTTGGCCCTTTTCCTCACAGAACCACAAATCTCACCCTCTACCGATATATCTCTATTTTGTTTTCCTGGTTACCATCTCCTTACAAACTTCCGTAACAAGGGCGGCACCTGTTCTTATATCAAATCCCAATATACAGTTGACACTATTTTAAACTTCACTTCATCCAGTTTTGATTACTCATTATATAAACTAAATTGTCAAAACATTAACTAATATATTTGTGTAATTTATCGTTCCCCCAATGCTTCTTCGAAGCCCAGTGTATTTGATTCCATATCCACTCAGTTAAGTAACCTTAACCTTGCTCTTGGCACCGAAATTACCATTTTGGGTGATTTTAACATACAGAATGTTGAATGGTTATTGCATTCTGCCAAGACTGACGTTGCTGGTCTACAGCAGAGTGCAAGCTGTTTGCGGAAACATTTTATCTCACCCAGTTGGTAAAGCAACCAACCAGAATGCCTGATAATCCTGACCATAATGCCCATCTCTTGGATTTATTCTTGACAAATAATCCAGATCAATACAGGATAGAGGTATTGTCACCACTTGGATCCTCTGGCCACAATCTCATCAAAGCCTCATTAGTTAACCCTCCCACACCTCCCCGTTCTGAACCTGTCAGGGTGACCCGATTGCACTTTGATAGGGAAGACTGGGATGGATTTAGATGCCACGGAATGTCATTCCATGGCAGTCTTTCTTCTCTAGCGATCCCAATTCTACCCAGTCCCACGTTTGTGACTTAATACTAGCTGGTATGGATTTATTCATACCAAGTCAACAGTTCACTAAAAGATCGAACTCTCCAAAATGGTTTGATGGCAACTGTGCCAGAGCAACAGCCCAAAAGTCATTAGCATATAACTCTTACTTAAAATCAAAAACATCTGAATCACTCTCCCAATTTAAAATTGCTATAAATCATGCAAAAGCTGTATTAAATCTATCTAAATCAAACTTTCTTCAACAGCAAGCATCAAAACTACTTAAAAACCCTAATGACAACAGAATATTTTGGTCAACTCTTAATTTTTTCAATAATAATTTTAACAAGTCAACTTCCATTCCCCCACTAAAATCTTCATATGGCAACATTACAAATGACCCGCGTGGGAAAGCAGATATCTTTGCCAGTACCTTTGTCAGAAACTCTACCATAGACGATACCAGCCAGAATGTCCCAGTACTGGAACTTGATTCTCCCGAAATTGCCCAACTTAAAATACAGACAAGATATGTAAAATCTATCCTAGAAAATTTACCTTCCAAACAAAGCTCCAGGCCCAGATGGAATTCCGCCAATTGTTTTGAAAAAGTGTTCCCCTGAACTTGCCTCTGTCCTAGCTAAATTATTCAGACTATGCATACGTACTTCTTTATTCCCAAATTCATGTACAAAAGCCAATATCCACCCAATTCCGAAGAAAGGAAGTTCGTCTGACCCCTCCGATTACAGACCAATAGCTATCACATCTTCTCTTGGTAAGGTATTTGAAACTTTAAAAAATAAGCACATTGTTAAACATCTTGAATCCAACAACTTAATTAATGATAGACAATATGGTTTTCGCCACAAAAGATCCACCATTGACATACTCAATCTCTTAACTCATACCATCCATCAATCAATTGATCTTTTTGGAGAAACTCATGCAGTAGCTCTTGATATCTCTAAAGCTTTCGACAGAGTATGGCACCGTTCCCTGCAGTCCAAACTCTCTTGCTATGGACTAATGTCTTTTGTTCCTTTGATTTTTTCATATCTTAGTGACAGGAAAATAAGAATAAAAGTAGATGATGTATATTCCAATTTCCACTCAATTAACGCCGGCGTGCCACAGGGATCAGTTCTGGCGCCAACCCTATTTCTGGTTCATATTAATGATCTCTTATCTGTCACCCACAATCCCATTCACTCATGTGCAGGTGACTCAACACTACATAGTTCATTCACACTCAGACACCCATTTACAAAGTCTAATATCTCTACCTCTCAACTCAGTACAGTCATCTCCATAAAAAAAAGATCTATCTACGATCAGTGAATGGGGACAAAACAACTTTGTCTCCTTTAATGCTAGTAAAACTAAATATATACAGTTTACTAATAGACAGATATTGCCAGATTCGTACATTACTTTCAGTGCTACTAATATTCCCATCTCCAAAAGTATTGAAATTCTTTGCGTCTCACTTAACAGTGCCCTCAGTTGGACCTCTCATGACAGATCACTTGCTAAAACCACCTCAAAGAAACTTGGATTATTGTACAGAGTCCGTAACTTCTTCGCCGATGACCAGTTAGCTATAGTTTATAAGGGTCATGTGCGCTCTCAGCTTGAATATTTCTCACCCTTGTGGAATGGTTGTGGAGAGGTTGCATTAACCCGCCCCATCTCGACGTTTTCTGGGCAGTGGTATGCCCGAGTCCCGACATTTTTGGACCTTTTTTTTTTTTGGCTCAAATATCCGCTTTTGGTGAGAAACATCGAAAATTCATAGAGAAATCACTCACCTGAGGTTTAAAATACTCGATTTAGGTACGAGTACTTCCTTACCTGACTGGGTTTTCTAACAGGCTGGCACCAAAGAAAACGAGTTCTATGGGAGGGTAACTATTTTATCCACTCATAAACAGTATGTTGCCTCCCTTGCATTATTTTACAGATATTTTTTTTGGCAAATGCTCACTCAGACGAAGTTGCGTCCATGGTGCCACCTCTCCATGCCTTCCCTCGTGCTACACGGGCGTCTGGTAGCGCTCATGACTGGAATGTCACTCAGCCATATTGCAGAACTTCTGCCTATCAAAATTCTTTCATTTCTCGAACTGCATCTCTCTGGAATTCGCCTCCCCAGAGTTGTTTCAATATATGTGTACTGTAATGTTCATCATTTTCATTTTGAAAGTTAGGAGACAGAGCAATGGACATAGGACATTACTCATATTCGTAATAATGGTTCAGAACTTATCACATGATTTTTAGTCGCCCTAGCTTCATGCCTTTGTGCTGTCTTATGCTATGGATACACATCAGATAAGCCGACTCGGTTAATTATTTTTTCATCTTATTTGTAAGAACGTTTGGAATTATGTTTCCTTAGATTGCCCAGTTCAAAAGAGACTGTAAAGATGACACACACCATACATATCAAATGTCCATAATATTGGGAATACTGCATCCTGAAGCTGTGAATGATACTATGGTATGGATTACCTATTGCTTATGGTTACATACAGACATGATTACAAAACTATTTACCACAGAGGGATAAAGCACCCTCATGTAAAATGATCGCTTCTCTCGCCTCCTCCTCCGCCCCCCCAAGCATATAGGCCGCCTCCGTCGAAGGTGATGACCCACCCAAATACATTGATCCATTTCGAACACTGGACACCACATTCCAGGGGATTCTAACACTGCCTGTAACTGATTATGGAAATCTATTCTTACTGCCTCCACATGGGCTCAGTATTTATCACATCTTTAGAATGACTCAGTACCGATATGTATTTTCATGCAACTTTGCTGAGGAGTATGTACAGATTGAAAATCTTCACATTCTGATGACTCACTCTAAGCTAAGGTCAAATGTTTGAATGGAGCAGGAATAAAATTAATACGTCATTGGAGCGAAAGGATTTAACTACAGTAGTAATGCAACAATCATTTATTCATTTATTCCATATAACCGTAGGGCGTAACAGATCCTTCAACTCACTGGCATGAGTGAAAAGTGTTTTAAGGAGAAACACGCCTTCTTTCCCCAATGTAAATTTTTATTATACAAAAAACACATTCAGTGCCTTTAGTAGTTAGTTAATTAATCCTTCCCAACCTATAATTGAATTCAGCTTCATGGCGTACACACACACACACACACACACACACACACACACACACACACACATATATATATATATATATATATATATATATATATATATATATATATATATATATATATATATATATATATATATATATATATATATATATATATATATATATATGTACAGTATGTATGTATATATATATATATATATATATATATATATATATATATATATATATATATATATATATATATATATATATATATATATATATATATATATATATATATATATATATATATATATATATATATATATATATATATGTAGTATGTATGTATATATATATATATATATATATATATATATATATATATATATATATATATATATATATATATATATATATATATATATATATATATATATATATATATATATATATATATATATATATATATATATATATATATATTATCCCTGGGGAAGGGGGAATAGAATACTTCCCCAGTATTCCCTGCTTGTCGTAAGAGGCAACTTAAAGGGACACTTCTATCTACATTCTTTTTGCTCTCTTTCTTTCCCTTGTACTTTGGCTGTCCAAACCCTCTGCATTTTATTTTCATTTAGTTAATTTCCTCTCTCCACTGTCTAGTTCCTGCGAGTCACTGGCATTGACTCCAGGGTAAAATATTTTTCTGCCTAAGAAATCTTGATTAACTCTGGTGACGAAGAAATGGCCCTCAGTTCCGTGCAGCCCTTAAGTGGGCAGGGGGTGCTAAGAATCCCACGGCGTTAAAATAAGTTTATACATCCAAAAAGAACCTTAAGAATAGGAAACTGGAATGTTCGAACTCTCAGTCAGGCTGGTAAAATGGAAGAGCTTATTTCAGTGTTCAAAGAATACAAGATGGATATTTGTGCTCTTACAGAAACGAGGTTGCTTGGAGTTGATAAAATGAATTTGGAAGATGGTATTACTAAGTTGGTTGGTGATGGAAATCATTACCAAGGAGTAGGCTTACTGCTGAGTAGAGATGCTTGTAAGGCAGTATGTGAGTTTGAACCAATTAATGAGGGCTTGCTTTATGCTCGTTTAAAATCTGACCATGGTAATATCAGTATGGTTGTAAGGTACGCTCCAACAAATGAGGCTGCTGATGAAATGATGGATGACTTTTATGAGAAGCTGCAGGATGTAGTGAATAGAGTGGCAAGACATGATGTGTTAGTTTGCATTGGTGATTTTAATGCAATTGTTGGCAGTAGTAGGGATGGCTTTGAAGATTGTATAGGTAAGCAGGGTGTTGGTATAAGAAACGAAAATGGGGTGCGACTTGGAAGCTTTTGTTTGGCAAGTGACCTTATAATTGGTGGAACTATCTTTGAGCATAAAAAAAAAAATACTTGGATTTCACCATGTGGTAAGTACTGTAACCAGACTGACCACATTGCAATTAGCAGAAGGCATAGGAGTTATTTGCAAGATGTTTGAGTAAGGAGGAGGGCAGATATAGGTAGTGATCATCAACTTGTTGTGTCAAAGATTAAAATAAAACTCAAGAGAAACGTTAATGGTAATTGTACAGGAGGTAATAAATATGATTTTGATGAGCTGAGAAGTGATGAGAGCACGAGGGAACAGTTTCGGTGGGAATGTAGGAACAGGTTTCTAGTCCTGCAGACTTTGATGGAATCTGAAGACAATGATATTAACCAAATGTGGAGAGAGGTAAAAGAGGTTTTGCATGAGAGTGCTAAGGTTACTATTAAGAAAAAGGGAAAAGCGAGAAGGAAAAAGTGGATGTCAGATGAAACATGGAATGCAATTCAGAAAAGGAAAGAGGCTAAGTTAAGAAGTGAAGAACAACATGTTGATGGTCAGGTAGTTGAAGTACTTAGAGCAAAGTACTGGAGTTTACATTCTGAAGTAAAAAGACTCGTTTTACGTGATAAGAGGAGACTATATGATGAAAAGGGGACAGAGACAGATATTAAATTAAGTAAAAATGACGGTCAGAGCACAAGAGCAGCGTATCAGGCCATAAAGGAGTTAACTGGGACTGAAAAGAGAAGGAAGGAAATACCTGTACGAGATAGAAATGGTAATTTGATGACTAAAGATTTGGATATAAAAGGAAGGTGGAAAGAGCACTTTGAATCTATTCAAAGTAGACCAATCCCAGCTGAAAAGGATATTTTGCCAGCCGAGAGAGATTTGCAGATAGAAACAGGGGATATAACTTTGGAAGACGTAGCAAAATCTATAAAGGAGTTAAAGAATTTTAAGGCCCCAGAAGAGGATGGAATATTCCCTGAAATGCTTAAGGTGGAAAATGACGAGTTGATGAATGCGCTTTTGAAACTTTTTAATGTGGCTTGGGATAATGGTGGAATTCCAGAAGAGTGGAAAAATGGAGTGATTATAAAAATACCAAAAAAGGGAGATTTAAGTGTGTGTGGCAATTGAAGGGGGATAACTTTGACACCTGTAGTTGCAAAAGTTTTCTCCAAAATCTTGTTGAACAGAATAGAGCCAGTAATTGATAAAATCTTAAGAGAAGAACAAGCGGGATTTAGAAAGGGTCGAGGTTGTAATGATCAGATTTTTATTGTAAGGCATCTAATGCAACAAGCTAATGAGATGAAAATGCCACTTAGTATGTGTTTTGTGCATTTTGAAAAGGCGTTTGATAGTGTTTCACGTGGAGCTATGTTGAAAATTATGAGATTCTATGGTATACCAGAAAAGTTTGTAAATATTATTAGAAGCCTGCATGAAGGTACTTTTTGTAAGGTAATGGTGGGTGGTTCTTTGAGTGATCCATTTCAAGTTAGGTCAGGAGTGATTCAAGGAGGAGTTCTTTCGCCATTGTTGTTTGTTTTGGTTATGGATTATGTTATGAAAAAGGTTGTAAGGAGAACAGGTGCAGGAATTAACTGGAAAGAAAATAAGAAGCTGATGGATTTGGACTATGCTGATGATATTGTACTGATTTGCGGAAGTATTTACGAGATGCAGAGGGTGCTTGATTATCTGGTGGAGGAAGGAGAAAAAGTGGAATTGGTAATAAATTGTGGAAAGACTGAAATTATTAATATGAACGTGGAGAACCAAATCGATTGTCTAATTGGGAATAATGCGGTGAAGAATGTAGAAAACTTCAAAAATCTGGGAACGATGGTATCATCTAATGGATCATTAAACAATGAAATTGGGGAGAGGATTAGACAGGCTTGGCGAGCTGTTGGAATGTTGAAATCTGTTTGGAATAATAATATGCTTTCGGTACATAC
Organism: Coenobita brevimanus; assembly: GCF_032717465.1. Classification (NCBI taxonomy): domain Eukaryota; kingdom Metazoa; phylum Arthropoda; class Malacostraca; order Decapoda; family Coenobitidae; genus Coenobita; species Coenobita brevimanus. The sequence goes on along the minus strand of NC_137023.1, from coordinate 16,229,866 downwards.
TAAAAGTGAAAATTAACAAGTCCATGGTTAGACCAATTTTAAATTACGGGCATGAGTCATGGTACAGTACAATTGCAACAGATCAGAAAGTATTAGGATTTGAGAATAAAATAGTGAGAAGGATTCTTGGTGTAAAGTGGCAAGACAGAGTTACAAATGCAAGAGTAAGGGATGTTACAAGAGTGGAACCAGTTAATGAATATGTGAGACTGTCTCGCTGGAAGTGGCTGGGGCACATATACAGAAAAGAAGGTTGTTTAATACAGGATGTGCCAGAGTGGATTGCTAGAGGAAGAAGAGGTAGAGGTAGGCCGAGGGAAACCTGGTTGAGGACAATGAAAAAAGAAGCAGGAGAGGAGTGTTGGTGGGACCTGAGGAGATGGCAAGAGACAAATATTGGTGGAGAGAGTTCATTGAGACCCTATACATCCCGTGGGGTGCCACAGGAAATGCTATATATATATATATATACATATATATATATATATATATATATATATATATATATATATACAGAGAGAGCGAGAGAGAGAGAGAGAGAGAGAGAGAGAGAGAGAGAGAGAGAATTGATGGGGCATTCATCTTCATCATATTTATGGAATTAAGGATTCAACATACAATTCCAAATACAGTATATAGTAACTCAAAGAAATATATTCTAGTTTTGGAAACCTTTGCAATCTCTACCTCTTTGCTTGGCCGTGAGGAACCATTCCCGTCCAGTACAGTTACGGCCACAGGTTCGTCTACCGTTCCGTTACCTAGAATTATCATTTGTTGGGGAGCATATCGGTCACTTTCCTTTCAGGCTCATAATGCCAAAAAGAATCGTCAATGAACAAAGAAACATACCAAGCCTCTCGCAAGTTAGTGTATATCCAGTTTATTTAGAAAAATGAATAGTTTAAGAGGTGAAATGTTGGGTGAACTCTCGTTCATCTTGCTGCATTAACCGTCTCTTCCAATTACCACAACCCAGAATTTCTCAGTTATGAACTCAGCATAAATCTTGTGACGGGCTTTGATTTCATTTAAGCTTCCTATACCAGCTACTGCTGCATTCTTCAGTCCCACTGTCACATACTTATGGTCGTTGTATGAAAACCGGATGCTTGAAAGTGTAAGCAAACACCTCATTTTCTACTGTCATTTGAGGAAGATGTGTAATTGTTCCATGTAATTAGTCTGCACCTTCCACAGTAGTACATACAGACAACACAGGTCAGATATGCTGTCATCGCAGGTTTCAGAGAATATCATCAAAATCTGGCAGCTTGTTCACACCACGCTCAGTTTTTATTAATACGGTCCTACTCGTACTGTGTATTTCTTAGATTCTACAGACACATATACCTCCCTCCCTCCCTCTCTCTCTCTCTCTCTCTCTCTCTCTCCTTTTTTTTTTTTTTTTTTCAATTTTCCATACCTGTCTAACACCTAATTCGCGTCCTGTCCGGATCGAGCACTGGCGACCTGAACTCTGCCACAGCATTTCCGTTTATGAAGGAGAATTGTGGGAGGAAATGGCTAAAGCACCCGAGGGAATGAGTCGAGGGGAAGCAGGAAAGAATTGGACAGACGGAAGGGGAAGACAGGGAAATGAGGCGGGAGAAATTGGGAGGTGACTGTTTCCCTTCTCTGGTCAGTGAATCGACTTCCTCAAAGAGAAAGGAGGAATGAAATGAAGCTCAACGAGAAAGAAAGGCTGTGAGTTTCCTTAGGACTTTTATTTTGGCGATTTTTTCAGTAACTACTGAGTGATCATCTTAATTATCTTCTGTTAGGTCAAACGACAGTTTGTCGTCCCATTACAGAACTCTCACTCAGTTTGTAGTTTCGGTTCTTCAATATACACAGACTTGTAAAATTATGAAATGGCTACTTTCATTAAAATGGGTGGTTTTGCTTTTTTAGAGAATCACTGTTTTCCAACTGGAAAAGTAGGGACAAAGAATAACATTCAGAAGGCTTCATCGTGACAAGAGAAATGAGAACATGACTTTTATTCATACTAATGAGTATGAGAGAGGTTTATCAGCTCATGATAACGTATTGTGGAAGCTTGTACCACGAACAGTATCTTCTGAGGTCAATCATACAAGATGAAAATAATCTAACATCGCTCGTGCCAGAATCGGTTTGAAAATAGAACACAGTTTAAGCCTCAAGCAGGGTTGCAAAAGGAAGCTCTTATCAAAGTAACAGCTGAAAAGAAACGGAAAACAAAATCTTTGGAGAGCAATGGCGGAAGCCACATTAACCTGGCGGCCAAAGGAACGTATAATACTGAACACACCACCGTCCAGAGTTTTCTACAATTCTGCTTCGCTGGCGGAGTAAAAAGACGCAGAAAATGAAAGTGGAGCTCCAAGCTCTCCTCTAGAGTTACCCTGTGAAAAAAATTCTTGGGTACGACATTCAATATTCCTGCGCACGGGCTGAATATTCTCGACAAGGGTCCGTTACTATGATTGGATCACATGAAAGTGTCAGAAAAAGCTGGAGTTAATCACACGAAAAAAGTTGAAACAGGCTCGTGAGTGAGGTGAAATTTAGGCCTCGTATTGAAATATAAAATACTTCAGTAACTGTGATTTTAGTGTGTGTGTGTGTGTGTGTAATTCACCGGGTCGGTCAGGATCACTTGATGGTCGTGATCGTCAGCTTTTACCCTCCCGGAAGGGAGCTGAGAGCTCATATAGTCCGATCTAAGGGCAAGGCTGTGACCTTCACACATGCACACACCCGTCCCCTTGCCCAAGGGGGACAGTAACCACCCACTTCGTCAGTGGAACTTTTCGCAACCTGAGCGAGGCGCGAACTCCCGTCCACCAGTTGGCAATCGAGAACGTTACCACTGCACTAGCGAGCGGTGTGTGTGTGTGTGTGTGTGTGTGTGTGTGTGTGTGTGTGTGTGTGTGTGTGTGTGTTGTGTTGCTTTTTGTCAAACGGGAGATACTTGATATCTTGCCACATGAGGGGCTCTCTTTTTAGTTCATCCATGATACCTCTAACCTCCTGACGGCAAACTCAGCTTATGAGAAACCTGTCATAAAATGGGAGTTAATGCAGACTGTATCTTACTCCTCTGATTCGGAAACCTCTGCTAAGCTACATAAAATTGTAAGAAGCCGAGAGGAAAGGACGACACCACACGCAATGAGTAATGAGTGTCTGGAGTAATTTGTCAAGAGTATGTGGTGTCAAGAATATGTGGTGTTAAGAACAAGTAATGTTGAGAGTATGTAGCGTCAAGAGTATGTTGCGTCAAAAGTTGTGCTAAGAGTATGTTATGTTAAGAGCATGTGGTACCAAGAGGTAATGGTGGTAGGATTATGTAATGTCAAAAGTATGTAGTGATATGAGTATGTGATCCGCAGTGTCAAAAGGATGTGGTGCCAATGATACATGGTGTCGCGAGTATGTGATCTGTGGTGTCAAGGGTATGTGATCTGTGGTGTCAGAAGTGTGCAATCTGTGGTGTCAAGAGTATGTGATTTGTGGTGTCAAGAGTATGTGATCTGTGGTGTCAAGAGTATGTGATCTGTGGTGTCAGACTTACGTAATCTGTTGTGTCAAGAATATGTGATCTGTGGTGTCAAGAGTATGTGATCTGTGATGTCAGAAGTATGTAATCTGTGGCATCAAGAGTATGTGATCTGTGGTTCAGACGTATGTAATCTGTGTGTAATACCATGTGATCTGTGGTGTCGAGATTATGTGGTCTGTAGTGTTTGGAGTATGTAATGGCAGATTTTTATCGGAAGAAAAATATACCACAGCATCGGGATCCATTAAGAATAGGCGAGTGTGTGGTGAGAAAAGTTGATCATACTAAATTTTTGGTTGTAATTGTTGATAAACATCTTTCCTGGAACTTACAATTCAAAATGTGGTCACTAAGATAAACAAGCAATGTGGTATAATGAAATTAACTCGCCACATATTAAACATCAAAGCACTAAAACTAATTTATCCTAACATTTTCTATTGCCACTCAGTATGGGCAAATTCTGGCAAATCTAAAGTTAATCCACTTTGAATTGCTCAAAAAAAAAAAAAAAAAAAGTGTAAGAACAGTTGCCAAGCGTCCTAGGTTCTGTCATACGAACAACCTTTTTTGTGACCTGAAATTGTTAAAAATAGATGACATAAGTCGATACTGTAATGCTCTCTCTGTATATAAATCTCTCAATGGTTATATCAGTGATAACATGTTCCAGTACCACTCTAACAGAAATTATAATTAAAGAAATAATCTATCTATCTATCTATAGCCCGACGCCCTAATCCCGCAAAGGGTGGTTGCAGACAAAACGCCTCCAAGTCACTCTGTCACCCACCATTTGACTACCCTCCCCCCAACTCACCCCCCCCCTCCCTCATATACCTCTCAACTCCATCCCTCCACCTCATCCTCGGTCTACCCCTCCCTCTCCCCCCCTCCACCTCACCTACATACACCCTCTTAGTCAGTCTTTCATGCTCCATTCTCTCCACATGTCCAAACCACCTCAGTGTATTTCTCCTAATCTTCTCAACCACATCCACATCTACCCCACAACGTTCCTTCACTTCTTCATTCGTCAACCTGTCCCTCCATGTCACTCCACATGCTCCTCTCAAGTAACTCATTTCCACTGCTCTCACTCTTGACTTGTTCCCCACTTGCAAGGTCCACGCCTCGCTTCCATACGTCAGGGTAGGGATCACAATACTATAATAATCACAATTTAAAAATTCCATTAATGGCCATATCGCAGTCACAAACGTCGATACTGTATCAGGGAGTGAAGATCTGGAATAAATTGCCACTAAATATACGAGTGAAGGACAACATCTTAAGCTTTAAGAAATCACTGAAAAAGTATTTATTACAAGCCTAGAGTCATCACGTATATGTGAGGACTATTTTTCAAATCTAATAATTTTAGCTAACCCAAATAACTGTGTGCTATGTGGATGTTGCTTTAAAATTAGTATACGCCATCATATTCGTAACCGTGATACTAAAATAATTTTATATAACTGTTTTTACGTTTATTGTACGGGGTGAGTTATTTATTCATGGCTTGTAGCATAAGTACATGTAAATGAATGTGTATGTATATGAACGCATGTATGTATGTATGTATGTATGTATGTATGTATGTATAATGTATGCAGGGTTAATAGGGTATATGTTTGTACGTACATGTATGCATATGTCTATGTATGTATGTATGTACGTATGTATGTACTGTAGGTATGTATTGTATGTATGTATGTATGTAGTAAGTATGTATGTAAGTATGTACGTTTGTATATGGTAATGTGTGTAGGTGAGTATATATTATGTATGTATGTATGCATGTATGTGTATAAATATATGTATACAAGTTGTGTTTATAAATATATTTGTTTGAGTATTTTTGGATTTGTATCTATGTGTATAAGTGTGATCTGTTTATTGTATTTGTAATGCAAGTTTAATATTATGTGTATGTATTTTAATGTGTAATTATGTATGTGTGTATGTGTATATGTATTCATGTATAAATGATTACGTGCATGTGTTTGGATGTATTGTGCGTATGTGAATGCCTATATGTATGTGTATATGTGTATACTGTATATGTCTGAATGCATTTCATCCCACATTTTTTTCTTTTTTTATTATTTTAATTTAGAATGACTGTATAAGAAATTCTAATTTTTTTACTATTTTATTAATTTTTCTAGGAGTTGATTGGTATTAACATTTTGGTTCTGATAAAGAGATAATCAGCACAATTTAAGAAAAGCCAAATGTTATGAGGATCATTTCGATGCTGTTAAATTACAGGCAAGATTACAGGTGCCTTTTACGAGAGCTTTTACTCTCAGCCACTTTTCAATTTACGGATCCATTGTAAAATATTTTGTATTTGTTTTGGCTAAATAAAGATTTCAATCAATCAATCAATGGCAAGAGACTGTCATCAGTTGTGTCAAGATTAAGTGATGTCAAGAAGATGTAGTGTCAGTAGTATACTATGTCGTCTGTCATATCAAGAGTATAAGAAATCAAGACTATTGTCATGGGGGGAAGTGGAAATACGAATGAAATGCTAATAAACACAAGGAATCGACTTGTGAAATCAAGTAGTAAATTTTACTTAATGCCGGCTTAGTTTGCCAAGGCTCTGAAAACTTTTCCAACAGTACACAGTGGAGACTAATTGCTCACAAATGCTATATTGTTAGTCCTGTTGGCCGCTGAGAAAGTTTCTTTACCCCTGACGTTCAATAATAATCATAAATACATAGGTTTTTGCTGATGCTAACTCCCGGCTGGCACAATGGATTTAAGAATTAATATGAAAGAACTGGCTTAACCACCAGTGATTAATATAAGAGGTTTGTGCGAACCTGGGAGTAGCAAACTAAAGTTAGCACAATGTGATGAAATCAAACAATACTGTTACATTTAAATGAGCTCAAAAAGAACAGTAAATTTATTAATTGTAACAAATAAATTTATTTTACATGAATCTCAAAGCAAATTCCAAATATCAAGCAAGGAAATACACTCACTCATGCACTCAAACACCTAATAATCTTAAGCCTAGAAAAACAAAAACGAGAATACTGGTCAGTGGAGAAAAATGGAGCTGTAGCTACGAAAAGACTGGGTGTCTGTCTGTCGCTTCTCGAGGAGCTGTAATTCACTGCTAACGTCCACTACTGCCGATCACCAACTCCGTGGGGAGATGTGGGGAATTGTTGTACTGCTGGAGACTAGCCACTATGATGGGGATCCTGCTCTCAACACTGGGCATGACGACACCTTCTCCCGTGGTGGTCAAAAACTTACTAAACTAATTTTCCCATGCCCGGTACAGGGACATGCGAAATGAGCATGGCTTAACTTAACAGCTAGAGAGGCAAGGTGTGGGCACGACAATTACGCAAAAATATCACACAGTGAAACGCACTGTCCAAACATAAAGACAGTCAAGTAAGAAGCGGTGACGAATGTTACGAAAACTCTGTTTCAAATCTGAGTGCAAACGAAAGAGGTTAGCTAACTGAGCGAACTTTTATGGGTTTCAGTACTGTTCAAGAGTTCCTAAAATAATACTAATGCAATGTCGCGAATTCCCAAAGTAATATGATCTAAGAAATTCATGACATTACACCCCATCAAAATGAAATTTTTCTCTGAAAAATTTAACAATATATACATACATATACATCCTAACTCAGTAAAACAAAATTCACACTGTGGTGTGTGTACTATCATGCTACGGGAGAAAATCACTGTCAACAACGAGTGTAAAAACCTCATATTTACGTTAACAGAAACAAGCCTGAGGGAAAAAACTCCGTGACGACGGTGAAAAATCCTGTACTCAGGTCAAACTGAGCGAAAGTTCATCACACATTAACAACTAATTGTTATGTAGCGTTGTGTGTGAATTACACGGTGTAGATGCGACAGTTGTTCTCTAGTGATCCCAATTCTACCCAGTCCCACATTTGCGATCTAATACTAGCTGGTATGGATTTATTCATACCAAGTCAACAGTTCACTAAAAGATCGAACTCTCCAAAATGGTTTGATGGCAACTGTGCTAGAGCAACAGCCCAAAACTCATTAGCATATAACTCTTACTTAAAATAAAAAACATCTGAATCACTCTCTCAATTTAAAATTCCTAGAAATCATGCAAAAGCTGAATTAAATCTAGCTAAATCAAACTTTCTTCAAAAGCAAGCATCAAAACTACTTAACAATCCTAATGACAATAGAATATTCTGGTCAACTCTTAATTCTTTCAATAATAACTTTAACAAGTCATCTTCCATTCCCCCACTAAAATCTTCAAATTGCAACATTACAAATGACCCGCGTGGGAAAGCGGATATTTTTGCCAGTACATTTGCCAGAAACTCTACCATAGGTGATACCAGCCAGAATGTCCCAGTACTAGAACTTGACTCTCCCGAAATTGCCCTACTTAAAATACAGACAAGATACGTAAGTTCCATCCTAGACAATTTACCTACCAACAAAGCTCCAGGCCCAGATGGAATTCTACTAATTGTTTTGAAAAAGTATTCCCCTGAACTTAACTCTGTTCTAGCTAAATTATTCAGACTATGCATACGTACTTCTTTATTCCCAAATTCATGTAAAGAAGCCAATATCCACCCAATTCCGAAGAAAGATAGTTCCTCTGACCCCTCTGATTACAGACCAATAGCTGTCACATTTTCTCCTGGTAAGGTATTTGAAATTTTAATTAATAAACACATTGTTAAACATCTTGAATCCAACAACTTAATTAGTGATAGACAATATGGTTTTCGCCACGAAAGATCCACCATTGACATACTCAATCTCTTAACTCATACCATCCATCAATCAATTGATCTTTTTGGAGAAACTCATGCAGTAGCTCTTGATATCTCTAAAGCTTTCGACAGAGTATGGCACCGTTCCCTGCAGTCCAAACTCTCTTGCTATGGACTAATGTCTTTTGTTCCTTTGATTTTTTCATATCTTAGTGACAGGAAAATAAGAATAAAAGTAGATGATGTATATTCCAATTTCCACTCAATTAACGCCAGCGTGCTGCAGGGATCAGTTCTGGCACCAACCCTATTCCTGGTTCATATTAATGATCTCTTTTCTGTCACCCACAATCCCATCCACTCATATGCAGATGACTCAACACTACATAGTTCATTCACACTCAGACACCCATTTACAAAGTCTAATATCTCTACCTCTCAACTCAGTGCAGCAATCTCCATAAATCAAGACCTATCTACGATCAGTGAATGGGAACAAACAACCTTGTCTCTTTTCATGCTAGTAAAACTAAATATATACAGTTTACTAATAGACAGATATTGCCAGATTCGTATATTATCTTCAGTGCTACTAAGTGTCCCACCTCTAAAAGTTTTGAAATTTTTGGCATCTCGCTAACAATGCCCTCAGCTGGACCTCTCATGTCAGATCACTTGCTAAACCCACCTCTAAGAAACTTGGATTATTGTACAGAGTCTGTAACTTCTTTGCTGATGAGCAAGTTAGCTACAATTTATAAGAGTCATGTGTGCTCTCACCTTGAATATTGCTCACCCTTGTGTAATGGAAGGGGAGAGGTTGCATTAAAACAACTAGACAAAATTCAGAACTCTGTTAGAATTATTAACTACACTGCTATTACAAATAAACTACCTCCCCTGGAAGTAAGAAGGAATGTTGCCTCCCTTGCATTATTTTACAGATATTTTTTTTGGCAAATGCTCAGACGAAGTTGCGTCCATTGTGCCACCTCTCCATGCCTTCCCTCGTGCTACACGGGCGTCTGGTAGCACTCATGACTGGAATGTCGCTCAGCCATATTGCAGAACTTCTGCCTATCAGAATTCTTTCATTCCCCGAACTGCATCTCTCTGGAACTCGCTTCCTCAGAGTTGTTTTCCTCCAAATTTCAACCTACAGCTGTTCAAGTATAAGTGTTACAGATATTTTATGAACAGATGACACCAGTAATCTGGTGTATGGATTATTTTTTTTATTCATTTGTTTTTCCCTCCTCCATTCTGTTATTAAAGAAAAAATGTAACTGTATCTACGTGTAAAATGGTATAATATAAATTAATAGTAAATGGAGACGACAAAGGCAGAGGAGAAAAGGCGGCAGCATGTGGCAGAGATGGTCAGCTGATATGCACTGCAAAACTGCTACACGCACCAACTGTACCTGTGAAATCAATCAAGGTGGAGCATCAATAGTGACAATGTGACAAACAATTTATATTAATCTGCAATTACCCTCTGCCTAGAAGTCAATGCATACACAATCAAAAGTACGCGTCAGCTGAAAATTCAACTGACAGCCAGAGCTTCGTACATTCGAGGTGGCCATTATTTCCTTTTAGGGTAGATTATTAACTAGGAAACATAGTCCTTGAATTGTCAAATCTCTCAGGACCCCTGTAGTTTACTGGTTATACCTATATCTCTATTAACAGGAGAACAGGGCGTTCTCTGGTGAATGCATAGACCAGGGGTCGGCAACCTTTTGAACATGGTGTGCCAATTTATAATCAATGCTAATTTTTTCGCCCCTTTGCGTGTCAGGTAAGATTTTTTAACACTGTAGCGACAGTATTAATTGATTTAGTAAGGAAGGATGTGCCCACCTCTCTCTCTCTCTTTCTCTCTCTCTCTCTCTCTCTCTCTCTCTCTCTCTCTCTCTCTCTCTCTCTCTCTCTCTCTCTCTCTCTTTGCATTTTCAATATTTTCTTTGTTACACTGGATCACGTTGAGTGCCATGGTATAGCACTTCACGTGCCAAGTCTGGCACGCTTGCCTAGGGTTGCCAACCCCTGGCATAGACGCAATGTGGATGAAAGGGGTGAGGTATAAAGCCTTGCCTGGTGCTGTCAAGGAAGACAGTAGTCAATCAGGCACCAACTCCTTCTCTCATCTGCAAGACCAGCTTCACTTTAGCTGATCCACCCCCTGCAGCATCAACCCCTGGTACGTTAAAAAGTTCCCGACGGGTGCCAATTAACTAACAGGGCCCTCAGTGACCCACAGCCCATCACAGGTTGAAAGTAAGATTAGTAACCGTTAACTCAGGGCTCTGTGCATATTTTTTTTAATGTGAGGAAGAAGGAAGCAAAGGCTGAGCCTGCAAAACAGTTACTCCCAAGAAAAAAAACAAAACAAACAAACAAAAGTGAGCCAAATTCAAGATCCATTCATTTCGAGATGCCTGGACACACTGCATTTGAAAGACTGGAGATCATAGGAAGCAGGAAATACAGACGGAGGGAGACAGTTCCAGAGCTGACCCTTTACAAAAAAGAATGACTGGGAGTAACGGTTAACTCTTGCATTAGAGAGTTGGACAGAAAAGGGATGAGCGTTTGTTTCTAGACGGGTGCTCGACACTCGTTGTAGAGGTGGAGAGATACAAGCAGACAGTTCAGAGGAGCAGTGACCATTGAAGTGGCGATGCAAAAAAGATAAAGATGCAACAGTGCAGTGAAGAGACAGAGGTTGAAGGGAACTAGTAAAAGGAGGAGAGTTGATGAGATGAAAAGCCTTTGACTCCACCCTATTGAGAAGAGCTGTATGTGGGAAACCTCCCCACACATGAGAGTTGTACTCTAAACAGGGGCGAATAAAATCCATGCATAAAATCGACAACTGTGCAGGGGTAAAGAGGGCACAAAGTCGGCTTAGCACACCTATTCTATTGGAAGCAGATTTTGGAAGAGATGCAATATGATCTTTCCAAGATAAGTTCTGAGTGAATGAAACCCCGAGCATATTCAAGGATGACGCAGGATTAAGCTGGATATTATTAAACATTAGTGGGTACTCCTGTGGATGATTTTGACGGGTTGATAGGTGTTAAAGATGAGGCTTTGAGGCATTACAAACAACATGATTATTTTTACCCGTCAGAGGTGCGAGCCAAGTCAGACATCAGGTGTGCCATAGCCTCATCCCTTGTTTGTTAAAGTAACTGCTGAGATGGACGTTGCAGAATCCAAATGGAAAGGTGAAGGGTGGAATCATCAGCGTACGAGTGGATAGGGTTAGATTTACAGCTTAGATAATTGATGAATAAAAGAGAGTTGGTGAGAGTACAGAGCCCTGAGGAACACCACTGTTGATAGATCTAGGAGAAGAACGATGGACGTCTACAACAGCAGAAACAGAACGACCAGAAAGGAAGCTATAGATGAAGGAAGAGATAAAAGGATAGAAACCTTAAGGGGGAAGTTTGGAAATTAAAGATTTATGCAAGACTCGATCGAAAGCCTTTGAGATGTCAAGTTCAATGGCAAACCTTTCGCCAAAGTCCCGAAAGGAGGATGACCATGAGTCTGAAAGGTAGGTGAGAAGATCGCCAGTGGAGTGTCCCTGACGGAACCCATACTGACAATCAGAAAGAAGGTTGTGATAGGAAAGATGCTTTAAAATATTTCTATAAGAATAGAGTCAAAAGCCTTTGACACACACGATGTTGGAGCAATAGGACGATAGTTAGAGGGTTGGTAATGGTCACCCTTCTTTGTGACTGGCTGAATGAGAGCAAACTTCCAGCAAGAAGGAAAGGTACAAGTTTTAAGATAAAGGCAAAAGAGTTTAACTAGGCAGGGTGTAAGCACAGAAGCACAGTTCTTGAGGACGACAGAAGGGACTCCATCAGGCCCATATGCCTTGATAGTATCTGTCAAGAATTAATTCACAACATTGTGATAGTATGATATTGGGAATGCCTGAAAAGTTTTGAAATGCATAATCTTTTACTCAGTCTGTTAACTGCCTCGCTTTCGCACTCAGATCGTAATGAGTTTTCATAAACCTTGTCACTGTTTTCATAAGTGACTTTCTAAATGGACAGTGCATTTCACTGAGCGAAACTTTTTGTGTAATTGTTGTTCCCAAGCATTGCTTTTCCAACCACTGAGTTGAGCCATGCTCATCTCTTGTACTTTGTGACCCAGCTTGCTTACTTTACTTAGTCAGCTTCCGACCCCCACAGGAGAAGGTACTCATCGTGCCCAGTGTTGAGAGCAGAGTCTCCAGCTGTACAACGAATTCCCCGCATCTCCCCACCGAGTTGGTGATCAGCATAGTGGACTTAGCAGGGAGCAGCGCCTGCCATAGCAACAGACAGACGCCCAGTCTTGTGTAGCTTCAGCTCCGTTCCCTCCACTGCCTAGTATTTCCATTCTTTTTCCTAGGTTTAAGTAATTAGCTTTTGAATGAGAGTGAGTGTATTTCCTTTGATATTTGAATTCATTTTGAGATACTTGTAATGTAAATTTTTCATCTAATTAATGCATTCACAGTTCCTTTCTTGAGCTTAATGTCAATGTATAATCGTGTTTGATTTCTCCACATTGTGCTTTCTTAAATTTACTTACCCCAGTTTGCACAAATTTCTATATTAATCACAACTTGTATTTAGGCCAGTTCTTTTGTATTAATTCTCAAATCCGTTGTGCCGACTAGGGGTTAAGCACTAGCAAGAACTTGTCTCGATTATTATCATTTATGATTGTCAGGGGGTAAGGACACTTTCTCAAATGGCAACAGTACTAATGATACAGCATTCGTGAGTGATTAGTCTCCACTGTGTAATGTTGAGAAAGTTTATTAGATTCTCATCTTTAGAGAATCGGTGAAGTAAGCCACATAAAGGAAAATTTACTACTTGATTTCAATTCCTTGTGTATACTTTTGATTATTAACATCATTTTATTCCTGGCATTCACTTTTTTTTCCCCATGACATCTGGCGACCTCATTCCAGGATATGAACTCCTAGCTTTAAAGTTATTATCGAAATAATACTCACTCACTCTTAGCTATGTATTTGTTATCATTAAAGTTTATAGACACTGCCTTACTGGTGGTTATCGATTTTGCTTTATTAACCCGCTGACTACTGTTGACGTATATACACGTCCTCACGTTTTGTCACTGTGACTCCTGTTGATGTATTTAAATGCTCTGCAATTGGAAGGTCCCAAATTTGCACAATTTTCATATTTTGCGCGTGATTTTTGGTACGTAGACACGGGACACCTTCCTCTACAAGATGCCAGGCAGGGTCAATGCCTTACCCAGCATGGCTTCCCCCCCTACATGCCACTGTCTTGGCAATTCACTTGTTACAAGTGACCTGGCCAGTAAAGACATGTCGTGCCACTGTACGAAATTCAAGGCCAGAATGATTCCCCAAATTACATGGCATTAGAAGAAGAAACAATCAGAAATGATGATCAGGTAATGTTGCCAAAAAGGTCAGGTATGTTGATGTGTTTGGTGAGTGAAACAACGCTTATATTGCCTATATTACTGTGTGAAAACCAATATACTCTTGTACTACATATAAATTCATACCAAATAAATAAATAAATACCATTTATGAGTGGCGTGGAATAGTTACCCTCCCATAGAACTCGTTTTCTCTGGAGCCAGCCTGATAGAAAACCCAGTAAGGTAAGGGGTACTGCTATTCAGTATTCAGCACTGTATTCAGTATTTTAAACCTCAGGGAAGTGATTTCTCTATGAATTTTCGATGTTTCTAACCAAAAGCAGAGGTTTGAGCAAAAAAAAAAAAATCCAAAATTGGTCGGGATGGGGGGTGGGGGGTCAGTGGTGGAAAACCCGTCGGGTTGGGGCGGGTTAATTTCATGTATAAATTTTCTGTTGCATTTTTTTTTTCCTTCCTTACCAGTTTATCTAGATAAAACTGGTCACCACCAGCCTGTGTCTATATTCTTTAGTTTCAATTATTAGCAATTCTCTGCAAAACAGCAGTCAGTACGTCAGTCTTTAGTCCACTCAGCCTTAGCTGAGTTAACATCATGGCTACTAATATATATGTACAGGAAGCAATGGATATGGGGTGCACCAATCCCCAGGAAATTAAAGATATGTGCTCTCACGGTACACTTATGAACAGCAACGTGAGAGTGATGCTCGTGAAAAGCATAAAATTCAGCGTGAGGAATGCAAGAGAAAATGTGAACACGAGTGACAACAACGTGAACACGAGCGAGAACAAGGTGAATACAAGAGTGCTGAGTGTGAGGCACGTGAGAAATGTGTACTTGAGATGTTCAAGCTCAAGTGAGATTCCTTGGCTTCAGGCACATATGGTGCAGCCAACCCGAGCTCCATGAGTGCTCTTCCAGCACATGTTCTGTCAACCCCGCGCCTCGAGCTTCCTTCATACAAGGAAGGCAAGCAAATCGAGCCGTTCATAGCTCGTTTTAAGGACATGGCGCAGCTGTACCAGCTGGATGAGGCATATAAGCAACTCCAGTTTCTATGCTTCTTTGAGGGCCCTGCCCTCTATACTCTCCACAGAATTTGTGGAGACAATCTCATGTATGAGATGATGAAGGCTGCACTCATCAAAGCTTATGGTTTCACTGCTGACAACGCCAGGAGCCAGTTTATGACGTCGCTTCTCCAAGAAAAGGAGATTGCTGTTCAGTTCCTCGACCGTCTCACTGCTTACTTAGATGAGTGGATGGAGAAAGATGAGACCCCTCGCACGAGAGAGGGGATAATTGACCTTATGCTGCACACACAGCTAGAAAAGTCATGGCCTGCTGAGCTTATGGCTCAGTTTAAGATCTGTCAGGTAAGGGATGCCAGCCAAATGGTGGAAAAGGCTGATGCATTCTTCACTGCGTATGGGTACCAAACTCATAAGCAACAGACCTGGAATTGGAAAGATACTGCCAAGTCTGGGAAGCCATCTCAGAGTGAATCCCAGCATCAAGGCCATTCTCAGAATAGTGGCCATGGTCCAGACAAATTGCAGAGAAAGAACCAAGGGCAGAATATTCAGCAACCTGCTTGGAAGCGGTAAAAGTACCCTAACCAGCAGCAGTATCAGCCACACAATCAAAAGTCAGGACAATCCCTTTCAGCACCAACCCCAGTGTATTGGAGGCAGGAGGCAAACGCAGCCTTCATTCCCCAACAAGCACACGAGGGTGTCCAGGTAGCATCTCCCTTTTACACTGGATTGACAGTTGCAGTTGTCATGCCAGAACCTATGTTTGACCTTATTATAGGTAACATATCAGGTGCCAAGTATAGTTGCACCGTAGATGACAGTACTCAGACTTTGGCTGCAGTAACACGAGCCATGGCCAAGGCTCCAAACTGTGTCACCCCGCTGATCATTACATCACCGCAAGATCTGATTTGTAGTCAAGACATTGTAACAGTCTAACTCGGCACTTGCTGTTGTGCAGAAAAGGCAAAAGGGTAAAGTGATTAAGTCTTCATGGGGAGGTCAAGCCAGGTTCCTTTGTAAACAAGGACGGCTGTACCATGAGTCACAAACACCCCATGGCGAGGTTTGACTGCAGTTTGTCGTTCCTGCAAAGTATCGCCAAGCAGTGTTAAAATGGGGTCATTGTTCAGCGTCAGGAGGTCACATGGGCAAAAAGAAACCCCAGGGCCGCATCCGTGCTTACTTTTTCTGGCCAGGAATGGGATAGATAGCTTGTGTGTTCCTGCAATGTGTGACAGTGTACCACCAATCAGGGACATGGCCTTTCTGTGCCGTTTGAATCCACACCCATAATCTCTGAGTCAGATGAGAGAGTGGGCAATGGTAATGTGGGTGCAGATGTGATGTCTTGCCGGTTGGCCCTACAGGACACACGATGTCCTGGGCCTGTACATACATATGTACCGTAGGTTAAGGGGGAAGTTAGAGAACCCCACAGAGGCAATCTGAGGCTGTGTCTGAATTACCTTGTGGTGTGTCTCGAGCTGTGGGCTTCTCTGAGGATTCCCGGAGAAAACACATTATCCACATGAATGTTCACACCCGTTGAGTGTTAAAATGTGACCTGCCTGAGTTTGTGTAGGGATTCTCAGCTTGCCAATATTAATAAGTGTAAAGTTATGTCTAACCAGTAAACTGGATGTTCTGAGAGATTTATGCAATCCAAGTACTACCATGTTTCCTGGTTAATGATGTAGGTTTAACCAGTAAACTATATGTTCTGAGAGATTTATGCAATACAAGGACTTCCATGTTTCCTGGTTAGTAATGTACGTTTAACCAGTGAATGGATGTTTTGAGAGATTTATGCAATCCAAGGACTAGCTCATTTCCTTGTTAATGATGTAGGTTTAACATGTAAACTACAAGGGTTCTGAGAGATTTGAGCAATCCAAGGACTATGTTTCCTGGTTAATAATGTACCCAATAATGGTGTACCTTTTGTAGCATATGTAATGACTACTAGGCAGAGAAAGAGATTCTAATTTAATACAAATTGTTTGTCACATCGACACTGTTGATGCTCCAACTTGGTTGATTTCGCAGGTACAGATGGCGGGCGCTGCAGTTTTCCAGTGCAGATCTGCTGATCATCTCTGCTGCATGCTGCCACCTCGTCTCTTCTGCCTCATCATCTCCATTTACTGTTAATATATATTATTTCATTTTACACATCAGTACAGATACATTACAGCTGTCACACTTACACCGTGTATTACATATACCATGCTATATAACAAATAGTTGTTAATGTAAATGTAACTTTTGCTCAGTTTGACCTGAGTACAGGCTTTTTCACCGTCGTCACGGTGTTTTTTCCCTCAAGCTTGCTTCTGTTAATGTTAATATGAGATTTTTATGGTCATTGGCAACAGTGATTTTCTCCTTCAGAAGGATAGTACACACCACAGTGTGAATCTTGTATGACCAAGTTAGGATGTAAATAATACCTATTATTAGATTTTGTATCAAAAATTTACTTGATGGGGCGTAATGTCACAAATTAATTCACGACATTGTGATAGTATGATATTTGGAACGCCTGAAGAATTTTGAAAAGCGTAAACTTTCGCTCAGTCCGTTAACTGTCTCGTTAACACAGATCATAATGAGTTTTCATAAACCTTGTCATTGTTTTCATAAGTGACTGTCTGTCTGTATTGACAGTGCATTTCACTGAGCGAAACTTTTTGTGTAATTGTCATTCCCATGCACTGCTTTTCCGATCGTTGAGTTGAGCCATGCTCATCTCTTGTTCTTTGTGCCCCTGTTTGCTTAATTTAGTTAGTCAGCTTCGGACCACCAGTGTTGAGAGCAGAGTCTCTAGCTGTTCAACGAATTCCCCGCATCTCCCCACCGAGTTGGTGATCAGCGTAGTGGACTTAGCAGCGAGCAGTGCCTGCCGTAGCAACAGACAGACGCCCAGTCTTATGTAGCTTCAGCTCTGTTTCCTCCACCGGCTAGTATTTCCTTACTTTTTCTTAGGTTTAAGTCTAATTACCTTTTGAATGAGAGTGAGTGAGTGTAATTCCTTTGATATTTGAATTCATTTTGAGATACTTGTAACATAAATTTTTCTTGTAATTAATAAATTTACAGTTCCTTTCTTGAGCTTAATGTCAATGTAGCATCGTGTTTGATTTCTCCACATCGTGCTTTCTTAAATTTACTTACCCCAGTTTGCACAAATGTCTATATTAATCACAACTGGTATTTAGGCCAGTTCTTTTGTATTAATTCTCAAATCCGTTGTGCCAACTAGGAGTTAAGCACTAGCAAGAACTTGTCTTGATTATTATTATTTATGATTGTCAGGGGATAAGAACACTGACTCAGAGGCCAACAGTATTAATGATACAGCATTCGTGGGTGATTAGTCTCTGCTGTGTAATATTGAGAAAGTTTATAAGATTCTCATCTTCAGATAATTGGCAATGTAAGCCAGCATAAAGTAAAATTTACTACTTGATTTCACATGTCAGTTCCCTGTGTTTACTTTCGATTACTAGCATCATTTTATTCCTAGCAGCCACTTTTTTTCCCCTGTGACGGTACTGAGGCAAGTGATGGCAAAAAATACATCAGCTGAAGAAATTTTAATGTCAGCCATGAGGAAGTCAGAGGGGAAAAGTGATGGAGGGACAGCACCAGAATCATCTAAGGTGGAATTGGAGGAGAAAGTCTGAGCGAAGAGATCTGCTTTGTCAGTAGAAGAAATAGCTAAAGAGCCAACAGAGTAGAAAAGAGGAGGGAAGAATGATGAGATAAAGTTCTTGGAAAGGTTTTTGGCAAGGTGCCAGAAGTAGCGGGAAGAATTCGAGTTGGAGAGCATTTAGTATGGATGAAATTATTTTTAGCAGAGCAAAGAACAGACTTAGAACGATTCTGGGATGAAACATTAAAAAGATGTGATTCAGGGGTGGGTTGGCTCCGGTACCTTTTATAGGCCCTCTCCTTGTTGCGGACAGCAGAAGAACAAGCTTGGTTAAACCAAGGCTTTCTTGTATTAGTCAAAGGATATGAGAAAGGAATGTATGCTTCCATGCCAGAGAGAATAACTTCCGTAATGCGAAAGGCACACTCAGACGGTCCCCTGCCATGGAAGAAATAATCATTCCAGGGAAAATCAAAGTACTGCCTGAGGGCCTTCCAATTCGCAGCTCGAAAGTGCCACAGACGACGTTTCTTTGGAGGGTCCACAGGCCGTACAGGAGAAATAGAACAGGTTAGGGTAATAAGGTTATGATCGGAGGAGCCCAACGGAGAGAAAAGATTAACAGTGTAACCAGGAGGATTAGTTGTAAGGAAGAGGTCAAGTATGCTGGAGCTCTCTCTAAGACAGTCAGGGATACGGGTAGGGTGCTGTACAAGCTGCTCCACGTCATTAAGAATAGAAAAAAATTAGGCTTGTTCACCAGGTGGATCACTGAAAGGAGAGGAGAGCCAAAGGTGGTGGTGAACATTAAAATCTCCTAGACTGGAGATTTCAGAGAAAGTAGAAATGGATAGAATGTGTTCCATCGTAGAAGTCTAAGCACTATCCGATGGTATTTGTGCCAGGACTGTAAAATATCATAATACATAATAGCCAGCAACATACATAATATAGTCTACAGGTTAGGTCAATGGCAAACCTATGGACCAAAGGAAGTGACATTAGCACCTCTCCAGAATGTCTCATACCAGCACAATAGCCCACAAACAGTGCCTCATGACCATACACACACATACACACATACACACACACACAGGCTTCTAGAACATTTCCACGATAGTATAGCCCACGTGACACGATCCCTGCTAAATGAGAATGTAGGAATCAGAGATCAGAAAAGGGCTAGCCATGGAACCGACAGGTAGTGGAGAGAAGAAGGCTAGCAAAAGGGGCGAGAGGGTGGTAGAGAGAGAGAGAGAGAGAGAGAGAGAGAGCGAGACAGGGAGGTAGCTAACAAAACTCTATACTTCACTCGTATGAGAGACTTTGTTAATATTTCCAAGACAAATAAAAATAGTCCAATACTAATCTTTACCAATTCTGTCATTGCATGACAAAAGGGAACGAAAATTACCTACTTACAAAACTACTCATGTATAACAACCGCTCGTCCACGAGTCTAATATATGTATAACTGATCTACAAAACACACTACAAGAAGCTACAAAGTTTCTACAAGATATGGTGTCAGCAGAAGTACGAACCTCATCTTCAAATCTACAGTGAATTCCTACAAAATACACGCTACAAGCATACACGTCTACATGTCTACAAGCCCACAAGCCTACGAGTCTACAAGTGTACAACTGAATCTACATTATCAAGATAGAAAACTAACAATACTTCTCACAACCAACAACTTACAACCAGCTCCTGACAGTATTCTCTCCAACCCCCCTCTGTCTTCCTGATCATCACGCTGATGTAGAGGTGAAGAGGTCACACGACACCTTGCCAGTAGTTTAACAAAATATTGATACAAACAATCTTCCAGTTTCTACTACGAACCAACGGACTACAACCATCTACAATCAACTACAAGTAACAACTCTACGAGTCGTCTCTATAATCTTCTACAAGCACCTACAAGTAGTGACATTCTTCATCCCACAACGAGTAAATCACAAGAAAAAAGGAGAAAGAATAAACTGAGAAAGAAAAATAAAACAAACAAACGAAAAGCGATACACAACTCACAACCACCTGACCTCACCCTCCTCTCTCTCCAACCGCCCTCAACCTCCACCGCTGATGCAGGAGTGCGAGAAGGTCAAAACAACGACAGCAAATACCAAGCCCATATTCAGAACTCATCTTACTCATCTTCACTCAAGTAACTTGTCGCTACTCATTTACTCACCACAGGTAGGTACAAGTGAACAAGTCAGTGAATATAGTTAATACTGTATATAGTGTATATATATTTTTTATATAAAATAAAAAAATATGGGACTATATAATATCATTTTCAGTAATATCTGTGCAATATAAACTAAACCTTAAAAAGGGTCCCAAGGGAATTAGCCAGCAATTATGCAAACTCGGACACCAAAAAAGCGTAGACAAACGAAGAAAAACAAATTATAGAAAATCCATAAAAAAAAAAATACAGTAAGATCACATAACAAATAAATGAAAATAGGTGTGTTACTACAAATGCCAAATTACCACAGAAACCCCTTCTATAAGTGAAACAGAAAGCAAATTGTTCTCCACGAGCCAGTGGCATGGCACATCATCACTATCATCGACCGCAGCATGACCGGATTAGTGATGTCAGGACTGCAATTATTACAATTATGTAACGACAAACGATTGCATTATGTTACACTTGCTACAATTATGTAACTACAAACGATATGTAATAATTACAATACAATTATGTAACAATTCATACAATGTTACAATTATGTATTACTACAATGTTACTAAAATATTATGTAACAATTCATACAATGTTACAATTATGAATTACTACCACAGTGTTACTACAATACTATGTAACAATTCATTCGATGTTACTGTTATGTATTACTACAGTGTTACTACAGTATTACGTAACAATTCATACAAGGTTACAGTTATGTATTATTACAATGTTACTACAGTATTATGCAACAATTCATACAATGTTACAGTCATGTATTACTAAAATGTTACTACAGTATTATGTAACAATTCATACAATGTTACAGTTATGTATTACCACAATGTTACTACAATATTATGTAACAAATCATACAATGTTACAGTTATGTATTACCACAATGTTACTAGAATATTATGTAACAATTCATACAGTGTTACAATTATGTATTACTACAATGTTACTACAATATTATATAACAATTCATACAATGTTACTACAATTCTGTATTACCAGAATCATCACACAAGGTAGGTGAAATATTAGACATTACTAAAGGGATAACTCCATATGTAATGTAATGACCTAGCAGTATTACCATTGCACAGTTATATGCGTATGACTGTTATACATACACATCTTACAATATGTCATACAATAACCAATTTAACTGTATTGCATTTGTTCAATTATATATACAACTTGTTTAAAATGTAATATTAATGGATCATTGCAATATTACCATGAATATTATATCTATCCAATATTATAATTAATATTATGTATTAACAGATTAGCATATGTCAGTGATGATTGCTGTCGGAGGACCACAAGCTGACATGACCGAGTGATGTCAGGACTGTAAAATATCTTAATACATCATAGCCAGCAGCATACATAATATAGTCTACAGGTTAGGTCAATGTCAAACCTAGGGACCAAAGGAAGTGACGTTAGCACCTCCCCAGAATGTCTCATACGCACAATTGCCCACAAACAGTGCCTCGTGACCATACACACACATACACACATATACACACACAGGCTTCTAGAACATTTCCACGACAGTATAGCCTACGTGACACGACCCCTGCTAAACGAAAATGTAGGAATCAGAGATCAGAAAAGGGCTAGCCATGGAACCCACAGGTAGTGGAGAGAAGGAGGCTAGCAAAACGGGTGAGAGGGTGGCAGAGAAAGCGAGAGAAAGCAAGACAGGGAGGTAGCTAGCGGGACTCTACTTTTATTAATATTTCCAAGACAAATAAAGATAGTCCCATACTAATCTTTACCACTCCTGTCATTGCATGACAAAAGGGAACGAAGATTACCTACTTACAAAACTACTCACGTATAAGAACCGCTCGTCCACGAGTCTAATATATGTATAACTGATCTACAAAACACACTGCAAGAAGCTACAAAGTTTCTACAAGATTTGTTCCTATGCACTCGGACATCCCCAAAGCATACTTAACTTTATGATTCAGCACTTACAACTAATGTCGGGAAGTTGAGAATCCGTACGCAGTCTCGGGCAGGTCACATTTTAACACCCAACATGGGTGTGAACACTCATGTGGATAGCATGTATTCTCGAGATGCACCACAAGGTAATACAGACACAGCCTCGGATTGCCTCCGCGGGGGTCTTGAATTTCTCCCTTAATCTACGATACATATGTATGTACAGGCCCTGGACATAACGAGTCCTGTGGAGCCAAAGGGCAAGACATCAAGTCTGCACCCACATTACCACTTCCCTCTCTCTCATTTGACTTAGAAATTATGGGTGCGGATTCAAACGACACAAGAAGGACAAGTCCCCAATTGGTGGTACATTGACACACGTTGCAGAAATGCACAAGCCTATCTATTTCCTGTCCCATTACTGGCCAGAAAAAGTAAGCATGGATAAGGC
Organism: Coenobita brevimanus; assembly: GCF_032717465.1. Classification (NCBI taxonomy): domain Eukaryota; kingdom Metazoa; phylum Arthropoda; class Malacostraca; order Decapoda; family Coenobitidae; genus Coenobita; species Coenobita brevimanus. The sequence continues at coordinate 16,206,751 of NC_137023.1, read as the reverse complement.
CTTGAGTTTTCTTTTTGCCCATGTAACCTCCTGATGCTGAACAATGACCCCATTCTAACATTGCTTGGTGATACTTGGCGGGAACAATGAACTGCAGTCAAACCTCTCCCTGGGGTGTTTGTGACTCATGGTACAGCCGTCCTTGTTTACTACGGATCCTGGCTTGACCTCCCTGTGAATATTTAACACTTTACCCTTTAGTTTCTTCTGCACTGCAGCAAGTGTTGGGTCAGACTGTTATTCCAGGACAACATCTTGACTACAGATCAGATCTTCGGCGATGCAATGGTCACCGGGGCGACACAGTTTGGAGCCTTGGCCATGGCTTGTATTACTGCAGCCAAAGTCCGGGTAGTGACATCTACGGTGCAACTATATTTGGCACCTGGCATGTTACCTAAAAAAAGGTCAACAAAAGGTTCTGGCATGACAACTGCAACTGTTGAACCAGTGTAGAAGGAAGATGCTACCTGGATATGTGCCTCAGGGAACACTCTCATTGATCCATCAATAAGCTGAACAGGGATCTGTCTACCTGCGTACTCCTTGGGCCAAACTAGACTCTGCCTTATAAAGCAACCTGAGGAATCACTGTCTCTCAGGACATCCACAGACACACCTCCCACAAACCCTGGCTGAACAGGGAAGGCACTGTTACTTGTGGGAGGGCCTGTGGAGGAAGCAGCCAGCCACTGATAAGGCTGCATAGCACACAACCCTGCAAATGTGATGCCCTGCAGACTAGATGCCTGAGGGGTCGTCCTCACCAACTGGGGAGTTGGAGCAATGACCACCTGTGGAGGAGGGCTCGCTGTCTGAGGGGGACTAGTTCATTGTGAAGAAGGACCTGTGCTGCTAGGGACGACACCACCATGTGCTTGTCAGGAAAAGAAGGCTTCATTTGCCTGCTGCCTCCGATACACTGGGGAAGCTGCTGAAAAGGATTGTCCCGACCTTGATTGTGTGGCTGATACTGCTGCTGGTTAGGGTACTTGTACCTCTTCCAGCCAGGTGATTGAACATTCTGCCATTCGTCCTTATTCTGCAATTTGTCTGGACCATGGCCATTATTCTGAGAATGGCCTTGATGCTGGGATTCGCTCTGAGATGGCTTCCCAGACTTGGCAGTATCTTTCCTGTTCCAGGACTGTTGTTTACGAGTTTGGTACCCGTATGTAGTGAAGAATGCATCGGCCTTTTTCACCATTTGGCTGACATCCATTTGCGGTCCTACCGGACCCAGGTTCAGGGAACCTGGGTCAGGGAACAGTTTAAGGATCTGAATTTAATAAAAACAGAATATACTGATCTACCAGAAGACCCACCAACATGTCGTAAAAATACCCCCGCTAATACCAATATACCAGTCCTGTATGAGACAGCCCTAGCATCTATTCAGTATGGATGGTGGGTGTTAGTGCCGAAGTGGTGGCATGTAGAGGTGTATAGGATGAAGGAGGACTACTGGGCCTTGAAAGCAGGCTGTGAAGCCTATGTCCAGAGTCGGACACATAAAAAAAAAAAAATCCTTTACCTAACAAATCTTAAGCTGAGCCATAAGCTCAGCAGGCCAAGACTTTTCTAGCTGTGCACGCAGCATAAGGTCAATTATCCCATCTCGCGTGTGAGGGGTCTCATCTTTCTCTATCCACTCATCTAAGTAAGTGGTGAGATGGTCAAGGAACTGAACAGCAGTCTCCTTTTCTTGGAGACGCGCCCTCATGAACTGGCTCCTGGTGTCGTCAACTGTGAGACCGCACACTTTGATGAGTGCAGTTTTCATCACATATGTGAGATTGTCTCCATGAATTCTGTGGAGAATATTGAGGGCAGGACCCTCAAACAAGCTAAGAAACTGGAGCCACTTAGCTGCCTCGTCCAGCTGGTGGAGCTGTGCCATGTCCTCTGAACGAGCTATGAATGGCTCGATTTGCTCATCTTCCTTGTGTGAAGGAAGCTTGAGGCTTGATGTTGCCAGAACATGTGCTGGGAGAGCACTCGTGGAGCTCGGATTGGCTGCACTAGATATGCCTGAAGCCAAGGAGTCTGGATTGAGCTTTAGCACCTCAAGCTCGTGGTTCTCACATGCCTCGCACTTGGCACGGTTGTGTTCACGCTGTTCTCACTCGTATTCACGTTCTTTCTCACGTTCCTCGTGCTGTTCTTGCTCATATTTGTGCTGTTCTTACTTGTGTTCACATTGAATTTTATGCTCTTCATGGGCAGCATTCTCACGTTGCTGTTCATAATTGTACCGTGAGAGCACATAGTCTTTAATTTCCTGGGGTTGGTACACCCCATATCCTTGGCTTCCTTTATATATAAACTTGTAGCCATGATGCTAACTCAGCTAACACTGAGTGGTCTAAAGACTGATGTGCTGACTGCTGTTATGCAGAGGAATGCTAATTATCGAAACAAAAGAATATAGGCACAGGCTGGTGGTGACCAGTTATATCTAGTTAAACTCCTCTATCTATCTGTCTATCTATTGCCAGATGCCTTAATCCCATATGGAGTGGCCACAAAGAAATTGCCTCCACGTCGCCCTGTCCCCCGCCATTTCACTGCCCTGCTTCCAACTCACACCCCCCTCTCTCATATACCTCTCCACTCCATCCCTCCATCTCATCCTGGTAAGGAAAGAAAGAAAAAAATTGCAACTAACTGGGAAAACTTTTGCATAAAATTAATAAAGCAGAATCAATAACCACCAATAAGGCACTGCCAATAATCTTTAATGATAATTAATACCTAGGTAAGAGTGAATAGGTTTATTATTTTGATAACTTTAATGCTAGGAGTTAATATCCTGGCGAGGTCGCTAGATGTCATGGGGGGGAAAGTGGAAATACGAATGAAATGCTGATAAACAGTCGGTTGACACAAAGAATCAACTTGTGAAATCAAATAGTAAATTTTACTTTATGACGGCTTACATCGCTGATTCTCTAAAGAAGAGAATTTCATAAACTTTCTCAACAGTACACAGCGGAGACTAATCGCTCACGAATGCTGTATTGTTAGCACTGTTTGCCTCTGAGAAAGTTTCTTTACCCCTGACAATCAATAATAATAATAATAAATACTTAGGTTCTTGCTGATGCTAACTTCTGGCTGGCAAAATGGATTTAAGAATTAACCCCTTCTTTACTGAAATACATTTGACAAAACATGTGTACTTCCATTCTTAAAGCCACTGAGGTACCAAAAAAATTTTGGAAGTACACATGTAATTTTAACATCACGGTTGTCTGCACGGCTTTGCTCTCTCGGTATAGCTCTTATAATCCTTCCATGTGGTTTTCAGCTGCAGAAAAAGCTGAACTATATGGTAACACTCTTTTTCTCGACCAATGGTAACATTATTATGTCATACATATATCATGAAACCTCTTTAGTTTTAACCAATTGTAGACTTCATATAAGATGTAGTTTCTCAAGCACCAATCAGATTATCAGCCTTCCCACCATCCACGCCTCCCCTGTGAGTCTGAAACGGTTTTTCAAGTAAATTTGTGAATGTCACTGAATGATGACTTAGCATGCCTGTGGCCTTAGAGGGATGTGTACTCTGCGCTAAAGCCTGCCACAGACCCTGTTATGCAGAAACATGTCAAGTGATGAGGAGGATTTTACCCTCCATTTAGGCAGTGATCTGGATGAATCTGATAATGAGTGGTTGTCTGAGGAAAAGTGACGATGATCCATTGTATGAGCTGGAAGAGAGTGAGAGTGGGAACACAGACGACAGTGAAAGTTGTGTGTTGAGTGTGTCTGCCCCTAGTTTTGACTCCTCTTCAACTCCTCACACATTTAGGTTATTAAGTGACCCTTTTTAAGACAAATGACCAAATGATTTGCCGGACGTGGTGGAAGATTTTCCGAATGTGCATCTGGAAGTAATTTATCAAAATGAAAAGCACCACTATAGTGTGTTTGATGTTTCATATTGTTTATGACAAAAGAGACAGTACGAAAAATTTGTTTTTGGACAAGCACACGTGCAGACAAATTATTCATTTAGAACCCAACAATAAGCAAGAGGAATTTCATGGGTTGATGTAACTGAAAGTGGATTCTTTTTGTTCAAGTTCGGCTGAACATTACCAGGCCTGGCACGACCAGTAACCCACACACATCCCTCTCTCTCATCTTTCTCTTATATCCCATCTTTTTCTCTTCCTTTTATTTTTCTTTACATTTATACTTCCTACACCCATATTCTTTTCCTTTTACATCAGTTTTTCCCCTCTTCCTTAATTTTTTTCACTTCTTTCATTCTTCTTTATCGCATATGGCCTTGCCTTGCGTGGTTGTGTCTGCCTTGGAGCGCGCCTGTATGTAGGTCACCTACTCACCCAAAGAGAACCTATTATTTACTGCAAGAAATCAACATAAATTACAAGGTAAGGAAATACATGTATAAACTGTGCATGCTACTGTTTTCAAACCTAAATTTTATTGGTTATTTATATACTTATATTTTAACAAAACATGAAAAAAATATATATGTAATATTTTTATTGTTGTTTTTGGCACAACCTTTTGGGGTTTATCTGATTACTGATGTTAAAAGAAAATAAATAAATAACGCAAATTTATTAGCTTGGACGTGATGATGAATTACCTCCCAATCCCTGATATACCAAAAATTTTGCATGACAACTCGATGCAAGGGGGGGAGGGCCGCCAACTCAGGACATGGTGCTCAATAAAGAAGGGGTTAATATGAAAGAACTGGCTTAACTACCAGTCGTGATTACCATAAGAAGTTTGTGCGAACTGGGAGTAGCAAACAAAAGTAGCACAATGAGGTGAAATCAAAGAATACTGTTACATTTAATTGAGCTCAAAAAGACGAACTGTAAATTTATTAATTACAACAAATAAATTTATGTTACAAGAATCTCAAAGCAAATTCAAAATATCAAGCAAGGAAATACACTCACTCATGCACTCAAACACCTAATAGTCTTAAGTCAAGGAAAAAAAAAAACGAAAACACTGTTCAGTGGAGAAAAATGGAGTTGTAGCTACGAAAAGACTGGGCGTCTGTCTGTTGCTTCTCAAGGAGCTGTAATTCACTGCTAACGTCCTCTGCTGTTGATCACCAACTCGGTGAGGAGATGCAGGGAATTGGTGTACTGCCGGAGACGCCACTATGATGGGGATCCTGCTGTCAGTGCTAGGCAGGACAACATCTTCTCCCTGAACAGTCCAAAACTAAACTAATTTTCCCATGCCCGATACAGGGGCATACGAAATGGGTGTGGCTTAACTTAATGGCTAGAGAAGCAATGTGTGGGAACGACAATTACACAAAAATATCGCTCAGAGAAACGCACTGTCTGTACATAAAGACAATCACGTATGAAGCGGTGACGAATGTTATGAAAACTCTGTTTTACATTGAGTGCAAATGTGAGCGGTTAGCTAACTGAACGAACTTTTATGGGTTTCAGTACTGTTCAAAAGTTCATATAATAATACTAATACAATGTCGCGAATTGCCAAAATAACATAAGAAATTCGTGACAACTGTGTCGTCTTGCTCTCAGTAGTATATGGTGTAAGGAGAATGTTGTCTGTGTTGTCAAGGATACATGATATGTGGTGTTAGTACTGTGCAGTGTCAAGAGCATTTTGAGTCACATTTATGTAGTGTCACTGCTATGAGGTGTTAAGAGTATGTGGTTTGTGGTATCTAGTACGTGATCTGTGGTATCAAGAGGAAGCAGTGTGTAGTGTCAAGAGTATGCAATGTCGTGTCAAATTAGTGTGCTGTGAAATGCCATATATACAGTATGTGGCAGGTGTCAAGTGTGCGATATGACGTTTCCAGTATGTGTGTGTGTGTGTGTGTGTGTGTGTGTGTGTGTGTGTGTGTGTGTGTGTTAAAAGTATATGGTCTGGGACTTTAAATATGATTAGTGCGAGGTATCAAAATGTATGCATTTTCTAAAATATCAAAATGTTTGACCTGGGGTGTCCAGAGTTTGTGGTAGGGGGTACGAAAAATGAATGGCAGGAGATGTAAAAAAAATTGTATATGAAAGGTAAAAATAAAATATGCAATAATGATTATGCCAGATCATTTTGGAAGGAGGTAAAGAAAGTAAGGCAGTGTGAAAGGGGAAATAGTAAGGGAGTGAAAGATAGGAATAATAGATTGTTGGTGGAGAAGAGAGAGAAATTGAGGAGATGGAAGGAGCACTTTGAGGATTTGTTGAATGTAGAGAGTGAGAGCAGTGTGAGTATAAGTGGTTGGGGAATGGCTGGGAGAAGAAGAGATGAGAGGAGGGAGGAAGAGATCAGTAGGTCGGAAGTAGTGGAAGCGATGAAGAAGATTAAGCTGGGAAAGGCCCCAGGAATTGATGGAGTGTGTGGTGAAATGCTTAGGTATGGGGGTGAGATTGTTGTGGAGTGGATATGGAAGTTGTGTAGATTGGCTTGGGAAGAGGGAAGGGTTCCAGAGGACTGGAAATCAGGTATAATTGTTCCTCTGTACAAAGGAAAAGGAGAGAGAAGTATGTGGTAACCATAGGGGTATTTGCCTTCTTAGTGTGACTGGTAAAATATATGGTAGAATACTCATTGATAGGGTTAGGCATATGACAGAGGAGCTAGTTGGAGAAGAACAAAGGGGATTTAGGAAGGGAAAAGGGTGTGTAGATCAGATATTTGTTCTAAGATGTTTAGTGGAGAAGTATCTAGAGAAGGGAAGGAAAGTGTATGCTGCCTTCATGGACTTGGAGAAAGCTTATGACAGAATAGATAGGCAAGGTATGTGGAAGGTATTAAGAATATATGGAGTGGAGGGGAAATTGTTGAGTGCTGTGAAGAGTATGTACGAGGGAGCTAGGGCTACGGTGCGAGTGGATGGTGAGCTGAGTGAGTTCTTTGATCTCAATGTGGGACTGAAACAGGGGTGTGTGATGTTTCCATGGCTGTTTAATATATATATGGATGGGGTTGTAAAGGAGGTGCAAGGTAAGGCAGTGGATGTGGGGGTGGTCCTAATGAATGAGGGTGAGATTTGGAAGCTTCCGGTGTTGCTGTTTGCTGATGATACAGTATTGTTGAGTGAAGATGAATGGGAGTTGCAAGGTCTGGTGAATGAATTTGGGACAGTGTGTAGGAGGAGGAAGCTGAAAGTTAATGTAAACAAAAGTAAAGTTATGGTGTTTGAGAGGAATGAAGTCACAGAGTGTGCAGTGAGGTTGGATGGTGAGGATATGGAGAATGTGAGTGCATTCAAGTACTTGGGTAGTGTGATGAGTAAGGATGGAACTTTGGGGGATGAAGTACGTGAAAGGGTACAGCAGGGAAGAAAGGTTGTTGGTACACTGAAAGCAGTGATGAGAAATAGGGAGGTGAGTATGGAAGTTAAGAAGTCACTGCATGATGGTATTGTGATCCCTACCCTGACGTATGGAAGCAAGGCGTGGACCTTGCAAGAGGGGAACAAGTCAAGCGTGAGAGCAGTGGAAATGAGTTACTTGAGAGGAGCATGTGGAGTGACGTGGAGGGACAGGTTGACGAATGAAGAAGTGAAGGAACGTTGTGGGGTAGATGTGGATGTGGTTGAAAAGATTAGGAGAAATACACTGAGGTGGTTTGGACATGTGGAGAGAATGGAGAATGAAAGACTGACCAAGAGCGTGTATGTAGGTGTGGTGGAGGGAGGGAGAGTGAGGGGTAGACCGAGGATGAGGTGGAGGGATGGAGTTGAGAGGTATATGAGGGAGGGGGGGGTGAGTTGGGGGCAGGGGTGTCAAATGGTGGGTGACAGAGTGACATGGAGGCGTTTTGTCTGCGGCCACCCTTTGCGGGATTAGGGCATCGGGCTATAGATAGATAGATAGATAGATAGAGTATGCCAGAAATATGTAGCTGAAGATGTCAAGTACTTGTGGTCCAGTGGCTTCACAATGACAGGAATATAGTTCTTTTGAAGTGAAAGGGGTTATGTTCGTTGAGAAAGCAGCCGTGATGGATAGAAATTGGTAGACGCCTCTTGTCTGAAATGATACTCAGAGAGTCAGCAGGAGTTTTCCATAGCCTATGAAGTGTGAAACTGATATTTGCTATTTCTTTCAGCCAACAAAAATATTTAGGTGTGGCACTCGTAACATAAATCTTTGTTAAAGCATAAAAGCAGCAGTAATAGATAGTAACACTGATAAGATGGATGGCCTTCATCTACACAGTCTGTAAGAGAACTAAATGTGCTGACCACCAGGCAGGCGAGCGTGCTTGCACACACACACACACACACACACACACACACACACACACACACACACACACACACACACACACACACAGATGACTCTGTAGCTGTTTTATCTACTGATTAAACAGAACTCATAGCTCAGACTTTCTTCTACAATTCCACCTTTGACGATTCTGGTGCTGTTCCTCCATCACTTCCCCCCTCTGACTTCCTCATGGCCAACATTAAATTTCTTCACTGATGAATTTTCTGTCAGTACTGGCCTCAATACTTAGGAGGCATATGGGCCTAATGGGTCCCCTTGTTGTCTTTAGGAACTATGCTTCTGCGATTACTCCCTGCCTAGGCAAACTCTTTCGCCTCTGTCTGTCAACTTGTACCTTTCCTTCTTGCTGAAAGTTTGCTCTCATTCAGTATGTCCCAAAGAAGGGTGACTATTCCCATCCCTTTAACTATAGCCCAATTGCTTTAACACCCTATGTTTCAAAAGTTTTTGAGTTTATTCTTTACGAGAAAATTTTCAAGAACTTTTCCAATCACAGCCTTCATTCTGATCGTCAGTATGGGCTCCGCTAGGGAAGCTCCACCGGCGATTGTCTCGCCTACCTTTCAGACTCCTGGTCACTCCCCTTTCGGGACTTTTGCGAAAGTTTTGCCATTGCACTTGACATCTCAATGGCTTTCGATCGAGTCTGGTATAAATATTTAATTTCCAAAACTGCCCTCTTGTGGTTTCTACCCTTCTATATGTACCTTCATCGCTAGCTTCCTTCTGGTCGTTCTATTGCCGCCGTTGTAGACGGCCACTGAACATAATCAACTCATACGCTGATGACTCCACCCTTCACCTTTCCATTTGCCTCCCATAGCCCCCACCTCAACAACTATTTCAACAAACAAGGGATGAGGGATGAGGGACACACCAAATGTCTGACTTGGCTTATATCTCTGACTGAGGTAAAACTAAACTTGTTGCTTTTAATGCCTCAAAATCTCAGTTCTTACATATTTTAACCAGTCAGAATGTTCCACAGGAGTATCCTCTATTTTTTTTTTTTTTTTTACAAAACCCAACTTAATTCTATATAATTTTTAAAAGTACTTGGGGTTTCATGCTCTCAGGAGGTATCTTGGAAGGATCATAATACCTCTCTCGTAAAATCTGCCTCCGAAAGATTAGGTGTGCTAAGCTGACTCCGTGCATTCTTTCCCTCATGCACAGTTGTTGACTTTATACACGGATATTATTCGCCCCTGTGTAAAGTTCAACTCTCACATGTGGCGAGGCTCTCCACATACGGATCTTCTCAACAAGATGAAGTCAGTCTTAACGTCTCATCATCTCTCCTCCTTTAACTGTCTCCCTGCATCCTGTCTCTTCGCCCCATTGTTGCATATATACGTATATCTCTTTTCTATAGCGACTTCAATGGCCACTGCTCCTCTGAACTGTCTGACTGGGTCCCTCCACCTCTACGGTGGGTGTGTAGTACCTGTCTAGCAACAAATCTTATCCCTTTTCTGTCCAACTCTCTAATGCAAAAGGTAACCGTTACTTCCAGTCCTTCATGTCTGCAACAGGTCAACTCTGGAACTGTCTTCCTTTGTCTGTATTTCCTGTTTCCTATGACTTTCAGTCCTTCAAAAGCAGCGTGTCCAGGCGTCTCGAACTGAACATATCTTGAATTTGGCTATTTGTTGCTTTGTTCTTTCTTTTCTTGGATGGACCAACCTTAAGGGCTTCTGGCCTCTAATTCTCTCTTCCTTGCATAAAAAGAAGTAAACTTACTGTCAGGACAACTTATATGTCCGTTTGCTATTTCTTTTTAGGGTTATTTCTTCGTGTATGTTTAATATACCTCTGATATCTGTAATATTTAATTTCAAGCGTTCTGCTTGCGTATTCACATTACTTGTGAGCAAATGAGGAACTCTCACTCAGTGTCGAAGTTTTGGGTTTATTATCAGTGAATTACAGTAAAAGTGATGTTAACTTGAATTATTGCTGCTTTTTTAATATTCTTGTATTCAGTTATTTGATAGATATTCTGAGAACCTGATTAGTATAGGTATGAAAGCCTTATCCATATCTGTACACTTTAATGTACTTTGAATGCATGATTTATGAAGCTTGATTTGTTACATAATGTTTCGCTGGTTCAATGAATCACACCATCAGGCAATGAAGCTGACGAGGTGGATGTGATTAGAGGAGCTGGGGGAAAAAAGCTAGAGCGTCCTGCAATGGACAGGGCTATGTGTCATGGAGTCCCTTTGTGTGAAACACACTTAAGGAAATTTACTTAACACACTGTACTGGAGTATCCAGAGTGTCTGAGTACAGTTATTTGTTCTGTATATTTATATACCCACTGTAAAAATTTTCGGCACTCTTTTAGCATGATAAAATTTGACACACTGGGTGAGAGATCTGAAAATAAACTAAGTTAACGAGCCTGGTTGGTATCCCTGATCTGCTGAGCCTCAGGTCCGCATTCATAATGGTATTGGAGGCTTCGTAGCACCGATTGCTAAGCAATAAGTTTTGCTTATTAATTATCAGTGATGTTATGCCACTCAGAGAGTTTGAGTATCAGCAAAATCTAAACGATGATGTTGATGTGTAATGTAGATCAGATTCAGAATGAAAATTTTAACTCCTTCTGCTCGTTCGAAGCTCAAATTGGCCAAGCTGAAGCAGTTTCGTAGGCAACACATTCCTTACATTACTGTATAGGCACATCGAAACCGTCTGAGGTAAAAGCCTATTCTAAAATAAATGAATATGTGTAAGGATCACCTGCTCTGCGATGCTGTTATTATCTTCGTCAGACTGGTGATATACATTCTCAGCTTCATAATCTATGCACTACTATATTCACGTGTCATTGAAATGGTTAATGGCAGTACTACGATACATACTGTATATACTTTACATGCATTGTCCACGGAGTGTTGTATAAAGTGGACAGTTAGGCCAATATAGTTTTATGGAGTGCCGATAATTATTTTAATGGGTGTACATAAACTTTAAGTAAGCAGAAAACAGAAAACTGGCTTGTTTTCCTCTTCCACCACACTAGTCGCCCGTAAGAACTTGACAAATGGTGCCTAGACCCGGGAGTGACTTCGTGTGTGTACGGTGGAATTACTGAAGAAGTGTGCTAAATGAAAAGAACTGTGGATTATAACTATGAACTTAAATGCTAGTGGCAATATGAGTGAGTACAATCTGATGAACGAATATCTTAATCTGTGTGAACGCCTTGGCTATGAGGGAGATGAATTACATAACTTTGTAAATAATCTGTACCAGGCATGTGGAGCAAAGGGGAGAACAAGAAAAAGAACATGAAGCCCAACAGAACCTGAAGGAAAAGGAACTGGCGACTGAACAGTTGAAAAGGCAAGAAAAAGAAAAAGAAAATGAATCCCAACTGAAATGGAAGGATATGGAACTGGCGATTAAAGAAACGAAGCCCAACTGAAACTGAAGTAAAGGGAACTGGCGATTTGAACAGTTGAGAAAGGGAGAAAAGGAAAACAAAATGAATCCCAACTGAAACGGAAGGAAAAAGAACTGGCCAGTAAGGAAAATGAAGCCCAATTGGCGAGTTAAGAAAATCAAGCCCAACTGAAACTTAGGAAAAGGAACTGGAGAGAGAACAGGCTAAACTCGTTCTTATTCAAGCACAGCAGGCAAAGAAGCCTACCGTCCATGTACTGTAATGTACCAGCTCCGGATACTAGTGCACCGAAACTTAAAATATCGAAATTTGATGAAACGTGATGACATGAACGCATTTTTGGAACGATTTGAAAGATATGCTGAAGCTCACCAGTGGAAACGCGATATTTTGGCAACAAACTTAAGTGCACTGATTACAGGAAAGTCATTAATGGCATATATGTGTTTACCTGTTGATGATGCTTCTAATTATAACTTAGGAAAGAAAAAAATCCTACAGTGGTATATGCTAATGGAAGAAAGTTACCGACAAAAGTTCCGTGATTCCTGTCCAGAGAAAGGTGTTACGGTGAACCAGTTCTCGGCGCGAATGAACAATTACTTTGATCGGTGGACTGAGATGTCTGGCATAGCAAAGACTTTCAAAGATAAAAAGGATTTGATATAAAAGGAACAGTTCCTTAGGCAATGCCATAATGAGTTGAGGTTATTCCTCAAGGAACAAACTCCCAAGACACTCAAGGTTATGATAGATTCCGCAGAACAGTACCTAGCTGTTCACGGTGGGCCCATGTGGAGACCGAACAAGCCAGTGAAGCCAGAACAAGAGACCTCTCATCTGGAAAAACGTGACCATACAGCCCCACACACTGCCAAGAAGTCAGGAGCGTCGGTGTTCTCTGTGTGGACGCAAAGGTCATTTTGTCAAAGACTGTAGGGCTTTTGTGAAGGGTCCTAGATCCACACAAGAGAAGGAAACGAAGGAGAAGGCTGGTGCTTGTATGGAAGAGTCTGCCCGAGTGACTTTACCATCCAGTGAGAAGGGTCCCCTTATTGTCAGCTCCAGTTTCACTGGGGGCACTTTAAGGGTGACTAATGGCTATGCTGATGGGCAGTGAAAGGAAATCTTACTTGATAGGCTGCACTGGAGTTGTCACAAAAATGAAGTACGTTAAGCCTGACCAGTTGACAGGAGGTAGTAAGAGGTGCCTGTTTATCTACTGCACAGCACAGGTGTGTCCTGTTGTCACAGTCAGTACTGAGACCCCTTATTTCGCTGGTATCATGGAGGCAACTTAAATGACAGACGCCATCTGTGACTTAATTATTGGCAATATTCCTGGAGCTTTTCCACCTGAGCATAAAGTTCCAGAGTTTGAAAGGAATGGCGACATTCCTGGAGTCCAGCTACCGCAGCAACCGATTTCTGAGTGCGAGGAGACTGGTGGAAATGGCATAGCAAGCACCTAGGAGAACCAGGAGGATAACCCCTTCATCAACATGGAAGTGATTGCTGCATACGTAAGGGGAGCTATGGTGACAAGACAACAAGCTAGAAGGAAGCCTCTTCGTTCACTAAAGATGGCTACCGCAGGTAAGGACAGTCTACCGGAGGTGCCCGTCATCAAAGAGAAGCAGGAGACTGACCAGACACATGATGGTTTTCTGAAACACCAAAGGTCAAGATCGAGCAACCATAATCTGCATCAAAAGGGAAGACTGTAGTATTATGTCTGTATGAGAAATGGGATTGAGGTAAAACAGTTGTTAGTTCCTTAGGCATGTAGGTCGAAGTTGCTGAAGTTAGCCCATGAATGCCGGTTAGGACACTTAGGGGGTAAGAGAACTGCAGATAGGATTCTGTCTTGCTTTTCCTGGTCTCGAATATCAGAGGATGTAAGAAGGTGGTGGAGCAGCTGAAAGTTGAGAAGCTGAGGATCAAAGAAATGGCAGATGATTACAGGACCAAAGTAGAGAACGAGTTAGAATCAGTGAACTGGAATGAATTGGATCTGGACAGCCTGTGGAATGCACATAAGGATTGCTTAGTTAGGAATGTTAAAATGGTGTGTGATGTGGCAAGAGTATCAACAAAAAAGAAGAGTACGGCATGATGGGATGAGGAGGTTAAGAGAGTGGTGGAGGAAAAGAGGAAGAAGTGCTTAAAGTGGTCACAGGATAGGGGTTCAGTTGAAAGAAAAGCTGAGTATATCGAGAGCAAGAAGTACGTAAACAGACTAGTGAAGAGAAAAAAGGAGGTAAATGATGATCTGGGAAGAAAAATGAATGCAAAATACTCTGAAAATAGGAAGTTATTCTGGAAAGAGGTGCTGAAATGTAGAAGTGAAAGCAGAAAGAAATGTGATGGTGTGAAGGATTCAGGTGGTAGGTTCCTAACCCATGGAGATGAAGTAAGGACCAGATGGAAAGAATATTTTGAAAGCCTAATGAATGGGAATAGAGAGAGCGGAGTGACTGTAAACATGATTGGTTTTGGAGGTGTGCAGAGAATGAATGTAGTGCCAGAAGACGTGACACTCGCACAGGTGAAAAGCGCTGTGAAACGGCTGAAAAATGGGGAGACAGCTGTAGTTGATGAGATGTATGCGAGATGCTGCTTAAGTGTAGTGGAGAGAGTGGAATGAAGTGCTTGTTGGAGATATTAAGAAGACATGGATGAATGAAACTGTGCCTTCAGAGTGGAAAATGGCTGTGGATGTACCCCTGTACAAAAATAACGGTGAGCAAAGTGAGTGGAAGAATTATCATGGCATAAATTTATTGAGTGTGGTAGGGAAGGTAGACTATATGGAAGAATTATTATAGAGAAAGTAAGAGAGATATCAGAAGTCCTAGTGAGTGATGAACAGGGTGGGTTTAGGAGTGGCAGAGGATGTGTGGATCAAGTATTTGCAGTGAGACAGATAACAGAGAAGGCTTGTGAGAAGGACCATAAGGTGTTTATGGCAATCGTGGATCTGGAAGAAGCATAAAACATAGTAGACAGAGAGAGATTGTGGAAAGTTTTGCGCATGTATGGTGTAGATGGTAAGCTGCTAGGTGCTGTCAAGAGTTTTTATGATGTTAGCGAAGCATGTGTAAGGATTAATGGGCATCTAAGTGAATGGTACACGATCGGTGTGGGCGTGCAACAAGGATGTGTGATGTCGCAATGGTTGATCAATATATAAATGGATGGGGTGATGAGAGAAGTAAAAACATGAGTAATGAAGAGAGGGATGGCGTTGGTAATGAATGGTGATAGATGGAATATCTCAAATTTGATGTATGCTGATGATGCAGTACTGCTTGCAAGTACCGGGCAAGAACTTGGTGGGCTAGTGCAGAGTTCAGCTTATGTGTGTGAGTGTCGTGCCTTGAGAGTAAATGCAGAGAAATGTAAAGTGATGGTTATTGAGGGAGAAGGTGACTCCCAGTGTGATGTCCAGTCAATGGAGAGAGATTGGAATTGGTGAGAGTTCAAATACAGGAAAATGTGCAAAAGAAGTTGAAAGTAGAGCGACACAAGGAAGAAGAGTAGCTGGTGTAATAAAGGCCTTGATAAGAAACAGAGGCTTGAGTGTTGCAGCGGGACGAGGTTTACATGAGGGAGTGTTAGTACCAACTTTAACATATGGGTGTGAGACTATGGTGTGGCATGAAAATGAAAAGTCAAGTGTAAGAGAAGTGGAGATGGGACTGCTGAGGAATGTATGTGGAGTACAGAGGGTGGATAGGATATGAAATAATGTGATTCGTGAAAGGTGTGGAGTGAGGAAGTCGGTCGACACCAGAATCGAAGAGAGTGTCCTGAGATTGTATGGTCATGTAGAAAGAATGGATAACAATAGAGTGGTGAAAAAGGTATACCTGAGCGAATTCGAAGGAGGAAGGAGGCAAGGTAGGCCAAGGAGAAGGTGGAGATATATGGAGGATGAGTGTCTGAGGAAGAGAGGTTTGAAGTCGGTGAGGTTAGGGAACTGACAAGAGATTGAGCTGGGCTATGCGCTACGGGCTACGCGACCGTTGTAGAGGTGAAGGAACGCAAGCAGACAGTTCAGAGGAGCAGTGACCATTGAAGTAGCGATACAAAAGAGATAAAGATGCAACAGTGCGGCGAAGAGACAGATGTTGAAGGGAGCCAGTAAAAGGAGGAGAGTTAATGAGACAAAAAGCTTTTGACTCCACCCTATTGAGAAGAGCTGCATGTGGGGAACCTCCCCACACATGCAAGTTGTACTCCACACAGGGGCGGATAAAACTCAAATAGAGAGTCAACATTTGTGCAGGGGTAAAGAAGGAACGGAATTGGCTTAGCACACCTAATCTCTTGGAAGCAGATTTTACAAGAGATGTAATATCTTTCCAAGATAAGTCCCCAGTGAATGAAACCCCAAGCATGTTCAAGGATGATGCAGGATTAAGCTGAATATTATTAAACATTAGTGGGTACACCTGTGGAAGATTTTGTCGGGTTGATAGGTGTAAGAACGGAGTCTTTGATGCATTAAAAACAACAGAATTATATTTACTCCACTCATGGATACGAGACAAGTCAGACATTAGGTGCACCATAGCCTCAACCCTTGTTTGTTGAAGTAACTGCTGAGATGGATGTTGCGCGAACCAAACGGAAAGGTGAAGAGTGGAGTCATCAGTGTATGAGTGGATAGGGTTAGATGTACAGCTTAGAAGGTCATTGGTGAATAAAAGAAAGAGAGTTGGTGATAGGACAGAGCCCTGAGGAACACCACTGTTGATAGATCTAGGAGAAGAACGATGGCCATCTACAACAGCGGCTATAGAACGACCAGAAAGGAAGCTGTAGATGAAGGCACAGATTGAAGGATAGAAACCGTAAGAGGGAAGTTTGGAAAATAAAGACTTATGCCAGACTCAATTGAAAGCCTTTGAGATGTGAAATGTAATAGCAAAGCTTTCGCCAAAGTCCCGAAAGGAGGATGACCAGGTGCCTGAAAGGTAGATGAGAAAATCGCTATTCGAGTGTCCCTGACGGAACACTGAAGAACGAGGGTTCGCGCCCAGCCAGGTGTTCTTCTGGCCAAGTACTACATTGGCGGACACAAGGGGTGCTGTGGTTGAACCAGTGTCATATACTATAAAGTATGCTTGCCCCCAATCGGCTTGCGTGGGCTGATTACACTTGGTTCACAGACTACACATTCATTTAAAGCCATTCCAACACAACAATTACACTTACAAGCACTTCTCACCATACATACAATCTCTACTAGACAGCCAAAGCCACTTGGTAGAAATACATTGGCCGTATCGTCCCCACTTCTGTAGGGATAGGCCGATCCTGCAGTGGACACTCAAACGGCTGATGATATATATATGAGATTGTGGCGGATGGAAGGGTGCAAGGAATAAATGTGTTGGGAGAGTTGAATGATTCTTTGATCACGAAGGAGGAAGTGGAGAAGGCAGTAAAGGAGATGAAAACAGGGAAAGCTGCAGGTATGGATGGGTGTGCTGTGGAATGCCTGAAGGGTGGTGGAGTGACTATTGTTGACTGGTTAGTAAGATTGTTGAATGTGTGCTTTGAGAAAGGTATGATGCCAATTGACTGGGCAAGTACTTGTGTGGTCCCGTTGTATAAAGGCAAAGGTGATAAGTATGAATATACTAGCTTTAGGGGTATAAGTCTGTTGAGTGTTGTAGGTAAGGTGTATGGTAGAGTGTTAATTATGAGAGTTAGAGAGGGTACAGAGGGAGTGATTGGTGATGAGCAGTGTGGCTTTAGGAGAGGGAGGGGATGCGTTGATCAGGTGTTTGCTGTGAGACAAGTGTGTGAAAAGTATTTAACGAAAGGCAAGGATGTGTTTTGGGCATTTATGGATTTAGAGAAAGCGTATGATAGAATTGATAGGGAGGCTTTGTGGACTGTTTTAAGATTGTATGGACTTGATGGTAGGTTACTAAAAGGGGTGAAAAGTTTTTATGTAAATAGTAGAACGTGTGTAAGAGTGGGAAATGCTGTGAGTGATTGGTTTCCCATGAGAGTGGGGCTGCGACAGGGATGTGTGATGTCGCCTTGGTTTTTTAATATTTACATGGATGGTGTTGTAAGGGAGGTGAATGTAAGAGTTTTAGGTGGTCTGAGTCTGGTAAATGTTGATGATGGAGAGTGGAATCTGAAGCAGCTGCTGTTTGCAGATGATACTGCACTGGTGACTGATTCAGAGGAGAGACTGAGACAGTTGGTAGAGGAGTTTGGAAGGGTGTGTGAGAGGAGGAAATTGAGAGAAAATGAGAATAAGAGTAAAGTGTTGAAGTGTACGAGGTTGATAGATGGTAGGGGGATGAATATAGTTTTGAATGGTGAGTTGCTTGAGGAGGTAGATTGTTTTAAATATCTAGGGTCACATGTTGCTGTGGATGGAAGAATAGATGCAGAAGTGAAGTTTAGAATAAATGAAATAGGAAAGGTGATGGGAGGAATGAAAAAAGTGTTTAAATGTCGTTCGCTTAGAATGGATGTAAAGAGAAGGCTGTATGAGGGTGTTGTGGTACCGACTGCATTATATGGGGCTGAAACATGGAATATGGGTGTAGCAGAGAGGAAAAGTTCGAATGTAACGGAGATGAGGTGTCTGAGGAGTATGTGTGGAGTGACGCGTATGGATCGGGTGCAAAATGATGAAGTGCGAAGGAGAACTGGAGTTGTTCGGGAGATGGCTGGTAGAGTTGAGCAGAGGGTGTTGCGATGGTTTGGGCATATGGAGAGAATGGATAATGAGCGATTGGTGAAAAAGATAACTAGATCTGATGTGAGAGGTGTAAGGCTGAGAGGAAGACCACGAATAGGATGGATGGACAGTGTGAAGAGAGCGCTGGATGCAAGAGGGATGTCTGTTGAGCAAGGAAGAGTGGCTGTGCGTGACAGAAATAAATGGAGAGAAATTGTGAATGAATAAATGATGACGCAGCCCTGAGGGGATATTCTCCCGCATTTGGTCTGATCAGCTAGTCAGGTCAGGTGAGGGTAAGGGGATGGGTCTGTTATGATGTGGCAGGGGTAAACCAGTTCTGCTGTCGGGCCCTGCTGTGGATGTCACTGATTGCATTGCGCAGTTGACCCTTGTGCGGTGTGGTGCAGTGAGGATCTGTCCGTTCTCCCTTTTGGGGCTAAGATGCGAATGAATGTGTTTGAATGGATGAGTAAATGGGGAGTGTGTTGTACTGTCTTGGCTACCTCCTTTTCCTTGGGGGAAGCAGCCTAGGTATATATATATATATATATTTCGTCGTTGGCTGACCTTCAGCACTTCCACAAAATTTAGTCTGAATCGAGTAAAAAAAAAAAAGTCTGATATAATGGTTTGACAGTTGACTTTGTCCAATGACCCCCAGCCTTTGACGGATTGTTCTAAAAACCAGTTCCGTTCATGTTTGCCTTGCCCCCAACCCTTCCGCAAGATTAGGTGTAATAATACAAACTGATTAAACTGACCCTGCCTTGTGACCTTGAACTTTGACCAATATTTCCATAAATAATTAACCTCTTGCCTGACCCTCAACCCTTCTATCATGTTTGGTCTAAACCAGATTCATATTTATTTCTACCTCACATAGAACACATACTGATAGAAATTTTGCCTTTGCCTGTGACCCTGACCTTTGACCGAGTGTTCTTAAAATCGAATTACTTCTTCCTTGCTTTACCTTCAACACTTCCACCAAGTTTAGTCTAAATCGGGTCAAAACTTTCTAAGCTAACCTTACCAAACGACCTCGACTTTTGGTCTTGACCTGTGACCTTGACCATTGACGAAGTGTAATTACATCAAATCTCATCATTTATACTGACCTTGACGTGTGACCTTCACCTTCAACCTCGCCTCTGACCTTCACCACTACCTGTTTGCAAACTAAGATCCGTTCATCCTTGTCTTACCCTCAGCCCGTCCACCATTTTTTTTAATTAGATAGAAAATGTTTATGCTGACGTTGCCATATGACTTTGCCCCTTGCCCTTGCCCTGTGACCTCGACCGCTGACTGATGGTTAGTGAAATCGAATACTTTCATTCCTACTTTGCCATCAAACTATCCACCAAGTTTGGTTCAGATAAAACAAAAAATGGTTTAAGTTGATCTTGCCATGCACTCTTGACATTTGACCTGTGGGTACACCCTTTGACCAACTCTCAGTACTTCCACCAAGTTTTGTCAACATCGGATCAAATCTGTTTTCATACACACACACACACACACACACACACACACACACACACACACACATACTGTTTGTGCGTGCAGAGTATAAAATTGAGTAAAACCTTGCTCTTCCTTTGCAAGTGCGGGTGTATTATGATGGAAAAGGGACACAAATGGGTTTCTTTGCAAGTCATTCTTTTCAGAACTGAAGTCAAAATGCTTACCGAAGAAAGTTGGTGGCCACAAAAATTCAATATACCTGTAATAATAATAATAATAATAATAATAATAATAATAATGAGTAATGATGATGATGATGATGATGATGATGATGATTGATGATGATAATGACTGATGATTAATGACTGATGATGATGATGATTGATGATGGTGATTGATGCTTGATGATAATGATGATGATGATGATGGTGATTGATGTTGGTGATTGATGCTTGATGATGATGATTGGTGATGGTGATTGACGCTTGATGATGATGATGATGATGATGATAATGATGACTGATGATGATTGATGATGATAATGATGACTGATGATGATTGATGATAATTATGACTGATGATACTTGATGATGATGATGATGATGATGATGATGATGATGATGATGATGATGATTTATGATGGTTTATGATGATAATAATTGATGACTGATGATGACGATGATGATGATGATGATGACTGATAATTCATGATGATGATTGATGACGAAGATGATGATGATGATTAATGATTGATGATGATGATGACTGATGATTGATGATGATGATGATGATAATGATGATGACATGATGATGATGATGATGACTGATGATGATGATGATAACTGATGATGATGATTAATGGTTGATGATGATGATGATAATGATGATGATTGATGGTGAAGAATGATGATCATGATGATTGATGGTGATGATGATTGATGATTGATGATGATGATGATAATGATGATGACATGATGATGATGATGACGATGATGATGATGATGACTGATGATAATGATGATGATGAATGATGATGATGATGATTGATGATGATGATGATGATGATTGATGATTGATGATAATGATGATGATGATTGATGATGATGATGATTGATGATGATGATGATGATGATTGATGATGATTGATGATGATGATTGATGATGATGATGATGATGATTGATGATTAATGATAATGATGATTGATGATGATGATGATTGATGATGATGATGATGATGATTGATGATGATGATTGATGATGATTGATGATGATGATGATTGATAACTAATGATGATGATTGATGCTTGATGATGATGATTGATGATGATGATGATGATGATGATGACTGATGATTGATGTTGATGCTGATGCTGATGCTGATGATGATAATGATTGCTGTTGATGACGATGATGATGATGATGATGACTGGTGATGATGATGATGATTAATTATTGATGATGATTGATAATGATGACTGATGATGATGATGATGATGATGATGATGATTGATGATGATGATTGATGATGATGATTGATAATCATGATGATGATGACTGATGATGATGATGATGGTGATGAACAGTAACAATAATGAAATGTCGGACTGTTGCTTTAAACACAGATCTGACAATACTGTGAAGGATGATATTTCTGTGATGAACACGCAGCCTCCTGTACTTGCAGGTAAAATATATCTAATATGACATTAGCAGTGATTAAATACCAGACTTGTTCCGACAGTGAGAGAGTTAACGGTAACAGCATTAACACTTAGACTCCTATGACTCACTCAACTGAAAGAAATAGTCTGTCATTATTTGGAAATAAATACTAGAGTTGTCCCTTCCATGAAAAGGTTAAAATGCATGCAGGAACGTGAAGCGAAGGACTGGGGCGGCGTGGTGTGATGACCGAGAGGGTACTGTTAATAAAGGAGGAGTTAGCATGTAGGGAACTGGGTTGCGTTAGGAAAGGCATAGGTTGTGACAATCAAAAAATTGTTCTTAAGTGATTGGCAAAGATAATTTTAAAAGTGGGTAGAAAGTTATCTGCAGCATTTATTGATCGGGGGAAGGGATTAGAGAAGGTAAGTCGGTAGATCATGTGGCACGTATTGTACTATCGGCGGAAAAAGCCTTGTCACCTTTTCTGATTTTCTCTCCACCGACTTTTAAAATTAGTCTCTTGAATTCTAAGCAAACGACATTGATGACACTGATCTGTCGCCAGACAAAATGATCAGTATCACTTGCTGTTGATTCATCATACTAATTTTTAAACTCCACGAAGAGATGAGCAGGACTTTTGTTGCTAATAATACATGCAGAATATGGATGGAAGGTGGATTACTCTGTTATCCCCTGTATGAATGATGCAACCAAGGCAGCCTTGAGAGTGAAAGGTTTGTTAAAGAAGGTGTTCTTTATACATACTGGGCTGAATCATGGTTGTGTCATCACCTCAAGTAATCATCGAGTTCATGAATGCCACTAATGACAGTAGATAATGCGAAACCACACGGTAGAGGAGTGGCTGGGATTAGAGGGTATGTGTCGGAAATTTCTTCACTTTTCTCAACGAAGGACTCATTGCTAATGTCAGATATTGAGTAAAAATAGCAGCCTTTGATAGAAGAACTTGATAATGGTTTTATAATGTAAAATATGAGTCACTGTAGGCTATACAAAAACAAAATGGCGGTGTTCAACAGAGGCATGAAAGAGTAAGTGGTACGAATCTAAGTGATTTAGAAAGAGAAACTATCGGAATGTTCACGTATTTAGCCATACACTGAAAATATAATGGCAGTATGGAGGGTGAAATAAAGGAAAGGATACAACAAGGGAGGGGAGTGGTAATGGCACTGCTAGCAGCAGCAACAATTCGAAATGTGTAAAGAAAAAATTTTATTCAGATGCAGATTTTCCTCCTACAAGTTATTTCCCTTATTAAATGATTGGCAGAATAGGCAATACTACTACTCTACGTCCTCGCGTTGGCAGTGCTTTGTGACTAGTACCTTATGCTAATATTAATCGTCTGGGGATGTGGGTGAGCCTACCATTCACTTACTGGAGTGTTGAGCTGCCTCTGGCAGGTTACATTGAAAGACAAGGCAGCTGGCTTTATGTAAACCAGGAAATTAGTTACTACATTGAATGGCAATGTGTAACCAATGACGCCTGGTGTTTTATTGGACTAAGGCACTCCAACCGAAATGAATCTTTAAGGGTTTATATTTGAGGGTGGGTAGGAACTAGTGGCTCATAATTAATGCCACTTAGAAGTAAGTACGGCTGGTCACTCTCGTCTAATATGTTAGGGCCGAGTAGCCTCACCCAGGCTCTTACGCTCCTGTTCGGGGAAAAAAAAAAAAAAAAAAAGGATGATGGATGGGTCAATATAGTCCTTTGGGACAGTTCAGCATTCCAAAAAGGACGACAATACCATAGACAGAATACGGTTACGATACAGGAGTATTGTAGTGAATGGCATACGATGGTGGCTGATGCAGGATGAAGAATGAGACCTGCTGATAAACGTTTCGTCATGTGTCCTTGGAGTGACCTGCGGGTCTGACGGGTATGTGAATGAATCCGAGGTTTGTAGGTTAGCGTAGTGTCAGCCATACAGACGAATTTTATTAGGTGGTTCGAACATATGAAACAGAGAGAGAGAGAGAGAGAGAGAGAGAGGGGGGAGGGAGAGAGAAGAGAGGTTGAGTATGGATCTGGATAAAGGGAGTATTGACTACAAGATGGTAACTAACTACGTGAGAATGAGCCAGATAGTACGGCTGACAAGGACCCTAACTGAATAAATCTAACAGCTATATGAAGGAACTTATCTTGAATCGACCCAGTCATTCACTCAGCCACAACCTAATGTTAATCGGACGGGATGTGTTTCACTGCCATGGTTCTGAATCAGTCTGTTAATTGTTTATGTACAGTTGGAACAAGAGTTTGCCTAATGTTACTCTTTCCTTAGGTGAGATGCTGGAAGGGGCTTGGTATGCTTTTTTACTCAAAGTTTAGTCTTATTAGTATTCGACCTTAGCGAAAGAAGTAATTGATATGCACTAAGTATGAAGTAGACACATTACAGGAAGTGGCAAAGTTTTAGGTCCTAAAAAAAAAAAAAAAAAAAAAAATGAAGTCCCTTACCACACTTAATATGCAGAAGCACAACCGTAGCACTATATGATATTATACTGCATAGGCATCCTTGTGGTGTAAGTGCAGGGTTTTTATTAGTAACGGCTGCGGTATCAGCTGTACATTTTTGCTGCTACTGACTCACTCTGGTATCTAATTCAGGCTAATTACAGTGTCATATATATAGAGAGAGAGAGAGGAAAATTTGAGCATTCTAAAGGATAACCGAGATAGTTTCCAATCTCTTGGCTAATACAACTTCCTCCAGCTGAACAATTTGTCTTCTGATATCCAAAGTGAAATTTATCAAGCCTCCACGTACGAGACAGAGCTCGTAGCCAGTTTATGTGCACTATGTCACGCCTATGAGCTCCATAAACACCGCATTGTCATCCATACTGATTCGCTCTCGTCTCTATATGGTCTCCAATCAAGGCACTTCAGAGACAATGCTAATCTGCTATCCTCAGTTCATGCTGTAGCTGACTCCATCAATCGATACGGGGGTGAAATTCTCCTACACTGGCTGCCTGGACACGTAGGCATATTGGGCAACGAGCTCGCAGATGCCGCTGCACGAGCCACAACTATCCTCCCACAGCCCACTTTCCCCCTCCTCGCCAGTCTGTCTCGTGTTAAATTTCTCGCCAATAAGGCCATCCACGATCACACCATAAACAATCACGTCACTCTTGCTGCTGATGGATCTTTCTCTGCCTCCTGGTTTGCCAGAGCCACAGCATACGAGCCACTTGACGTCCCGCCTCGCACCCCCAACTCACTAGAAAGGCATATTCATCGCCTACGTCTCGACTTCCCAACCTTCTCACAAATCACTCGCCTTGACCCAAAGCCATGTGCGCACTGCCACAACTCCGACGATCAGTCTCCTCTGATGCACTATATCCTCGACTGCCCTGCCACAGCCTCCCTTCGCGCTACCATCTCACCTGCCCTCATTCCCAGAATATCACGGTCTCCCACTGCCGCTGAAATATATGCCTCCTTCCCTCCTCCTCTCTCCTCCAACTTGTATCCTCCCCCCCCCCCTTTGCTAGCTCTCCACTCCTCTGCCAACTCATCGCCATCTCTCTGCACCCTCTCTGCCCTCACCTCATCCATCAACCCTCTCATTCCACCATGCCTCACCTTCTGCACTCTTACCTTCCTCCCCCTAACCACGATCTCTACACGATTCCCTCTTCATGCATAAATCTCTGACGGGCTTCCACCATCTGTCCGTGTCCACTCTTCTCAGTAAGGTGGACGAATCAACACACACACACACACACACACACACACACACACACACACACACACACCATTCCATTCACGCCATCTCCAAACGATCTCATTTTGCTCATAACAAAGGTTTCCAACTGGAAAGGCTTAATTAATTTCTTTCGGTGTTGGAAATGAGAGACTTCTTCTAATAGCACTGACATAGCTAGGCGTCACTGCTGCCCGGTTATGCAAACGTCCCTCAACTCCCTATCCCCTGAAAGGAGAATGGTGGACTGCAGGAAGGATGCGGTTTCAGCCTACAGTCCAATGAGTTCACATTCAAATGAACCTGTGGTTACAACTACTATTACAATTACTATTATTAGTACTACATTAATTTCCTTCATTTCAAGGGAGGCTCACATAAGCTAAATTAAAGTCTGGTGGCGGCAAGACTACATCACAAAAGACGTCATCGGAGTAAATGCATTAAAACGTTCAATAAAGGAAAGACGGTTAACATATTTGTGAAGACTGTGTTAGTTTCCATATCATTCGAGCCCCAGAGGGCGGTGGATGTGTACAGAGGCCTGAAATGATATATGATCTGACACTTCTCTGATATGTTTACGCTACAGTATGCTCTGGCTCCTGCAAGAGATATCAGCGCAATCTTAAACGAACCCTGGGAGGGGGGAAAGGGTACTGACATGGGTGCGAATTCTGTCAGTTTGTGAGTTTGCATCTTCCCTCTAATGTTTCAAATATTCTCTAAAATTAATATCTAAATATAGTTCCCGGTGCCCTCCCGCGTCAGCGTCTAGGCTTTCTTTGAAGGTTATGATGTTACAATTTCTACACTTTTCATTCTTGTGGTCTAATTTTTATTGCATATTTACTGTCACCAGACGATTTCATTCAGCTAGGGAGAGAGCGTTTGGACTAAAGGGTTATATAGAGCTTTCATTAATTCCTTCGCAGAGGCCCTTCCTAATTTGAATAAATCGTGTTAAAGCGGCAAGAATATAGCGCAAAATGCGTCATCGGATTGAAGGATTTCACTCTCTTAATACACAGGGTTTCCTTCGTGTGAAAAAAAAAAAAAATGTACTGAGTAAACCACAGTAACATGTCAAAGTTCTATTACCCAAATACGAGAATAAGGGTTAGTATTCACAACAATCTGCTTATATCCAGGAATTGTACTTCTGGGTGAACAAGGACAAGGGGAAACAAGCTTTGTCCAGAAGTCTGACTGGTCCGGGAATCACAACCAGGTTCATGGTTTTACTAGGCTGAAATTTCGTTGCCGGATTTAGGAGAAGATATTATAGTTATAATTATCACTCCAAAGATGAAGTTTAATTGTTCCCTTTTTCAATTATGATTTTCTTTTTTTTAATGCTACTTCAAGGCGACTTTATTTACCATAGGAAAGACTTCAGTTAGTAGCAAATAATCCTCAAATCAGCCCCTTCATAACTATGGGACTCTCGTAACTCATGTAAAATAATCTGGTAGAAGCAATAATGCACTTAATAAAAGATATTGTACTGACATGGTTACTACTCATTAAGTGAGGCGTCCACAGTCTGAAAGGTAAATCAGCCGAACGAGAGTGCTGAGATGCGGCTGAAGATCGTTATTTCAATTATTCCTTTATACATTAAAAAAAAAGGTGGCTGGGGTCCAATATTATTATTATTATTATTATCATTATTATTATTATTAATTATTATTATTATTATTATTATTATTATTATTATTATCATCGTCATCATGATCATCATCATCAGTATTATTATTATCATCATTGTTATGAAGTAGAGGGTAACTAACTCTACAATAATGTATATTAAAACACTTAACCAACTTTTTAAAACCTGAGATTCAAAACCCAGGAGTTTGTCAATTCCTTATGCAAATTATAAAGAAAAAAATAAAACTGAGAACCAACAAAACATGTCCCATCCAAAGAAAATTGAACAACAGAATTTCAAAATTACCGGTTGGTAGCATTCCCATGGGGACGTAGGATGGTGTCCACACAACTGCAAAACACTGACATCCTTCTGTGCAAACCGCCGTAATGATTAATGAGGATACAAGAACATGCCATCCCAAAATTTGTGTACTCGTGTGGTTTGACTTTTGATCCATAAAGGCATTTAATAAACCCAATAGAAAAAATATGCATAAAAAAAGTTGTCTAGGGAACCTCCCTAAGAAACATTTGTTCCTAGTCTGAAATGAAATGATGAAGATATAAATATTGACACCAAAGTGAAAAGTGTCTGGAAGAAACTGAACAAATAGGGTAGGTCTCGAATGCATTGTGGAGCCATCATCCGGGCCCGTTTATTTCGTGATACCTGAACAATCTGTTAGAAACCCATTCAGCATGAGGACGTCGATTTCATTTTTCTCCTCACTGTTTGCAGACTATTAAACTACACTTAGTAGAGCCCACAATCAATAAATGGGTAAATGAAGATGATAAATCCAAACCATCAGGTTCGAAATCTGTTCGGAGTTGAATAATTTCATCTGGAGACGCCAAAAATAAAAGGAGATACCATACTGGAGGCGTTAAGAGGCTGGAAGCCATAGGCAGTGGCCACGACAGACTGGGAAAGAAAGCATCAGAAAAAAAAAAAAAATGTGTACACGAAACACAGCCTTCCAGCTAACTCTTGTATTTGAGTTGGACAGAAGTTGAGAGCAGGTATACTAGACGGGAGCGGCGTTCTTCCTGCTGCTGCTGCTGCTGCTGGCTCATCTGGTCGTGAACATAGTGGACTGTAGGAACTGAGCACTTGAACCAGTCACTCACAGAGATTTTTTTGTTAAAAAGACAGATCATAAGAGCACTAAAAATAATAGTAACGACAGGAGAGAGAGAGAGAGAGAGAGAGAGAGAGAATGAGAGAGAAAGATGGAATCAGCGAGAGGAAGGGAGATGTTCAGATTTTTAAGTGATTAACCTATTTAGAAGCGCAATACGTGGTCAGTGCATCTGCACGTTAGAGCTGTACTCTGAAAAGGGGTGAATAATTTAAATCAGTAACTGAGTTGAGCAGTGGAAAGCAGACAACTGATTTAGTTGTGAAGCTGATTATCCCGGCACGTCCCGAGCTATTTCGCACCTCCGACACCCCCCAATCCCGAGCTATTTTGGAAAAAAAAAATTTCGGCTAAAACCTCTGCTTTTGGTGAGAAACATCGAAAATTCATAGAGAAATCGCTCAACTGAGGTTTAAAATACTCGATACAGGTAGCAGTACCTCCTTACCTTACTGGGTTTTCTATCAAGCTGGCTCCAAAGAAAACGAGTTCTATGGGAGGGTAACTATTCCACACCACTCATACACGGTATTTATTTATTTATTTGGTACGAATTTATATGTAGTACGAGAGTATATTGGTTTTCAAACAGTAATATAGGCATTATAAGCATTGTTTCACTAACTCATCAACATACCTGACCTTTTTTGGTGACATTACCTGATCATCATTTCTGACTGTTTCTTCCTCTAATGCTATGCAAACTTTGTCCTTCACATTGTCATCGACTGGGAATCACTCTGGCCCTGAATGTCTTTATTGGCGAGGTCACTGGTAACAGGTGAATTGCTGAGACAGTGGCATGCAGGGGGGGGTGGAGGTTATGCGGTGTAAGGCATTGTCCCTGCCTGGCATTTTGCAGAGGAATAGAGGAAGGTGTCCCGTGTAAATGTACGAAAAATCATATGCGAAAATTGAAAATTGTGCGAATTATGAACCTTGCAATTGCACGACATACCAGTATATCGATGGGACTAGCTGTGACAAAAGGCAACGTACCCATATGTTGATGGGATGCCTCGGGTTATGCAGGAGACGTATCATAATTAGAGCTTTCATAGATCACGAAAAATTAAAAGATGGCGAATGAATTCAGGCGTGTACCGTTGAAGGTAAGGGGATAACATATGGAACACTGAAAAGATTTGAAAGAGGATGGAAATGAATTTTAAGCAATTTAAAAGAGTTTCTTTTGCTCGATTGTTATACAAAACAAATCAGAATTTGTATGCCTCAAACTCAGTCCTGTTTCCTCTGGTGACTGTTGTGATGAACGCTGTGAGAGTCGTGGATACGGCTACATGAACACCTTTGAAAATAATGATCAAATAAGAGGAGAGCTGGTGAAATGACGGTACCCTAAAGAAAACCACTACTGATAGTTTTCGACGAATAAGTGACAGTCTACAACCGCAGCTGTACTGTAGAACAACCAGAGAGGTAACCTGAAATAAAGACACACAAACAGATGTACTCCTATATCAGAAGCGCAGTTTGGATGTAAAAGCTACAGTATGTGCCGACTCTTTCAAAGACTTTTGTGATGTCTGATGCAAAAAGACAGGTTTCACGAAAATTCTGAAAAGACGAGGATTAGGAACCAGCAAGAGATGTAAGAAGATCGATGGCGGACAGTTCATAATGGAACCCATACTTGAACTCAGAAAAAACATTGCAAGAGGAAAGGTGTTTCAGAATCTTCATCTCATGATCAGACTCCAAGAATTTAGAAATGTAAAAGTTATGGAGCAACTAGGTGATAGTAATAGAGCTGGTGCTGGTCTGCTGTCTTCGTAACGGGTAACCTGAGCGGCAAATGCAAAACTATTGATCTAGTTAGCGTGTCAGCACGGAAACACAATTCTGAGAGCACTGAAAAGGACTGTATGAGAACTGTGTTCACTGAGGGCAGAAAGTACCTCTATGAAGAAACTTGATAGATGTATAAAGAATCTGAGAGGGAAACTGATAGAAAAATAGTTCTGGAAGCATTCAGACTACAGCCAGAAGCAATCAAGTTGTCAGAGGAAGAAACGGGTACAGAGCCATCTGAGTGGAAAAGAGAGGCGTGCCACAAGAAAATTCACTGGGGATCCAATGAGAAAGCGCCAAATGGAATGGGGAGTTTTTGTACTGGAGTAAATAATAATTTGGAACCAATTACGTTTTCTTAAAATGCAGAGAACAGACATACTATAATTCTTAGTAAAAACTTAAAGTACACTTGATTCAGAGGTTCTTGGTGCTGGTAATGTGCCCCTTAAAGCCACCTCGTTTTTGTGGGCATTACTAAATATGTGTGAAGAAAGTAACTGTTTTCGGTATTAGTCGATTGGTAAGAAAAAGAAATGTATGCTCGGGAGCCCGACTGGATAAACTCTGTAATATGCAAAACTGTTTCCAGATGCTCCCTACCACGGAAACATTAATCTTTTCAGGAAAAGAAAAAGAAAATTTGCCTGAGGGCTTTCTAGCTCTCAGCACACTTCTAATTCAAGAACCTGAGTTGTTTGTTTTATGTACTCGCAGATGGGAAAAAAGCAGGAGAGGAGTGTGTGTGTGTGTGTGTGTGTGTGTGTGTGTGTGTGTGTGTGTGTGTGTGTGTGTGTTAGGGGGAATACGACAGATGTACCTTATGCCCGCGAGCAGTGAACTTTTTTTTTTTCTGGATTGGTGCGGGAGGAACGTGATGGTAGTTGTAAAAGGAGTCAGGAAAATGGCAGACGGTAATAAGCCAAAGGTTAAAAAGTAATGCATCTCTCTCTCTCTCTCTCTCTCTCTCTCTCTCTCTGACCTGATACTATCATAAAACTGTTAACATAGATCACTTTCTCCATAATTAAGAGGAGCCAACCTTCCTACCATTATAAACCTGTCTTGGAATATCAACAAATCAACAAAAAAAAGGGAATCACAATATCCTTATCGTGTGAGTTTGAAAGAACTTTTGGATTTATGTGAAAAGTAAGAACCCATAATAGGTTATGTATTAAAAATTAGTTTCTTGAGACTTTCTGCAGGAAGTGTGCCTATCTGTCTATCTATGTCTGTCCATCTTTCCCTCAATTTATCTATCTGTCTGTCTCTCTGGCTATCTATCTGTCTGTCTGTCTATCTGTCTGTCTGTCTGTCTGTTTATATATCCAACTATCAATCAATCTGTGTACAGTCGCTCAAAAAAGTATCCTCCCACCACATGAACGCAGGACTTCACAATGTGTCGGGCGATTGAAGCAGTGTCGGTATTGTTGGCAAGCCTGGCTCTCTCAAATATCACGATAGCTTCGGTACCTCAGATCCGAAGGTTGAGTCGAGGATTTCAGATATCCGATACTGAGTCTATATTGTTCTCTTCTACTCATACAGGCTATGCATCTGAAATACATGAATAATCCCATTTCATATATCAAGATAATTCCCTTATTGCATTTCACAAAGGCATAATGTTTCCATATGACACTTTAACTCGTACACCGCTGCGCCGTATGTAAACCGGGGCTAATAACAGATCTCACGCTCACCTAATATTTTCCATATTTCTTCGTTCGTTGTGTCAGATTGACTCACGGCACCTTTGGGAGGATACTTTTATGAGCTACTGTACCTATCTGCTGAGAGGGTTGGATGTAGTGAAAGAAACCTTCATGGATTTCTTTCCTTCCTCAGTAACTACACCCACTGACACTACTTTTGCCACCATCCGTCACATACGCTACTCTAGAACTTTTCCTGTGTGACCTATCTATCTATCCATATGCTTAACTTTCCTGTGTGACCTATCTATCTATCCATATGCTTAACTCTCTGTCTGTTTATCTGTCTCTGTCCATCTTTGTCTGTCTACCTGTGTGTTTATCTTTCTCTCCATACAGTATAAATCGAAATATCTGTGTGCATGTGTGTATGTATGAATGTGTGTATTTATGTATGTATGTCAATATTTCACTTTGTCGATCTCCCTGTGACTATCTCTGCTCTGTTTATCTATCTACGGTAACAATCTGTTTTGCCTGACCCTCCATTCGTAAGATGCCAAGACCAGAGGACCTTCAGCAACTTTTGTCCCTATTTGGTAAATTCGCCTCTTCCAAAACACACACACACACACACACACACACACACACACACACACACACACACTCTCTCTCTCTCTCTCTCTCTCTCTCTCTCTCTCTCTCTCTCTCTCTCTCTCTCTCTCTCTCTCTCTCTCTATATATATATATATATATATATATATAAATATATATATATATATATATATATAAGTATATTTATCCATTTGTCTTTCTGTATATCTGTTGGTTAAAGCCGCCATCCAGTGACGGGCCTACGCAGCAAAGGACACCTCCAGGCACGTCTGTCCCTCAGTAACGCCTCCCCGTCCAGCGATACACACAATACACCCTCACATACCCTTGTGTAATATGTGTGTCATATAATACAACTGCTAACATTCATAGTGTATTGAACCACCAGAGTACGACGATATCAGTGTTTTTCTTGTAATCACCAGGCAGTTTTATTCTGCTTCGGGGACACCCCTCGGGGTGAGAGATTAAATAACTATTAGTATCTTGAGCGCTGTGGGTTCCATAATAATAATAATAATAATTATTATTATTATTATTATTATTATTATTATTATCTATCCATCATCCAATCCTACATTGCCCCATGAGGAGCGTAGGAGCCCGGGGCTACGCAGTTGGTCCCGACATTTATGATCAGAGTGAAAATTATTATTATTATTTTAATGTTGTTGCTGTTGTTGTTGTTGTGATGATGATGATGATGATGATGATGATTTATTTTTGATGATGATGAAAATGATGATGATGATGATTATTATTATTTATTTTTGATGATGATGATTATTATTATTATCATCATCATTACCAGAGAACTTAACAAAAGCGGGACCTCTCTTGGTGACTATGGCAAAAAAGGTGAACCCTGGAGTCTTGAGTGATGAGTGAATGGAGGTGCGACCCACTTGCACTGGATACTTTAATGTTAGTTCTACGTGTACTTTAATGTTGTTCCTTTTGCCCCATTTCTGTATCCAATCCACCTCTTTTGTGGTAGTGGCGGTTGAGTTGTAGTTTAGATGTTATTACCGCCGCCAAGGAGGTTATGTTTTCACCCTTGTCCGTTTGTTTGGTGGTTGATTGGTTGGTTTGTGAGCAAGATTTCACAAAAACTAGAGGACGGATTTCCACGAAACTTGGTAGAAGAATGGGCCTTGGCCCAGAATAGACTCCATTAAATTTTGGTGCGGATCAGTATAAAGATGCAGATCCAGGATTTTTTTTTTTTTTTTCACATTCTTTAACGTTGCGAGATAGGGCTTTTTTCGATATTTTTGTAATTTTTTCAGTGAAATTATGATTAAGAGTTATGGGTAGTTTAAAAAATATGGTATTACAACTTATAGGGTTATGAGTTTGAAAATTGGTTAGACTTGATTGAATTAAAAGGAACCGCATGGTGGGCCTTGGCGGAGGTATGCGCTTTACTGAGTGGCATTCCAGTTATTGTTGTTGTTGTTGTTTTTGTTGACGGTGATTTAAATATCCGTGGCTTAGCTTTCCTGCAGAATGAGTGGTT
This sequence comes from Coenobita brevimanus, assembly GCF_032717465.1. NCBI lineage: Eukaryota > Metazoa > Arthropoda > Malacostraca > Decapoda > Coenobitidae > Coenobita > Coenobita brevimanus. Next base: position 16,173,027 of record NC_137023.1, on the reverse strand, counting down.
GTACCATTTATACTTATTACAGTAAATACTCAGATTTGGATTCGTTGTATCGTGTTCATTTATGTATAATATCCTTCTCCTTCCTCGTCAGTATTTTGTCTTTATTATTTCCATTGCCTCCCGTTCGTCCTTCATCCCCTCTTCTCTACCTCCTTCCTCTTATCATCATTTCTTCTCCTTCCCTTCTCTCTTCTCTCCTCCCTCCCTTCTTCCTTCTGTTTCTTTACATCTTTTTACATATCCCTCCTATCTCCCTCCCTTTCCTCTGCCCCTTTCCCTTCTTCTTTCCCCTTATTTCATCTTCCCTCTCCTCCTCCTCCTCACCCCCTCATCTTACCACAGTCTTGCGCCTCTCTTTTCCTCATTAGGTTCCAATTTTCTCCCCTCTCCCTCGCTTTTGTCTCCACATTCTATTTTCCCACTCACAGCGGGAATGCTCTCTCTCTCTCTCTCTCTCTCTCTCTCTCTCTCTCTCTCTCTCTCTCTCTCTCTCTCTCTCTCTCTCTCTCGTGTGTGTGTGTGTGTGTGTGTGTGTGTGTGTGTGTGTGAGAGAGAGAGAGAGAGACAGACAGACAGACAGACAGACAGACAGACAGACCCTGCTTCCTTCCTCACATCCTCTATTCCTTCCTCCTTTCCATTCTCTTTTCCTTCCTCCCTCCCTCCCTTCACTCTAACCCTGATGTTTTTAACCTGGTTTTCTTTCTCCTTTGGACTGTGTGCCCGTGGACTCAGGATGTTTCGTAACACTGCTGGCTTCGTAGTGTAATTCGATGTAGGACAGGTTAATATTTTCCTGTGTTTTACCTTAGCGAACTATGTTGATATTCAAAGGTATACCGTACTGGAAGATTGTATACTTGGGACTATTGAAGTACAGAAATCACTTCCAACTTTTCTTTCTACCCGTTATTTCTACACTTACTCATTAGTATCCTTGCAAGCCATGTCCGTAAAGCATGTTCGTTGACCGCCTACCTCCTACGTGCCACTGTGGCGTATATTAAACCACAAAGCTATATTCAGATTGTACCTCACACTTCACCTACACACGTGGTATCCTTCCCGAGTGGTCCCTCGTGTTTTTTTCCCCACTTTGTTCTCATATTTAGCGTGGCTACTCGTGCTGCTACCAATATTATTCAATTTCTCATTCCTCCTCATCTGTACTAGTGCTGCTACCAATAATATTTTATTTCTCATCCCTCCTCACCTGTACTAGTGCTACTACCAATAATATTCAATCTCTCATTCTTACTCGCCGGTAGTGGTGCTTAACCAATCAAATTCGCCTATTCAGATGACCTGGGCGTACCTGTGCTCCGCCTACCTCATTAAGGGGTTTATAACCGAGCGGACGACCTAGCCCGCCCCCCTTTTTTCCTTCTCAACTTCACCTGGGTAACTACCTGCCCGCTCTCCGTCTCTCCTGGTAAATCTGGCCACGCGGTACGACTTTACATATACAATACATGTAAACACATCAGCTCAGCACTACCGCTTCTCACAAAATTCATTGCTCATATTTTAGTCTCTAACTATCTATCTAAACAATTGATCTACACATGCTGTAAATGTAATTACCTTGTATTACTTGAAGTCATGTAATAACTCTGTATTGTTCTAAGTCAATAATCACTGCCCTGTCTATTTCTTTCTATCACATGTGCGTTTATCTATCCTTACCATTTGCCTTGGTGTAGCCCTAGTACAATATACCCATAACTAAAACACTACACCACCATAGTCCTCTCCAGCCATGGTCATCAGGCAGAGGACCTAGCCAGGAATAATGTAGCCCAGGGGTTAGTTCAGCTCACTTCAGGTCTATTCAAATTCATTCCGATCTAATATCAAATAGGTTCATGTAGTTTAAGGTCATTTCATGTCCACTGGAATGAAATAGGCTAACTGTAAATCAAACAGGCCATTTTAGGCCCATCTAGTTCCCATACACTACCCCAAACCCCACGACCCATCCTGGTACAGTCAGCTTAACTCAGGTATTTTGAGGATTATTCAGTATCAGTTGAATCTCAAGTAGTTCCAGTCGATTTCATCAATATCCCCTTACGCTAAGGGGGCCCTTCAGTTCCATTCCGGTTAACTGAGTGTAGTTCAGTCTGGAGCCATTTAGATTCATTCAGGCAACTTCAGACTCCTTCATGAAACTTTCCCTATTTCTAAGCAAAATATATCTGCTTAGAGTCAGTCTTTTAGGTACATTTCATCTCATCCATGTTCAAACGCTAGGTATTAGCTGAAGCCTACCTCAGACTGAGTCAGGTCTGTACAGATCGATTGAAGTCATACCTATTGATATGTTTGCTAAAGATCATCACTAATAAATCAGTGAGTTCTGTGGTACAAAGAGTAAAAAGGAAAACAAACGACGACAGACTTTCCGGCTGTTCTAGGCTGTTTGCTATAGGTTAGGCTATAACTAAGATAACTAGCCTACTCTGAGCAGACGATAAGGATAGCAAAGCAGGAAGGCTTCCATCATCCACCAAACCTACTGAATTAGAAAGGTCGTATTTTTCGGTTTCATGTAGGTCTTCTTAGATTCATCATCGCAATACACAGCGCTTCAGTTCATAGTTATGAAGGCGTGTGACAAAAAATTATCCCTTCGGTACTATGAGATCCTTAGAATCAGATGTTTTAGGCCTGACTGGGGTGTGTGAATAGGAGTGGATGGACGTGGCCGTGACGATGGTGGGAGGCAGATCACGTCCTGTGAAGTGTATCCTGTGAAGGTGCGCCCGGTACGTAAGCCGGTAAATTGTAAGTCACAGATTTCTTCTACAAATTTCATGGAGGGGGGAGGGAGCAAAAATGGGTGTAGTAGTCGGGAGAATGAGTCGGAACGGGCTGCGATGGTGTATGGTGATAGGGGCAGGATGGGACAAAGTATACTTGTGAACACCGGCGTTGTATGACAGGCGATGTTTACGAAGGGAAGATATTGTTTAGAATTTTGATGTGACAGACAGATAACGAAGGGATGGGTACAGAGGTGCTGGTGTGGCGGGATGGGATGGTGGTGGGTGGTGCGGCAGGATGAAGGCAGCACGATCGGCAGCAAAAGTACTATCGATCCTCCTGTTCATCTCTCTATGGGCTTTCAGATCTATTCTATGGATGTCGAAGCACACGACACTGATGGTACAGTTCTGTAGCCAAATAAAAACACCAGTGTCACCTGCTGCGAATTCACTGGACCATTTTCTAAATGAGAATATTGATTTTTTCTTACTCGAAACAACTCTGGCATTCAGTTTCAGTTGACGTCAGACGATTTATTTATCAGTGAGAACAGGAGCCTAAGGGTGATAACACTGCATCCATACACTCTCACGTGGTCATTACTACTTTAGCATTCCAGCTAACGCCTGAGGGACTGAATTTCATCTGAGTACTTCTGAAGCGTAAGACAGCTGCGATGGAATATGGCAATGGAGAAATAGGAAGACAAAAAATGTTGTGCAGCCTCCTAATACCATCAGACTCCGACCTCTCGTGTCACCTCCCGCCTTCTCCATCATTTACCATCTTGTTTCCTGAGGTTGTGTGTCCACTCCTGCGGGTCCACATCGCGTCCCTTCCATCATTACCCCCTCCCCCCCTACAGCAGCTCTCTTTCTCTCTCTCTCTCTCTCTCTCTCTCTCTCTGCTAAGGCAGTTCTGTGTCCCTCACGATATCACCTTACCATTCTTTCATCACTACTTTCATGAGTTACATCTCTCTCTCTCTCTCTCTCTCTCTCTCTCTCTCTCTCTCTCTCTCGGCCTTTTTTTCTTTATCAATATGCAAGCGGGCGTGCTGGCTCCTCCTCACTTTTTTCTTCCTCTCCCTCTCCAGAGCTTGTTCCCCTTCCTCCAGGATTCTTTCCCTCTCACTTCTTCTTCTCCTCCTCTCTTTCTCTTCCCCTGGATTGACTCTTTTTAGCTTTATTCATCCATCCTAGTATCCGCCTCTCCTTCTCTTCTTCCTCCTCTTCCTCCTCCTCCTCCTCTATGACCCTTTCTCCTTACCAGAGTTGCCGTCTCCTCCACATTTCCCTCTTGCCCTCCCGTTCTCTTTCCACATTCTTTCTTTCTTTCCTCTCCCCCCCCTCCTCCAGCATTATCTTATCCTCCTCTTCTCGCTCTCTCTCTCTCTCTCTCTCTCTCTCTCTCTCACAGCATTACCTTCTTCCATTCTCATTCCCATCTTTTGCCTTCCTCTCCTTTATTTTTCTCTTGCAGCATTATCTTCTCATATCATTCTCCCTCCTCCTCACCTCTTTCTTCCTCTGAGCATTGCATTCTACTTTCTTTTTTTCACTCATTCCTCTCTCTCTCTCTCTTTGCCACTCACAGTTGCCTTCTTCCTCTCTTCTCTTTCTCTTTCGCCTTTCTGTCTCTCTCCTAGTACTACCTCCTCCACCTCCTCATCTTCTTCCTCCTTGCGAACACACCTCCTTCTCCTCTCTTTCTCCCTCCTTCTCCTCTTCCTCCTTCTCTTTCTCTCTCCAACTTCCCCTTTTCTCTTCAATACTTAGTCCCTTAATCTGACCCCTCCATCCTCAAACATTTTCTCCTCTCCACTCGAACCCTCTCCTTACCTCCATTACTGCCTGCCAGATCTCTCTCTCTCTCTCTCTCTCTCTCTCTCTCTCTCTCTCTCTCTCTCTCTCTCTCTCTATTTCGTTTCTTACAGTTCTGTGTCCCTCACGATATCACCTTACCACTCTTTCGCCACTACTCCCATGACTTACGAAGTCTTTCTTTGTCTGTCTGTCTGTCTGTTTCCCCGTCCCCCCTTCCCTCATCTCTCTCTCTCTCTCTCTCTCTCTCTCTCTCTCTCTCTCTCTCTCTCTCTCTCTCTCTTTCTCAGCCATATCGCGCAAGAGGTATTTAGCGATCCAGGTTTTCTTCATCTTACAAGGAGGCAGTACCATTGTCGTGAATATTTTTGGCTCAGCTGGAACTCTATCTTTTCTTCAACGGAGTTACGTCATACTGAAAATATTAACCCTTTCACCGTCGTTTCGTCTTTTTCAGCTATTCTTTTTCATTAGACTGTTTTATTAGCTTAGGAAAGTCTTCAAGCTCACGGATTTTCGATATATCTTTCATCAACAATTTCATTGATGACACACATTCCCAGTCAAAGTAAAAGCAAGAGGTAGTAGCAAGAATATAATGAAGAAGACTATTGTATTTAATGGATTGTTTTCATTTGAACTGAATATAAACGTAGAGGTGAGGCATTGCTTTTGATGCGGGAGTATCTCTAGGGGTGGACCAGTCAGTCAGTCAGTCATTCCTAAGGATTTTCACATACAGAGTGGTTCACTATACGGAAACCATATGCGATGCTTCACTATTGCTCTCCAAGAATTGCTTCACTATTGCTCTCCAAGAATTTTCCCACTCATGATGCTTCATTTTAGCTCTCCAAGAATTTTTACACGCGCGATGCTTCATTTTGCCTCTCCTAGATTCATAACACCCTCGGTGCTTCACTAGCTCTCGACGAATTTTCACACACATGGTGCTTCACGTTACCTCTCCAAGACTTTCCACACACATGGTGCTTCATTTCAGCTGTCCAAGAATATTCAAACGTATAGTGATTCCTTCAAACGAAGCCGTATTTGGTGCCTCACTTTAGCTTATAAAAATCTTCACACGCACCGTGCTTCACTTTAGTGAATCCCAATAAGGACCCTAATTACCTAGTACTTCTGTACCTATTCATTCAATCGATTCGTAAAACACACACACACACACACACACACACACACACACACACACACACACACACACACACACACACACACACACACACACAAACTGGAGATGGCTTTCAAAAATGAAATTGATGAAATAAAGAAGCAGATGCACTTGCAAAAGGAAGAAACAGAAAAACTAGGAAGGGAGGTCAACAAGAAAGACACAACCATCAGTGAACTAACAGTGGAATTGAGTACAATTAGGAAGAAAATGAGTGAAATGGCAAGTACAGTACTCAATCACGAGAGTATTATGGAAGACTTCAAAAATGATACAGAGACAATTAGGCAAGTAAGCAGTCTGATAGACCAGAGCAGTGATATTGAGGAGAAGATAACACAGGTGAATGAAGCTGTGCAAAGCTATAAAAATGATGTGGAAATCACGTATGCTGAAATGGTGAAAGTAAAGAAAGACATAAACAAGGGTGGAGGAAAAAAGCATTAAAAAGGAAGTGAAAAGAATAATTCAAAACAATCCAAAGTTAGTCAGAGATTCAGTAGATATAAACAAATCTATAGTAATCACTGGTATAGAAGAGGAAGAAGTGAAAAACAAGATCACAAGGGACAAAAAGGAGATGGCAGATGTAATGAGCTTATTGAAAGAAGTATCAGAGGAAATCTGTAGTAAAGACATAGAGGAACACAAAAGGTTAGGGAAATGCGATAAAAGCAAGACCTCTAAAGGTAACTTTTCAGAGTGTAAACACTGTGGAGGAGATACTAAAAAATGCAAAGAATCTTATGGAAAAAGAGGAGTTCAAAAATGTATGGATAAAAAGATGCCTAACACAAGAGGAACTGGAATTACTGAAAGAGATGATGGAGGAAGCAAAAACAAAAAATGAGGGAAGATCAGAAGAGGAGAACACATTTTTTTTTTTTTACAAAGTAATAGGATTGCAGGTACGAAAGTGGTACACAAACAGGAGGAGAATAAAAAGGAGGAAGGTAGTAGAACCATGTCATGACAAGTATATAAACAAGATGATAAAGTTGATGTACTCAAATGTGGATGGAATGGTATCTAAATTACTAGAAATGAATGATTATGCCAGAGAAAATGAACCACATATAATATGCCTAACTGAAACAAAATTAACACCAAGGATATCCAATGATATATTAAACTTAGAGGAGTACAATATATGGACAAGAGACAGAAAATTAAAAGGAGGAGGAATTATAAAATTAACTAAGAAAAATCTAAAAGTCAGTGAAATAAAACTAGATATACCATCACAAGTAGAACTGATTGCAGTAGAGATCAACACATCTGAAGGGAAAGTAATTGTAGCCAATTTGTACATGCCACCCAGATCAAACACATGGGAAAGAGACGAATATGAGGACCTGGCAGAGAGTACAATTCAGAGTTTAAGATCATTACTACATAAAATGGAAGAGAAATCGGAAAGAATTATACTAACTGGAGATTTTAATACAAATATAAATTGGAATACTCTAGATACAATTAGCCAAGAAAGCTGTTGGGATCAAAAGCTCCTGGATCTCGTGCAAGAGTTTTTCCTAACGCAACAAGTGAGGGAAACCACCAGAAAAAGAGGACTCGATGTACCTTCAATTCTAGATCTAATATTTACTAGGCAAGAAAATGATATTGACAGTTTAATATATCACCCTCCACTCCGCAAAAGCGATCATGCAGTACTAAATTACAACATCAGGATAGCATATGACATAGTTAACAGCAATGAAAGTTACAAAAAGAGCCTAAACTATAAAAAGGGAAATTATCAAGACCTAAAGAAGTATTTCTTAGAAGTTGATTGGGAAAATGAGCTTAGAGGACAAGATTTAAATGCTGTATATAAAGAATTCTGTGAATTTTATGAAATGGGAGTCCAGAATTACATCCCACAGCACAAAGAAGCAGATAAGAAAATACAGAAATGGTTCAATACAGAATGGAAAAAATCAAAAGAAAGAAGAGATTTGCTGTGGAATAGATACAGGAGACACAATAGTGAAAGGGCATATAATAATTACAAACAGGCAAGAAACGACTATACAAGAATAAGGAGGGAAGCCCAAAAACAGTTTGAGAAGGATATAATAAATAAAAGTAGTGATCAACCAAAGCTATTTTACAGCTACATCAGAAGCAAAACCAATGTAAAAGATATAATACAATCCATTACGGACGAGGGAATCACCTATACACAAGAGAAAGATATTTTTGAAGCGCTAAATAAGAATTTCCAATTAGTTTTTACAGAAGAAAAAAATTTTGAGAGGGACTATGCATGTCCACACATATTACCAGATATACAAATATCAGAAAAAGTAATACAGGAGAAGTTAAGTAAATTAGACAGAGGAAAAGCAAGTGGTCCTGATGAAATTTCATATTGGGTACTACGAGAATGTGCAAAGGAGTTAAGTAAACCATTATTTTTAATTTTCAAGAAATCCTTGAGTCAAGGTAAACTACCTAATATTTGGAAGAAAGCAGATATTGTCCCTTTATTCAAGAAAGGAAATAGACAAAATCCACTCAACTACCGACCAGTATTACTGACCAGTGTTGTAAGCAAGGTATTAGAAAAGCTTATAAGAAAAGCTTGGCTAAATAATCTAGAAGAACACAGTATGATAACAGAAAGACAGTTTGGTTTCAGAAAAGGAAAATCATGTGTTACTAATCTGTTGAGCTACCATGACAGAGTGACAGACACAATACAGGAAAGAGAAGGACGGGTGGACAGTATCTATTTAGATTTCAAGAAAGCATTTGACACAGTACCACACCAAAGACTTTTATGGAAACTGTACCATCAAGGAGGAATTCGAGGGAAAGTGTTTTGTTGGATGCAAGATTTTCTCATAAAAAGAGAAATGAGAACAGTACTAAGGGGAAACTACTCAACATGGAAAAAAGTGACTAGTGGAGTACCACAGGGTTCAGTGCTTGCACCAATCATGTTTTTAGTGTATATAAATGATATAAACATTAACACTGGAAATGAAAGCTATCTAAATATGTTTGCAGATGATACAAAAATACAAAAGAGAATTACTAACACAGACTCTTGTAAAGAGCTACAAGAAGAATTAAATAAACTTCATGAATGGAGTAATACATGACAAATGGAATTCAATGTGTACAAGTGTCATGTAATCAAGTTTGGTAAAAGTGGAAAAATACCTGATTGGGATTATACGTTAGGAAATAAAACCCTACACACATCAGAAAGAGAGAAGGACCTAGGTGTGATTATCAATAACAGACTATCTCTGGCTGACCACATCAGCGAGAAGGTACGGAACATGTATACACTGCTTGCAAATATGAGAAGAGCATTCACATACATAAATGAAGACATGCTAAGAAGGATAATAACATCATTCATTAGACCAACCCTGGAGTATGCATCAGTAGTCTGGAGTCCTCGTCTCAAAAAACACATAGACAAGATTGAAAAAGTTCAAAGGGCCGCTACAAGATGGATACCAAGCTTAAGGGATCTAAGCTACGAAGAAAGACTAAATAAACTGAATCTACCAACACTACAGGAGAGAAAGAAAAGATGTGACATGATAATGCTATACAAATGCATATCAGGGAAGGAGAAAATAGACATAAATGATTACTTAACATATGGGGAAGCATCAGCAAGAGGACACTGCAAAAAACTGCATAAGAAGAGAGGTGATAAAGACGTAAGGAAATTCAGTTTCTCAAACAGAGCAATTGATCAATGGAATGCACTACCGAATGAAATAGTGTGTGCCAAACCAATTCACAAATTTAAGGATATGTACGATAAATATGGTTTAAGACACGGGACAGTACGAGCTTGACTCATTCCTGTAAAGATACAATTAGGTAAAAACAATTAGGTAGGTAAGAACACACAGCAGAGCTCCACCTGTTGTTCAAACTACAGGAAAACACTACCATTTCCTAAACACCATTTTGTCACCTCCCATTGAACCTAAGAACACAAAAAGCATAATTTTATCACTTTTCGGATTCTAAAATTACTTTTAACTGAATAATGAGAATGCAGGAAAAGAATACAAGAGTGGTTCTGTACTTGAGACTGTGAATTGTACCAGTAATATCACCCTCAGGTTTCACTGAGCTACTATTATCTGATATATATACGCCTGACGTTGCTAGGAATAATACGAGTACATTTGAGAAGACCTGGCGGTGAGAAGGTTGAGTGCCAAATTTTCTTCATCCTACAAGAAAAGTCTTACCTTGTTAATAAAATGTTTTTTTTTCTTCCTTTTTTAAAATGCTCTTGCTATCTCCAGACGATTTTGTTCGGTTAAGGAAAGCACCCAGTATAGGAGATGATGTAGGCTGTATCTAAAGCATCTCCTTCGAAAAGTCTGTCCAAGGTGAACAAAATTCATATGGGATAGCAATAACAGAATATGAAATACGTCGTTTAAATGAAATGGTTAAATTCGATGCTTTGTTTTACTTCTGGGCATGGAGCGGCGTTCTCATTGGCATCAGGAGCCATATATGAAAGGGTCTGGTAATAGCAACCATTAGATGGAAAGACGTAACTTTACTGAAGGGATAACTAAGTTTCGTTTTTTTTTTTTTTTTTTTCAATTCACAGAGACAGTTTCAGAAAAAAAGGAAGCTTCGGATTAATACCCATCGACTAAGCAAAGAAGACTCAGTGTATCCTAATACCAGATCTTCACCCAGAATACGACACGCCACAGACAAATCTACTGCCCTGATTTTTATTTCGTTTCAGTTCTAGGTACGAACACACTGAGACTTTCTGAAACTGGAAACTTTTGTTTTATTCTCGAGCCTGGAGCAGTCTTTTCATTAACTGCAGCTGCCTTGGACGTGCGTCACTCCTGGGCCTTGGTTCTCTGTCCTCGTTCTCTCTCGCCTTGTTCTTCTGTCTAGACGTCCAGCTGCCAGCCAATGTCCTGCCGCCTCGCCTGTTTCTCTTATCATGGACTTTAAGACTCAGCAGAGTGAGTCTGCGGGAACTGACGGTGACCGCAAATCAATGTCATCAGTGTTGTTTACTTCGCATTCAAGCGAATAATGTTCACAGTCCGTGATGAGAAAGGAGAAAGGATAGATTTTTTTTTTTTTTTTTTTTTTTTTTTTTTTTTGCCGATGGTGCACTTAAGTTCAGTAACAACTGCACATGTCTAGGATTCCGCACTTACTTTCTTCGCAACCCATCAGGATATTGAAATTTAGCTTTGCAAGATCCCATTTGGGTCTGAATCAGTTTCCAGGACGCCTAAAGAAATTACTGACATCAACTCTATCACGTTCCTCATATTTTGCTGATATTTATCACATTTATTATGTCCAAGCAATCGTACTGAAGGGTCTCGAACTCTTAGGCCCCTAAGCCTGACTAAGCTTAACAATATCGTCTGTTCTTAGCCTGAACAGATTACTTGCTCTGTCCCGACCATGAGGGAATTAACAATACGGTAACACTTTTTTCTGATATGTGAAGCCATGCGACTATAAAGTATCCGGGAGACACCTTACCTCCTTTTAACGTAAGTGAAACACTTACTGTGACAATATAAATCTCTCAGCAAGAAGAACAAGTTAACCCCTTCAGAATGATTTTTTTCCCACCCATATACTGTCGCCACGCGATTTTCTTCAGATATAAATGACATCTTGTGAAGAGAGTGCTAATGGCAACATTCAATAACTCCTTCAATACAGAAGGTCTAGTCTGAACTGAATAAACCATCTGGGGATAGCAAGAACAAGATTTGAATACAGACATACAGACATCTTACTGAAAGGGGTTAAGATCGCTTCTACAGGAAATGACAAGAATTTGAGGGGACTCGTACGCCTCTATCGTGTATTCTTATGTGAGATGATCTTAGCTCTTACATTTGTGTGCCACAGAGCCTGCCTCACCTAAATATATTCAGCTAACAGTGGCCAAAATAAAAATCTTTCAGCGATAGACATAATGAATTGCTAAGTTTGTTTATATATCCAATGACGTGTTTATGGAAATGGTTTTTAATAATTACCTGTATATGAGATGCTTTATGGCTACTGAGCTTTCACGTCTGTATAGCTGTTCTCTACCCATGACTGTCATAAATGAATATCCATGCTTGACCTCTCTGTTTCAGATTTGGGTGTTTGAATCGCCTAGATATTGTTCTTGTTTATCGATCTATCTTCAACCTGTTAGTGGGTAACAACGGCCATGATGATGTGCAGTGTATATGTGACTCAGTGGTCTGTTTTTGTATGAATGGCCATCCTATGGACATTGAATCTCACACATCTGTATACCTTTTTTGCACATTACTAGTGATATATTAAATTAGAACGTCGGATGAAGGATGAGATACACCACTTCCACACTGCTGTATCCAGGAGGTCAATATAATATTTTGCAATCCTACAGACTTGGGGAGCCAGACAGACAGAAACAAATACGAGTAGACACTTCATGAATAACTGTAGTAAATGTGGGAGGATCGTAAAAAATCGGAATTTTGTGAGAAAGATATGGTAACTGTTTTACTTCGATAACGCTGTAATTTAGTGCGTGATCCGAGAGACGGATCTAACATGACGGAGGAAATTTGTTAAGGATAACAAATGCTAGCACGATTCAGAAAAAGATTAGCAATGCCAGACATGGTAATAAAAAGATGCTTCATGTCTGACAACGAGGAACGGGATAATAGCCATTGTTCGTCTAGGCTAAATTGAAAATTTTCGTCCATTGCAGCTTGCTTCTCAAACCTCAGTGACAGGAAAAAAGAACACTATTGCATTACATCCTTTCATTGGCGTTTTTTCCTAATTAACACCATTGTCCAGTGTTAACTTTTTGTCAAAACGCCGCATTCATGATGAGATGTGGCAGTTTCGAAAGTGGACACAGTATGAAATTCTGGCTTGCTATCACTGATCACCTAATATTTACAAGTAATATACAAATCAGACAACAAAAGGACTGCAATTCTTCATAACTAATTGGATTTTCGGTGTAGGCCATTCCTCAGTGCAGCCTCTCACACCGTCAGAGGACTGCATGCAGCTTAAGAGTGACATGCCCGACTGCGGAGGTTAATAGGAAAGGATGAGGGGGTGAGACCGCTATTCCCTACTGGCAACGAAAAATGTGATTGATTGTTTGAAAGGCTCAAGGGTGAGTGACGGGGAGGGTGGGGAATGGAGTCTTTGTTCATCCTCACACTGGGAGCTGGTAGCACCGGAGGGATATGACTTTGTTCATTGGAGTTTAATGTAGTCTTATTTCAGCTTTCCTCGTGGCATTTACCTATGAAGAGAAGATTAGGAATGAGATAGTCATGACTAGAAATTTCGAAGTTGCAAATTCACACACACACACACACACACACACACACACACACACACACACACACACACACACACACACAAATCAAACGCCTCGTTACAGCCAAGTTTAACCATGCATGAGAGTAACCACACGCCTCTATGTTCTGAAGTAAAATTCATAAATACATTCTTCACGGGATTTTGGCCATGGCTTCAGACATGTGCCGCATTAGGAAAATGTCAGGAAAACAATGATCTTCTCTCGCCCGACTCAGTCCAAGTTCATGAGCAGTAAATCAGTTTCCAGCGCAAAGTTGCCTGAGCTGAATTATGTCATGTGGTGGTATCAAGAATAACACATGAGTCGTCGTCAAGCTGAAGGGGAGAATGGACACTGTCTTTAACCCTTCCACAGCCAAAAGTCTCTGCAAACTTAACCTCATTGAATGGCGGCAGCGTGAATACCTTAGAAATATGGTTGACAAATATAGTTACCCTTATGCAACAGACACTTCATGGTTAAAGCAGCAGTGTTAACTAATTCTGGCCCATCATCCCCAGACATCACCTTCTGTTCCCCAAACATCGCCCCCACAACATCCTGGAGAGTGGTGAAAACCCTTAGATCTGATCACCTCCCAATCATCATCACTACCAAATCCAGAATCACCCCAGCTGGCCAAAGTCACACATACACCAGTTATAAGAAAGCCAACTGGGAGGCCTTCACAGCTGAAACAGAACAACATATCGAAACATTAAACAGTACACCCATCACAAACATCAACACCGCTGTGCACACTTTCAAAACAATTATTATACAAAACGAAGACAAGAGACACATCCCAAGAGGCAACAGAAAGAGACACAACCCCAACTTCACACCAGAAATTAAAGGTCTCATCAGACAACGGAACACACTACCACACTCCCCAACACTCTATACACAAGACACCGTACAACAAATACAAGACCTCAACACTCAAATAAGCAATAAAATATCAGAACAGCAAACACTAAACTCGAAAAATTATCTCTAGACACTTGACCACAAAACAAACATCAGCAAACTCTACAAAAAACACTAGACAGCATCACACTTTCCAACAGCAACACTACACAATCACACGCTGCCATCACAACAACAGACACCATACCTTCAAACAAACAACAAGCAAACACTCTCATCGATCACATTTCACATGTCAGCCATTAAACCCCCATCACAACGACCGACGTATCATCCGACGTAAGAGACAGTTCCCCACAAACCCAGACTACTCACCTTTCACTTACAACCACCAGACGAAGCACATCATCAGCAACCTTAAGCACTCATCTGCCTGTGGACCAGAAAACATGAGCAACATTCACCTCAAACTCCTTGGACCACAAGGCATACAACACTCACCAACATATCAAACTGCAGCTACTCACACAACACAATATCCAACGTCTGGAAGCATGGCATTATCATCACTATCCCAAAACCTAACAAAGACCCCACGTTACCTTCCTCACACTGCCCCATCACACTCCTCTGCACCCCCTCTAAAGTCACTGAACGACTGGTACTACAACTAGTTACACCTCACACCCACCTAGTCCCATCGCAACATGGCTTTAGGCCGGTGCACTCCACAAACACCCTTCTTACAGATCTTACACAGAGTTTTTGATGGCATGAACTCAACTAGGCCACCACACAGAACACTCCTAGTCACACTAGACATTAGCAAAGCTTTTGATGCCATCCCTCCCCCACAACCTCACAAACAAAATACTCAGCACAAACAAGCACAATAACACAAAAAGATGGCTGGCAAACTACTTAGCAAGCAGATGTGCACATGTAACATTTGCCAGTCAGTCTTCGAATATCAGAAACTTCACAAATGGCGTCTCCCAAGGATCTGTTTTGTCCCCTACACCCTTTAACCTATACATGCACGACATACTCACACCCCACACACCACAGATACACATAACTTCCTATGCAGATAATATAACACTCACATGTACACACCATAAAGTAAACACAGCTGCACACATCCTTCAACCTTATCCCAACACACTGCACGAATGGTTCACCGCAAACAGGCTCAAAATAGCCTCAGCCAAATCTACAGTGTCCCTTCTCACAAACTGGACAGCAGAACAGTCACATTCCACACCTCACCATAAACAGCACTCCCCTACCACACACACACACACACACACACACACACACACACACACACACACACACACACACACACACACACACACACACACACACACACACACACACACACACACACACACACACACACACACACACACACACAAAATCCTTGGTGTAACATACAATACATCAATGTCTTTTAAATAACACATCACAAACATTAAAGATAAAATAACACCAAGACTCAGTGCCCTGAGGTCACTTGCCCACACAACATTTGAACACAACAAAGAAACCACCACCACAGTATAAAAATAATATATACGTTTAGTGATGAACTATGTAAGCCCTGCTTGGGCTTCTAACCTCACTAAAACACACTACAACACTCTACAGACCATACAGAACAAGGCCCTAAAAATAATCACAGGCTGCACAGCTACCACAGCCACAGACCCCCTACATCAAGAGACCAAAGTCCTCAAAGTCAAGAATCACCTAGACATGAGATTCACCCAAATTCTCCCTGCAGCCTCCACAAACCCACAATATCCACTACACTACATGGCAACACATCCACACACACCATCGCTGATGCATGTCCAGAATGCAACACAGCACATGATATCATACACAACGGCTCAATCGGTAGAGAGGTCGCCTGCAGTCCTACTGGACCTAGGTTCAAATCCCCGCTGGGACAGGGAACAGTTTAAGGATCTGAATTTCCTGAAATCAGACTTCACTGATCTACCAGAAGACCCGCCGACATGTCGTAAAAATATCCCGGCTAACACCAATACACCAGTCCTGTATGAGACAGCCCAAGCATGTATTCAATATGGACGGTGGGTGTTAATGGCGAAGTGGTGACATGTAGAGGTGTATGGTATGTAGGAGGACTACTGGGCCTTGAAAGCAGGCTGTGAAGCCTATGCCCAGAGTCGGACACATAAAAAAAAAAAAAAATACTGTCATCTCTCCCTCCTCACCCGCCGCAGACCAGCTTCCAGAAGCATATCCATGCTCAAATCACTCCCCGCTCCAGTCAGTCACTTAAAGACAACACACAGCTGCATGCACGGCCTTCTGATATCCACCCCTCCAAATCCTATTTCTCCCGTGAGGACAGGGTCCACCTGGCCAGGCTGAGATGTGGGCATCATCCAGCCCTCTTAAATTACCTGAAGAGGCTGGACGACTCCGTCGCTGATGCATGTCCAGAATGCAACACAGCACCCCATACTATTAAGCACATAATGGAAGACTGCATTGCACACAGTCACCTACGCCAGCAACATAACATACACTCCTTGAGAGCTCTGTGGGAAAGCCCGGTCTCGGCCACGACCTTCCTTAGGGTTTCTCTGAGGGGAAAGTTGCTTGGCATTAAACACACTCCATACTAGGCTAAGTGTGTGTGTGTGTGTGTGTGTGTGTGTGTGTGTGTGTGTGTGTGTGTGTGTGTGTGTGTGTGTGCGCGCTTAAACCGAGGATATTCTTTAATGAACATGAAATGTAAATGAACGTTTTCATATAGTTTAGCCTTATTCCTGCTGTTGTAACTGGGTAGGAACCAGAGAGTAAAAGAATTATCACAAGCGTTGGAAAATTGGTCAGAGAAACAGCACCAGTCTGCCCACAAAACATGACCTGTTTTCTGTCCCACACCTTAATTCGAGAGTGACCAAAATTCTGGACACAACTAATTGACCGTGAAAATTCATCCTCACACTGACTTCCTCGTCCACAATCTCCGGCCTTTTGAAAGCAAAGCGTTCGGTCTTTTCTGACTGATTTTAGTTTTCTCTTGTTTAGTTCACTTTGGGAGAAAGAACTTCTTCAGCCTTCTATTTTTTTTTATTCTTGCTTTCTTACATGAAGTAATGAATTATCACTGAAGTTTTCAAAATTATTGGCAAAGTTCTATCATAAAGTACAATCGATCGAAGCATCGTCAAAACAAACATCGACTGTTATTCTGCCAAAATGCACAAAACGAAGCCAGAGTCAAAGCATAGAGTTGGAAGTCCATGGGAACCCAAGGAAGAGTGGGCGTGACCTGTCTTAATACTGGTTAAAAATGAAATTATAGGAGAGAGAGAGAGAGAGAGAGAGAGAGAGAGAGAGAGAGAGAGAGAGAGAGTCGTTTCCAGAAGGTCTGACCTTAATTCTGAGGTAGTAATACCATCCTTGTTACCAACAACGACTCCAAAATTGTAGTTTGGATGGTTTCTCGTGGCTGGAGTGAAACCACACACACACACACACACACACACACACACACACACACACACACACACACACACACACACACACACACACACACACACACACACACACACACATACACACATACAGTACACCCATCCACATGCATTCATCCCCCACAACTCTCACACATACACACACACACACACACACACACACACACACACGCATGCAAATACCTTCAGAATCTTCGATACTGATGTTACTAGTTCTTTCACGGTCAAGGCATTCAAGTGACAGAATGGTAAATAGTAAACCGCTGAATAACTGAGATACATCCTAGGCAGGGACAGTTTACAATGCTGAAATTTGTTTAGAAGTGATAATGTTTCTTCCACAAAATCCATCGGCCATATAAAAAGAACACCGCCCTGCTACCATCACACCAGTCCAGAATGTGTTGGCTTCACCACGTACGTAGTATGGACGGCCGGTATGAGAACGCAGACGGTGACAAGGTAAGGCTTATGCACCATATGTTTCACGTTGAAAGACTGCAGGGCTATAGAATTAAGCTAGAAACATGTTACCCTACTGGTTGTTCATTAGTTGCATAATTTCTTTTAACTGATAGTCCCTAGCCTACATACGCATTAGAACACCAGATAGACTGTAGAACACCAGAGTGTAGAAAATGAGTATTCTCGACCTTTATTAAAATACTCTTGGTTTATCACTTGAAAGGAGGTGCACATTTCACATCTGCGTTATACTCATCATAAAACGATATTCTTTTTGTATATCATTGCTATACACTGCAGAGTCAACTACTCCTCTCATGATTGCGTCTTCTCTGTTACGGCATTTTATTCCAGTTAATGCTTCAGTAGTTTACTGAGCTGAGAGTAAATCATAAGACCCCAAGAATATTATACTACTATATCTCTCTTGGTCAATGCAAGTGTAATATTCTATTTCAGCTTACGTCAGACAGTTTTACTTAGTTGGGAGTGAATCGTTGGAACCTTAATGCTAAATTCAATAGACCTTTTAAACCTTTCTGTGCTTTGACAACTTTTTCTCCACCCTCCTTTTGGCCATAGGCTATTTTTATCAGCTAAGAAGAGGCAATTGAAAATTAAGTACTTTTTATAATCTTTGTATAGCATTTATGAGCAAGATTTCCCTCCCCAGTAAAATAATTTCACCTGGAGGTATGATGAATGAAGTAAGACAAAAATTACCGTAATGGAGATACTAAGCTTGGTTTCTGAATTAAAAGGATGCTGAAAATGCTCTTTCTCTCCTGCTAAGAATTTTTTTTCTTTATCCATGTCTGTCATAAATATAACAAAAATCATTCATATTTACACTACGCAAAGCTATACTTGAAAGCAATTCATAATAATTATTCCAAACACAAATAAGACCTCTAATGTTTTTCATAAGACCCTGAGTTCCAGAATAAACTATCTTTGGTCAACTCGGTTATTCTAGGCGAGAAACACGTTACTGAAAAGGACCGTATCAGAATGTTGGGTTTCTCACTAAATCGAACGCAAGGTGTGAACGAAGGAAACAATTGTTTGGATTAACATAGAAAGAGGCTTTAGTTCAAGAAACCATGGAAACGTGTTAGGTTCGTCAGATATGAAGGAAGGTGTGAGGTGGGGCATATATGGAGGAGGGTGTTGGGTTAGATACGCATATAGAAGACGAAGACATTTGGGTAAGCAAGTAAAAAACAGAGAGTAAGACGAGGAAGGCAAGGAGAAAAGCGTTTGGTAAGGCAGGTATGGAGGAAGACGTCAGGTGAGACAGGTATGAAAAATAGCATTGGGTTAGGTAGGTAAAGAGGAAGGCTTTACGTTAAGCAGGTATGTAGGTAGGAGACAGGTTAGGAAGTGTTTTTAAGTTAGAAGGTACGGAGAGAGAAGGTACTGAACCAGACAGGCATAGCAAGATATATTAGCTTAGATGTAGTTAGTTTGGTTAAGTATTAGAGAAGCGGGTGATTTTTGTGCACAAGTAATGTGTGTGTGTGTGTGTGTGTGTGTGTGTGTGTGTGTGTGTTATATGGATGCAAGGAGGGAAGTAAGGGATATGTAAAGAAATGTTGTGAGAGAGAAAGTAATGGATGTGTGAAGGTGTGCTGCAAGAATGAGAGAAGGGTAAAGGGTGTGTAAAGAGGTGTTATGAGACTAAGAGAGAGAAAAGGGATGTGTGAGGGTGTCTTGTGAGACTGAGAGAGCGAAAGGAGGTGTGTGAATGTGTCTGGGAATGAAAGGAAGAAACAGATGTGTGTGAAGATGTGTTGTAAGAATGAGAGAGGGGGAAAAGGTATTGCATGTGAAAGTGTGTTGTGATAGAGGAGAAGGAGGTGTGTGAGGATGTTTGAGAGAGAAAGAGGGAGAAGACAAGTGTGAAGATGCGTTGTGGGCATTAGAGAGGGGGACAGGAGTTTATATTGATGCAGACCCGCACTCAAGCAACAACATAACAGTCACTTACTTAAACATCAGAAGCTGGAGTATGAATGCAACGGCAGGAACCTTTGCCCTGTAGAAAAGTGGTTTGTCAGAATAATATATATATATATATATATATATATATATATATATATATATATATATATATATATATATATATATATATATATTGTTGGTGGTTTGTTTGTTTGTTTGTGTGTAAGCGGGGGCGCGTTTGTGTTTGTATGTATATTCAAAAGCGATTTCGACAAGGAATTTTAGTGAAAAATAAATGGACAAAAGGACAAATTGTGAAGAATTATACTGTTGAATGAACTGTGTAATTTTTTGGAGAATAAATGATCGATATGGATGAAAAAATTACTTTGAAGCATGTACGGCAAAAGAATTATATATATTTGGTTGCGTATGATAGACTATATTAGTTGATGTATATTTTTTATAAGATGTACACAATCAGCAAATGTTCAGGGTATTTTTAATCGCCTTAGCATTCTGATCAGACAAGTGACAACCTAGCCTCAGACCAAATTACACCAACAGAGAATATAATATGAAAGCAAAACAGTATGTAGATCTGATTTTGCAAACAAAAACAGAAATCTTCATAATACACCACGTCGCCTGGTTTCACGGGTCTGGTATTTGAATGAAACACGATAACAGTGCTGACTCAAAACTAAAAATGTATCTGGTTTATATCAGTTAGTAATTAATATGTGTTTTTCATCGATATTATGAACTTAGCAAGCAAATTTTACGAAAGAATGAGAGTCGGCATTATAATTATGTACTCACCAAAGATCAAACAATGAATGACACAATCATTTTTTTTTTTTTAAGACACGTGGACATCCTATGTTTGAGAGACAGGAGGTCATAGGCAGGGTGAGAGAGACTAAGAAAGTCTGCTACAGGTATGAACAGTTATGTACTCTCTTGGCAGTATATAACACAATGATTTGCCTTTTAGGGCCTCTGTACGATTCAGTGCGGTATTGTGGACGTTGGTGAGGAGCTTTGCACATATTTGTACTTCTCTCTACAATGGCATCACAAAAAAAAAAAAAAAAAAAATCATGTCATGAACTAGCAGTTTTACTTCAGTCAGTGATTGGTACACATCCTGCAGAAGTAAAATTTCAATGCGGATTTATATATAGCAATAAAAGTTCGCCTAATATCCATTGCGTCTACTTCACTCTTAGGGCATGTCCACCACTTTCCTCCTTCACTTACATCATAGAGAATCATCGATGGCCAGAGAAACTACCACGCCTCTTTTAACTAAGAGTTTTAGACAGCAGAGCAAAGTGAGAGTCATAAAATGAGGAACACTACATGAAAGTTTGTCCCGATCTTATCTTTCCTCTACATTTGCCTCACCAGAGTAAAATGCACTGTAAACTGTATATCATGAATCAACAGTTTTTTATTTTAGTCAGCGACCAGGTAAACATACTGCAAAGGACATGTGGTTTCGCATATACAGTAGTACAGGTTCATTTCACTGCGATAAATTACATGTCAGTGGGCGATGTCTTTCGAAACACAGCAATTAGATCTTGGGAGTCCAGCAAACTTTTCAGAATATTATATCAAAGTTTCATATCTGTTTGACTGAAAGTACTACCGTTCGCAAGAGAATTATAAGCATCAACTCCATAACCCAGGCAGGGAGACGTGGGTGTTTTTTATTATCATCATCAAGATCATCTTTCTTCATCTTCTTCATCGTCATAATCAATTGTTGTTTGCTTCACCATCGTCATGAGGATAACCATTACTACCATTATTATCATCATCATCTTCATATTCATCACAATTCTAAACCTATTTCTTGTATATAAACACAATGAAAGAATTAAGAAACAGGAAAAAGAAGACATAAAAGTGGAAGAACTATCAAGAGAGGCAGCTGGCAAATTAAATTCGTCGTCATTAGCTAATTTTGCGAATGCACCTACTTCCTTTTTTTCCTCTCCCTTCTTGTGCTCGGCCTGTGCCAGTTTCCAAAGGTAAGGAACCAATAACTTTAAGTCCTGCTTTGTAAGTTTAATCTCTCTCTCTCTCTCTCTCACGGCCACACGCGCGAGTTCTTGCACACACCTCCACACACTACAATGGATTTAACTCTCCTTAGCGATGCCTTTGCCTCGTTTAGTCGCCATTTGCAGACCCATTCTCTCTCCTTCCCCCCCCCCCACCCTTTCCTTTCTTTCTCCAAAATGTTCCCGTCGTTCAAGAAATTTCGTCGCGGCGAATTAAAACTGGCAAGTGTGTATGCAGTTATAGCGGAAGAAGGGAGACTGAAAGAGGAGCAACAAAGGCTGGCAGATTCTTTCACCGGGGTCGGGCCTCCAGGTACAGTCAAGGGCGGAGTTTGTTGAGGCGGTGGCGGGAATCAACAGAACTTTACTTTTCCCTCTCTCCCCCCTGCCTCTCTCTCTCTCTCTCTTAACCCGACTATGGGCTGTTTTCTTATTGCTTGCGAGATTACGTAACGTTTTTTCTTCACTGATTTTTTTTTTAACGTAAAAACACTCCCATTATTGAAACAATTCTAGTATATTACTCCGGCCCACGTCCGCCAGACAATTTTTATTAGCTGAAAGTAAGCTTACGATCCTGTAATTGTCAACACTGATACCATTAACCCATTCAAGATCCTGACAACTGTACATTAATTGTAGCCTACTGCTGCTGACGCCAGGCGATTTATTCACCTGAGAGTAAGTTATGATAGGCTGGGAGAGTAAAGGGGTGATCAACAAAGTAAACTGCCATGGTAGATGTGGTGAAATAAATAATTATAACCCTACGTCGAATGAAATACTTTAGACGAAACAGGAACGCACTAATATAGTAATACGCCTTACTAATGAATAGGTTAACTTTATAGTAATTTTAGTGCCCAAACTTCACGAGCACTGCGAGAACGGCCTATTCAATACACTAATGTGGAATGTTTTGCTTGTGGGATGAAACAGAGAACTTTTAAGTCTTGAATGACGAGTGATTGGAAGTGTGTTCCATTTTGGCCAAGCATTCCAGCGATAGTCTACATTTTATTATTGTTCTGATTCTTATTCTTCTTCTCAGCTGTATTCCCCGTTGGAGTCGGCGTCTATTGTTCATCTCTGCCTTCCTATGGGCGTAGTGTCCTCTTCCAGCTTACCTATTTTTTTTTACATTTCATTCCACATTATTACTGTCCTCCTACAACTCCATCTTCTCTCACCCACTGCCTCCGTGCCATTTTAACTGGTTCTTCATCTTTCAGTCTTCTGTTTTCCTGTTATTCCTTGTTCCTATTAGTAGCTCTTACCCATCACATCTGTAGAGTGAGAATAAGGCTGGAATGATGGTGGTGATGTGACTGCTACTGACTGTAGCCTAGACACTAAAATTTTGTATTACATTGCTTGTTAGATAATAAGACTGAGGATGTTTGACGGTTCTTAGCTAATTACTAGGTGTAGTATTCAGACAAGTTTCATCACTGTCAGTAAGCATATCTTTGGTACAGAACATTAAAATCCTTTCATTAACACGTACCAAATACTTCTTCAAATGTAATCCTATTTGCGATCATTTTAAAGCAAACGATGTGTAAAGTCTGTTCATATTAACCTGATGGAATTTTCGTCCACTGACAGCGTATTTCCCGTTCCCCAGTATCATGAGTGGCATCATATTATAGTGCGAATCTCTTGTAACAGCCCGGCATTAAAGACAGAGTGGTGGCAGTTTGGGGGAACGTTAAAGCTGACAGAATAATTGGGACTACGTTTGCTTTTGTAGGTAATGAGCGAGGAAACTAGACGCAAAGAGTGTCCTGTATGCACTCTAGAACAATATTTATGTTGTGTGGGACGTACAGCGTGGCATGTAAATAAAATGAGAGAAATGTTTACATTTATGTGTGTGCACTTAGTGCAATTAGGAAGTTATACACGTAAACAAATGCTGTATTTAACGAGGTACTTTATGCGACTCCAAATACAACGAGCCGTGTTAATGTACTGTGCTGGTTTATATCCAAAAAAGGTTTGTTTATAACTAGTGAAAGTAAATGTGTGTGTGTGTGTGTGTGTGTGTGTGTGTGTGTGTGTGTGTGTGTGTGTGTGTGTGTGTGTGTGTGTGTGTGTGTGTGTGTGTGTGTGTGTGTGTGTGTGTGTGTGTGTGTATGCAATTGTGTGAGACGCTGTGCTGTCACTGACGTCTTTTATTGAGCTTGTTTCAGGGTCGTTGCGTGTCCACCCCGTTCACTGTCTCCCTCGATTAACTTTTTTTTCTTTTTTTACGCAGTCAATTACTTTGGGAAAATCTAGTGTTCGTGACAAAGTTGCTGCCTTCTGCAGAATACAAGTCCCATCTGTTTTTGCTATATGAAACTGCAGGCAGAAAATTTTTGCCACGTATTCTTTCTTCTATAAATTCAGGATTTCTGAAAATACGCTGTTTTTCACGGCGGTGTTAGGCAGATTGAAAATCCACTGGCCGCATTGACTGCGCGTTGTAGTGAGGAGTTTATTTAATTAGCTTTTGACGCAATGCCACTTCAGCAAAGGAACACTTTATTATACATATGCTACGGGTAAAACTATGTACCTGTTCTGCTAGTTGTAAATAATTGTCTTAACTCCTGGTACATCTCTTATATTTTATTTCTGTTGCTACCTGACTTTTTTTTTGGGTGGGGAAGGGGTGCACCCAAATAATGATGAGGTTAATTTAGGCTGTTATCTTCCATCTTCCGTTCGAAAAATCTCTCTTACGTGCGTAATACTGTCCAGAGATAGTAAGAATGATATTAATCTAAAGAACACTCAGAGAGTGTTTACCTTCGTTAACGAAAAAAAAAAAATCTCTAATTTCTCTGTCCCACCAGACGAATGCTTGTACGGTTTTGCATAGCCAATTAATTCTAAGGTCTTAGTTTGCCCTGTTCAATATGCCAGAGAGAGCATACCTCCGCCAGCGCCAATTAAATTTATTATTAATCTCGCCTGGGGATCCGAATCAATTCTCTAAATCTATTTAACTCAACCCACTTCCGACCTATTCACCCGTTTTCATTCAAATCCCACAAGTTTTGAGACATCTTGTACGTAAATAGACAAACAGACACGAGTGCATACATAACCTCCGTCCAGCTTCGTTGGTGGGGATAAAAACAGGACATCGGATTGATTATAAAGTACAAGCCTATCTACATTTTATTCTCCTATACTAGGCATAAACCTGCCGTCTCTCCATCTTGAATGCTGAATCGTAACAAAATATTAACACTGGAAAATGGTGACAGTCACGAAGAATTATACTGGAAAAGAGGTAGTGCCGTAGCACTATCTTATTCTGCCAATGAACCATGGGAAAGAGGATGCAGATGGACGAAAATCTCCACCAAATAAGATTTTCATGAACTATAGCAATGCATAATTGCTTATGTAGTAATGTACCAGATGCGGTGGGTGGTGTGCGAAGCAAATGGCCTTCCATTACTCATTTTATTTACCGCTTCATTATAATGACGGTCTTACTTAAGTCGTGGGATGACAGGTATATGTGACCGATGATTACGTTCCTCTATTTTCTTCTTGTTCTACTTGGGGAAACTATGACTGAAGCATTCCCCATCCCAATAAAAGTCTCCCTGCAAAATCTGCCTCACCGGCTGCACTAACCCTTCCTACCCTTCCATCATTCCAGCTCATTCCACCTATAACTTTCCACTCGTCTGACCTTTTCCACCTAACACATTCATATAGAATTTGGGAAAGAAATTCCTTCTCACTGGAAACGCCGTTTCTCATACGATGCCCAATTTCACAAGGTGTACTGATCCTACCATGCCCCACCGTTCATCTTTTCTTCCCAATCCGTCCACTTTTTCCCACATTCCACCTACTTTTTGCTTCCAGTCAATTTCTTAGTAATCAATAAACCTGTAGAAATGATATTGCTGATATGATATCAGATCCAAATTGCACAAACATGATGCTCACACATGATGCTTGCCTTAATTATAGTGGTAATATTTTACCTACTTTGCTAGTCATTTATTTATTTTTTTCATGATTTGTATTTTTTCATAATTTCGTTTCAGGAAGATCATACTTCCATTGAGGTTGATTTCTAACTTATAATTTCATCTGCATGGCCTGAATTTATCAGTTGGCCTGACTGATCTGAGGTCACCTGACAAGACCTACTGTAGTATAATTTAAGCTGACCGATATAGACCTATATTGATCTAAACATTTAATGGAACTAATATGATTAAAATGGATATAAACCACCCTAACTAGATGTTAATTGTTCAGGTGCTTGGATAGACCTGGAGTTTAAATGGTCCTGTATTCAACTGAAAGGCTCTGGTTTGATTGAGCTTGAATGCAAGTGGCAGATCTAGGGGAATCTAAGTGGTCTGACTGGCCCAGTTTAGTTAGAAAATCATAAACAACCGAAGGTTGGCAGCCTATTGAAGTTGAATAAAAGTAAGTAAAGAACTTAATGCTTTCATCTCTAGATATGCGAACACATTGCGTTTAATACACCTGACGGGCATTACAGGACCCAAATAAAGCTATTGGTTGCAATCTGACCAAAATCAACCTGCTGGTCTGAAATGGATGTGACATTCCTGGGTGAACCTGAAATAACATTGATAGGCCTAATTTTTACCTCAGTATACCATACTTGTATTGAATGGAACTGCACAAACCTTAACTGACCTCACTGAGCCGGCTTAGTTGTGAATAGAACTGAATGAACCCTAATTATGAACCTGAGTTAACTTAAATGGGCTTAATTCAGCCTATCTGAATCAGACTGGACTGGATGGGCCTAAATGGACCAGCGGGGATAATCAGATCACAGGAAGACTATCGGACAATGTTTTTGTTCACACGGTTTTGCCGGATGAGTAATGCCGGCAGGATGCAGATACTGTACGTGCTCGACGAACGCGCTCGTGAATTTTATTGTTGGAGTGTCTGGCTTAGGATATACCTCGCAAGGTCTGAATCCCGATCCACCGTGTAAGGTGTTCCCACATACATAAGATATGGGTTCACATATTGACATTGTGTTTGACACCTTGCACACGGTGACGTATTTTAAGCTTATTCTTCCTAGTGACAGACCAGTTTCTTCAGCTTACAAAAGTTCCTTCGTTATGAAATGGCTGCTGAAAGCTACATTGGATTCGTCCAGCTCAAAAGATTCTCTTAAGTTGTGTAAAATAATTAAAAACAGGTTCATCTTGCTGAAAGAGTTAACGTCGTGATATGCCAAAAGGGGTCCAAGACGATGGAAAACTACCGTATCATCACAATGAACAAAGTGGGTCTAATACGGCCTTCTGAACACTCCACAACACTGAGAAATCGAGACATCTTCCTACATACTATACTACATTGTGATGATACTGCAAAAACTTTTCATTGACTTTCGTACTTTGAAACATATGACGTACTCTACTTTCAGCTGAATAAAATAATCAGGCATTACCGTATCCAGAACTGAGTACCAAGCTGTCCCGATAGTGTGAAGATTAATGGCAGCATTATTAACATTCCGAGGTCCCCATGACTCGCTCTCAAATGAACAAAATCATCTGGCATAAAATGAAATAGAATAACTACTACATTTCCCCCGACCTAGAAAGAATACTTGTCTATTTATCCATCTATCTGAATATCCATCTGTCTACCTATTTATCTGTCTGTCTTCCTGCCTATTTTTTTTAAGAGAGAGAGAGAGGGAGGTAGAAAGTGACGTCTATTTATTTCGTTTCTACCGCCAGGCGATCTGATTCGAAAAGGGTCTTGGTTGTTAAGGAGTTGATATACACTTCGTTAATCCATCCTGCACGATGATGCCTTTATACGGTGGGAACGCATTTGTGCCTCTCTGTCCTTCAATGTGTGTGTGTGTGTGTGTGTGTGTGTGTGTGTGTGTGTGTGTGTGTGTGTGTGTGTGTGCGCGCGCGCGTGCGTGCGAACTTGTAAGTCATTGGGCAGGAAGACTTTGGTAACCAGGTGGGCGGGAAGATGGGTTGGGTGGTGGACAGGTGGGGTGGGCAGAGTGGATGGGGTGGGTGAGTTGGGTTCGGGGGTGGGTGTCCGATGTGGGGATGGGGTGAGAGTGTGGTGGGAGGGATGGTTGGGTGAGGTAGATTGGCTGGTGGGTGGACAGGCGCTGTGGATAGAGTGGGTGGATGGAAGGGGGTGGGTGAGTAGAGTTTGGTGATGGGTGAGGTGGGCGGGAAGAAAGGGGATTGAGCTGGATGGATGGGTAGGGTAGGATGGTGGGGGTGGACAGGAGGGGTGGGGTAGAATGGGTGGGAGGACATAGTGGATGGGTGGGAGGAACTTGAAAGAAGGTATGTGAGTTGGGAGTGTAGGCTTAGTGGTTGTGTGGATGGCTGGATGTGTGGCTCCCTAGGTTAGAAGCAGGAGACGGACTTATTACAGTGGGTGGGTGGGTTGATATGTGGCTATATGGGTTGCTGGGTGGTGGACTCGGAAAAAGAGGTCCATCAGAAATAGGTCCATGGGGTAAGTAGACTCGTGGTGGAAATTGGTCCATGTGAGAAATAGCTCCATGGGTAATAGGTCCTAAGAGGAAATTGGACCGTGCAGAACCATAAGTCCTGTGCGTAATAAAGGTCCATGGGGAAAATATCCATGGGAGAAAATAGGACAACATAGGGATTAGGTGTATCCCCACGGGGAGGAAATAGGTGCATACGGAAGAAAAAAATCAATAGTCAGAACAGCACCACAGGGTAAACAAGCACGTGGAGGGATAATACGTCCATGGTAATAATAGATCCATGGAGGGAAAGATATGTCCAGGGTAAAATAAGTACAGTAAGGGAAAATAGGTACATGGTGGCATAATTACTGTTTAATGCAGAGGAAAACAGGTCGATGGGGAAAGTAGTTCCATGGAGGAGATAGGTCAATGGGGGAAAAGTTCCATGGGAAAACAGATGCGTCGAGGAAAGAGCTGCACTGGGAAAAACGGGTTTACAGGGAAAAATCGGTCCATGTGGTATTAAAAATAAATCCATGGGAGGAAGAATGTTCATCGGGAAAAATAAGTCATTGGGGGGAAAAAAGGACTTTGGTGTATGTTAGATCCAAGGGGAAAGATTCTGTAGGTCCAAGGAGGTGAAAATAGGTCCATGAGGGAAATTAGGTCCAAGGGGAAAAATAAGTGGGTTGGGGGTTAAATGTGAGACAGTCTTACAAACTATATTTAATATATTCTTGATATTAACAAATTGTTTCATTCTGATTACAAGATGTTCCTTGTAGTGAAGGAAGCTTAAAATTATCCCCATTTTCCTCTTCAGTATGATGACGTCCTTTTACCAATATTTTTGTTCTTATAAAGTCAGACGATTTTATGTAAGAGAGAATTCCAGGTGGTCAGGGATTACATAACGTTGTGTCTAAGACTGCAGAAAGACATATAAGCTTCCTACTAAATATGTTAGGTTTTAGTCAGTCACAACTGATTTGTTCCTATTGGCTGCCAAAAAACCATTGAGGTAGATAATTACTATGAATTAAAGATCTGAGGAGGGTAAGTTCTGTGGCCTCCTGTGTTGTGTCGTGAGTGTAGTCTGTCAAAAGTTATAGAGAACCACACAGCTCCCAGTAAATGTATTCTGTGGTGAATGTAGTCTGCTAAATGTTAAGGACAACCATTAAACCCACACAGTTCCCAGTAATTGTGTTATTAGCGAATGTAGCCTGCTAAATGTTAAATCCAGCCCCTAAGCTCTGAGTTAATGTGTTGTGTGGTGAATTTAATTCTGCTAAATGTTAGTCTGAACAACGCAACTACTAGTAAATGTGTTGTGTGGGGAATGTAGTCTCTCCAATGATACCAAGGAAAACATACCTCTTGGTAAATGTGTTGTTTAGTTAATGAAGCCTAACAAATGTTAGGTGGAACCGAAGTAAAAATGTGTTTTATTGTGTGATGAACGTTGCTTATTAAATATTAGACAGGACTACATATTTCTCAGTAATTGTGCTGGATGGTGAATATATATTGTCAATTGTTACAAGCGATGTCGGCAAATGTGTTGTGTGGTGAGTGTAGCCTGTTAAATGCTGCCACCACATGGCAACTGTGGGGGGGGGGGGCCGACGCACAGAAAAATAGCAAGTACCATGCCGTTAAGGCAAGCTCTCTGTGCCAGTATACGTTATTATGAGCTCGTACTCATTTGGTTAGTTGAGGGATTATCTGTGGATAGTACCTGGATACATATGATTCCGATTCCTGAAACATAGAAAGCAACAATGTTGCACAGACTTCTTCAACTCAGCGTCATGTGATATAAAATCCTGATTGCAGTTATAACATATCTGTCCACATAAACATGATAATGCAACAGATATACAGTATATGAAATATGAAGAGGTATTAATTAAGAGTTACGATTATTGATCAAAGAGTATGGAAACAAGGGACGTGGAAGGTGATGAGATTGGAGTAGGTTTGATGGCGGATTGCTAAATGCTATTAAGAGTACGTATGAAGGTGCCGGGAAGGCAATTCGTTTGGAGAGGCAACTAAGCGAGTGAGAGATGTCTTGCGTATCTCTGGTTGTTGACAGTGTTATAAATAAGGTACAGCGTAGACTATGATACTGGAATTTCCTTTGTGAGAGGGTACGGTATGGATATTGACTCTGTTGTGTTCTGTGAAGAAAGGTGGAAGCTGCAAGCTGGTGAAAATTAATTTAAAGGTATGCAAGAAACAAGTTTGCAAATGAATGCAGATAACAGTAAAGTTGTAATTTCAATTAATGGAGTGCGCAATGAAGTTGAATAACTAAGATATGGAGAACATGAGTGGTTATAAGTACGCAGGTAGTGTCATTAGTGAAGATGGGAGTTTAGAGGATGAAGTGCAGGAAAGAGTATAGCATGGAAGGAGAGTTGCAAGTACACAGAGGATGGAACAGACACTAGAGAAGTGAATATGAAGTAAAAAAAAAAAAAAAAATCATTGCAAGATAGTAGTGCAATCCCCACACTAACGTGTAGACGTGAAACTTTTGCTGTACTACGTTGAAAGACACAAGTCAATAGCGGAAGAAATGACTGAGTTATACGAAATGAACGTGGAGAATTACGTGGAGAGACGCACACACAAATGAGGGTTTCGGGATGACTGTGGTGTGCTGGAAAGTGTTAAAAGTACCCAGAGATGGTTTGGCCACATGCAGAGACTAGGAGACTTCCTGGGCGAGATGGAGGGAGACAGGAGGAGAGGGGGACTGAGAAGAAGGTAGGGGGAAGAGATGGAGAGGTATGAGTGAGAGTGCTGTGAGGGAGAAAGGGTTGCCTGATAATGAGTTACATACCGAAGTGGAGGTGAATGGTTTGTGTTCATCCCTTTAGGGATTCTGTCGTCTGTTTATTGATAGACAGGGAGTACATGAAATGTTTTAAATAAATGGGCATCGTCCTGGATGAGTTAATGGAAAGACTGTCAACGATGAATATCTTAGGACACTAGCACATATATCTACCATTGTATTTACCCCATACAATTTTACTGCTACACTGAAAACCATCCAAGAACTTGGTGAATATTCCTAAATATTTTGCTGTGTGTGTGTGTGTGTGTGTGTGTGTGTGTGTGTGTGTGTGTGTGTGTGTGTGTGTGTGTGTGTGTACAGAGTTTATATAGGCAATATTAGAAGATATCACTATATCATATGTGAAAATTAAACGGTAGTAAGGAAGAGCTGATATGGGGTCTCCTAAACCCACGGAATTACTGTCATTGGCTGTATATCTCTCTGTCTATCTTTAAATCTGTCTATCTGTGTCTAATTATATTTGTGTGTGTGAGTGTATATATATATATATATATATATATATATATATATATATATATATATATATATATATATATATGAGAGAGAGAAAATCAAACTGAGCTGATGGTAACAAGTTAGTTAACCATCTTGGCACAGGAACGTCGTATATATCTTTTTCGTGTTGTCTTTACACATGTTTATCCAGCTTAAGAGAGACTTTTCGAGCTGGAGGGATTAAATGTTGTCCAGGTTTATCATTCACTACTAGCTTTCCTTTCTAATTTGGCAGGAATAGTTGGTGATAGCTTGACTGATACGAAGACGAGATCACAAGTGAAATTTCATATATATATATATATATATATGGAAATTTTTTTGACAGATCAGCCGAGAATCGAAGCCGAGACCTCTAGACAGAGGTCCGGCACCGTTACCACTACACCACGGTGTGATAAAAGCTAAGCCACCAGAATTCTATGACAAACCAGGTAAATCTGTTGTGGCAGGATATTCTTCAATCCCAACCCAGATGATGAAACATACATATTTCAGACATACATATATCTGACAATGTTTCAGACACATTGGGATTTTTTTTTTTTTCTGACATCAGGACTATTGCAGTCATATGTTTCATAAAAAAAGTCTTCATATGTCTTGAGACGCACACATTTCACATGCATACTTATGAGGCTTGGAACTGAAAAATATCCTCCTTAACGGATTTACCTGGATCTTCATAGAATTCAGGTGCCACAGCTTTTATCATCCCGTGGTGTAGTTGTCACGATGCCTGACTTCTGTTTAGAGGTCCCGGGTTCGAATCTCGGCTGAAGCGCGAAAAACTTTCCACATATGTATGCACGTGTTATGTGTGTTTCTTATCTCTCTCTCTCTCTATCTCTCTCTCTCTATATATATATTGCGGTAGATGGGACGCTCACCATGCACTCACTCGATGTAGTGCTGCCCTCAGGTGGCTGCCCTTTCCTCTCTTCCTTCCTATCTTCCTCTTCTGTCTTTACTTCATTCTTTCCTTGTCCTTCTGCCTATGGGTGACTTTACACTCTCTCTTCTGTTATTCTTTCATTCTTTCCTCTTCCTCTGCCCATGGGTGACTCCACAGTGAGTGACAAGCCAAATGGTTTCCTGTACACCAAAAAACAATTTACTATGCCGAGTCTTAACCAAACAACCATATTATGGCGCCTGGTGGTATAAAGGACAATTAAGGCGCTCCAATCGGATTGAGTCTGTGCATGTTTCTATACAAGGGGTGGTTGGGGTTTATTGGTCACGTAATGCCACTCAGGGATGAGTGAGACTCGTCACTCTAATCTTAAATGTCAGGACCAACTTGCCTAGCCCTGGGCTCCTACCCTCCTCATGGAGCAAAACAGGATTAGATGTTGGCTATATATATATATATATATATATATATATATATATATATATATATATATATATATATACATACATATATATATATATATATATATATATATATATATATATATATATATATATATATATATATATATATATATATATATACATACATATATACATATATCCCCTGAGGGGATATTCTCCCGCATTTGGTCTGATCAGCTATTTCAGGTCAGGTGCGGGTAAGGGGATGAGTCTGTTATGATATGGCAGGGGTAAACCAGCTCTGCTGTCGGGCCCTGCTGCGGATGTCACTGATTGCATTGCACAGTTGACCTTTGTGCGGTGTGGTGCGGTGAGGATCTGTCCGTTCTCCCTTTTGGGGCTAAGATGCGAATGAATGTGTTTGAATGGATGAGTAAATGGGGAGTGTGTCGTCCTGTCTCGGCTACCTCCATTTCCTTGGGGGAAGCAGCCTAGGTATACATATATATATATATATATATATATATATATATATATATATATATATATATATATATATATATATATATATATATATATATATATATATATATATGCGAGGAAGAAGGAACCAAAGGCCATGAGCCCGCAAAACAGTTCCCTCCAAGAGAAAAACAAAATACAATAGAGAGCCAAATTCAAGATCCGATCATTTCGAGATGCCTGGACAAACTGCGTTTGAAAGACTGGAGATCATAGGCAGCAGGAAATAAAGAAAGAGGGAGATAGTTCCAGAGTAGACCTGTTGCATAAATGAAAGACAGGGAGTAACGGTTAACTCTTGCATTAGAGAGTTGGATAGAAAAGGGATGAGAGTTTACTGCTAGATGGATGCTACGCACC
Organism: Coenobita brevimanus; assembly: GCF_032717465.1. Lineage (NCBI taxonomy): Eukaryota > Metazoa > Arthropoda > Malacostraca > Decapoda > Coenobitidae > Coenobita > Coenobita brevimanus. Next base: position 16,138,940 of record NC_137023.1, on the reverse strand, counting down.
CGTCGTAGAGGTGGAGGAATGCATGCAGACAGTTCAGAGGAGCAGTGACCATTAAAGTAGCGATAGAAAAGAGATAGAGATTCAACAGTGCGGCGAAGGGACAGAGGTTGAAGGGAGTCAGTAAGAGGAGGAGAGTTAATAACACAAAAAGCCTTTGACTCCACCCTGTTGAGAAGAGCTGTATGTGGGGACCCTCCCCACACACGAGAGTTGTACTCCACACAGAGGCTGATAAAACCCCTGTATAGAGTCAACAATTGTGCAGGGGTAAAGAAAGAACGGAGTCGGCTTAGCACACCCAATCTCTTGGAAGCAGATTTTACAAGAGATGTAATATGATCTTTCCAAGATAAGTCCCGAGTAAATGAAATCCCAAGCATGTTCATGGATGATGCAGGATTAAGCTGAATATTATTAAACATTAGTGGGTACACCTGTGGAAGATTTTGTCGAGTTGATAGGTGTATGAACTGAGTCTTAGACGCATTAAAAACAATCAGATTATTTTTACCCCAGTCAGAGATACAAGCCAAGTCAGACATTAGGTGTGCCATAGCCTCACCCCTTGTTTGTTGAAGTAACTGCTTGGATGGGCGTTGCAGGAACTGAATGGAAAGGTGAAAGGTGGAGTCATCAGCGTATGAGTGGATAGGGTTAGATGTACAGCTTAGAAGGTCATTAATGAATAAAAGGAAGAGAATTGGTGATAGGACAGAGCCCTGAGGAACACCACTGTTGATAGATCTAGGAGAAAAACGATGGCCGTCTACAACAGCGGCTATAGAACAACCAGAATGGAAGCTAGCGATGAAGGCACAGATAGAAGGATAGAAACCATGAGAGGGCAGTTTGGAAATTAAAGATATATGCCAGACTCGATCGAAAGCCTTTGAGATGTCAAGTGCAATGGCAAAGCTTTCGCCAAAGTCCCGAAAACAGGATGACCAGAAGTCTGAAAGGTAGGTGAGAAGATCGCCAGTGGAAAGTCCCTGACGGAACCCGTACTGATGATCAGAAAGAAGGTTGTGATAGGAAAGATGCCTTAAAATTTTTCTATTGACAATTGACTGAAAAACTTTTGAAATACAGGACGTTAAAGCAATTGGACGATAGTTGGAGGGTTGGGAGTGGTCACCCTTCTTTGGGACTGGCTGAATGAGAGCAAACTTCCAACAAGAAGGAAAGGTACAAGTTGACAGACAAAGGCGAAAGAGTTTGCTTAGGCAGGGTGTACGCACAGAAGCACAGTTCTTGAGAACAACAGGAGGGACCCCATCAGGCCCATATGCCTTGTTAGTATTGAGGCCAGTGATGGCAGAAAATACATTAGCTGAAGAAATTTTAATATCAGCCATGAGGAAGTCACAGGGGGAAGTGATGGAGGAACAGCACCGGAATCGTCTAAGGTGGAATTGGAGGAGAAAGTCTGTGCGAAGAGATCTGCTTTATCAGTAGAAGAAATAGCTACAGAACCATCAGAGTAGAAAAGAGGAGGGAAGGATGATGAGGTAAAGTTGTTAGAAAGGTTTTTGGCAAGGTGCCAGAAGGAGCGGGAAGAATTCGAGTTGGAGAGTTGAGAGCATTTAGTATGAATGAAATTATTTTTAGTAGAACGATGAACAGACTTAACACGATTCCGGGCAGAAACGTAAAGATGATGTGACTCAGGGGTGGGTTGGCTCCGGTACCTTTTGTAGGCCCTCTCCTTGTTGCGGACAGCATTAGAACAAGCTTGATTAAACCAAGGCTTTTTTGTGTTAGTCAAAGGATATGAGAAAGGAATGTATGCTTCCATGCCCGAGAGAATAACCTCCGTAATGCACAAGGCACCACTCAGATGGCTCCCGGCCATGGAAGCAATAATCATTTCAGGGAAAATCAAAGAAGTACTGCCTGAGGGCCTCCCAATCCACAACTCCAAAATGCCACAGATGACGTTTCCTTGGAGGGTCCACAGGCCGTACCGGAGTGATAGGACAGGCTAAGGTGATAAGGTTGTGATCAGAGAAGCCTAATGGAGAGAAAAGATTAACAGTGTAAGCAGAAGGATTACTTGTAAGGAAGAGGTCAAGTATGTTGGAGCTCTCTCCAAGGTGGTCTGGGATACGGGTAGGGTGCTGTACAAGCTGCTCTAGGTCATTAAGGATAGAAAAGATATAGGCTTGTTCACCAGGTGGATCAGTGAAAGGAGAGGAGAGCCAAAGGTGGTGGTGAACATTGAAATCTCCTAGAATGGCGATTTCAGAGAAAGGAGAAATGGATAGAATGTGTTCCATCGTAGAAGTAAGATAGTCGAAGAATTTTTGATAGTCAGTAGAATTAGGGGATAAGTATACAACACAGATATATTTAGTCAGAGAATGACAGGAAAGCCGAAGCCAGAGTGTGGAGAATTTAGAAAAATCGAGTTCGGGAACACAAGAGCAAGATAAGTCGTTGTGTATATATACACAATAGCCACCTTTGGCTTTGAAATGAGTATAGAGAAAGTAGGAGGATACAGAAAACGGTTTGCCGTCAGTTGCCTCAGACAGCTGAGTCTCAGTTAGAAAAAGAAAGTGAGGTTTAGAGGAGAAGAGGTGGTGCTCAACAGAGCGAAAGTTAGAGGAAAGGCCACGAATGTTGCAGAAATGAAAAAGACAGTCAGACAGTCGTTCCAGGCACCTCGAGTCGTCACCGGGAGAGGGGCAGATGGCGGGGGCATTTATGGTCCCCCCCCCTTGGGGACTCCGAGGCTGGGTGATAAGATGCCATAATTTTTTGAATTTTGGAAAAGGAAGTGTAGTGTGTACTGTGCATGTAGTTTGGTGTAGATAGTTAGAGAAATTTGTATTGGAGAGCATGCTGGCCTACTCTCTGTGTAACTGAGACACTGAAAAAGTTCAGCAAAGGAGGATGGTCAGGAACTAGTCCTGAGGGCTGATGAAACGGGAGCTCCAGCACTCCCTGTCATCAGCTTTCCATCCACCTCGGGAGTACTGCCCTGCTCGACTGGTGCTTCAGTCTATATACATACAGTATATATATATATATATATATATATATATATATATATATATATATATATATATATATATATATATATATATATATATATATTTATTATTCAACGACTCGACCTAGACTTATTCCCTTACTACTAAAGTTCTTTTCTAAGTTGACTACAGTCATGGGGTTGTAAGGTGCTGAACAAAGAAACATATTAATAACAATAATGATAATGCTCGTATTATGTTAAGGCGACGTGAACAGTTGTGTCACTTAACCAAGGTGCACCGCAGCTTTAGTGGCCGCCACGCCCCACCCAACACCCACCCATCTCATCTGCAAAGTATTCCCACTCTTCCACCATCCTGCCGCGGGCTGCCTCGTCACCCCTTCCTAAACTCTCCTATTTCCCCTCCTTCCTCGAATTCTCCCATTCATAAACTCGCCTATTTCCCCTCCTTCCTCGAATTCTCCCATTCATAAACTCTCCTATTTCCCCTTCTTCCTCGAATTCTCCCATTCATAAACTCTCCTATTTCCCCTCCTTCCTCGAATTCTCCCCCTTCCCTTCCTTCCCCGAGCTCTCCTCTTTTTCTTCTCCTCCGCTCTCCCCTTTCCCTCCCTCCCCGAACTCTCCCCCTTTCTTCCTCCCCTCCGTCCCCGAACATTCCCTCTCCCCTCCTTCTCGGAACTCTTCCTCTCCCCTCTTACCCTCCTCTCCTCCACGGAAATGTTCCCCTCCTCCTCCTCCTTCCCCCTACCTCTCCCTCTCCCCCCCTTCTGCGTACCCTCTCCTCCCTTCCTTCGATCGAACTCCCCTTTCCCCGTCCATCCCAAGTTCCCTCCCCTCGTTCTACCCTTCTTCCCCGTCACACACACGCTGAGGTTATACGAGACTTGAGAGACAAACTCGCAGCGCCAGCGTGAACTTCACCCCTGTCTTACCTCACGCCTGACCCCCTGCCGCACCGCACCGCACCTCACCTCTCGCACATTCGTACTTATTTGTAAAGATAGTGGTACAGTTCTTGTAACTAAACCTGGTAATTTTCGTCCATTTGTAGGATATTTTTCCGGGCTCAACGACAGAGTGAGGCAATACTGCGGCTTACCTCCTGCCCGTTACACTTGTTCGTATCCAGCCCCAAGTTCTAGTGCTAAGCTATTGTTAGAATTAGGCATTTGAAATTGAGAGATAACAATTTTAGGCCATGTTGAAATGGATGAAGCATAATGGTGTGGACCAAAATACAGCACTTTTATATACATCACAGAAACTAAAAGAGGGCAACATGAAAAGAAGCTTACTTAACACTGCATTTTCGCTACTCTGCTGCGACCATACAGGCTGATTTTACCGGTGTGAATTGAGTAGTACCACTTCATCAAAGTGAACAATAATGCATCATAAGACTATTTCCCTAAGTCAAAAAACCTACGGAACAATGAATTCCATTATTAATCCCTTTGGATGCTTACAAGCCCCAGGGCAGGTTACCATAGTCGAGAATGATTTACTCCTTCACCAAGATGACATACCGTAAGTAATACTTGACTCAGCCTACAACATGATTTTATTCATGGTAAAATAGACCTCTTAATCGAGAAGAAGATAATGAAGATTGTATCTATTGCCACCAGCTCGAAAAGTCTCTTCAGATTTAAAGAGAATCATTTGGTAGCAGCATCATTAAACTTCAAATACTGTCCTCGAGTTGAGGGGGTTGTTACTGCTGCTGTTACAACCCCAGGCCAAACTCGTTGTGAATCCAGTGGACAACGGGAAATCGGCGACTTCGACTGGTCACTCTCAGAGGTCACTTACTAAGGTTATGTTGAAGGACTGTCTGGTGGTTGTTCTTGAAGGACGCTGTTTGGTTGAATGTTTTTGATGTCTGTAATGGTTGCGTCTTTAAGTATGTGTTTGGGAAATGCAGTGTTGGATGAAAGAGAGAAGGGGGGTGTCACTGAGATCTTTTGTGTAGAGTTGGGCAGATGTTTACTTTTCTTTGTGGCACGGAGACGACGCAACATGATAATAAGGGGGTAATTGGCATATGGTTAGCCTATACCCCTGGCGGCATAGTATGCCAAAAAAAAAATCCACTATCTCGCTTTGCTTTTCCAACTCATGCGTGGAAGGCAATGTAATCATTCAAGCGCATAAATCACTTTACTCGCCTTGAGACAGTCTTGATATACTTGACCTTATCTTACAACTAATCTTTCAGCTTACTTTGTCCATATTTACTTTCCCTGGGGCTCCTCTGATTGCGGTATTATCTTTGTCTGGTAACCCCATTAAGGCCTGTTAGCCCTCCCAAGAAGCTGTCTGTTGGATTTGGGACTTTGGAATGGAAGACTATTCGGCAAGACATTATCAGCTTTACCTAGGAAGATGATGATTTCCATTCCTGAAGGCCATCTCAGTCTGCCTCGAACATTACAGACGTTATTTTCTCGGGCGAGTCAGCATACATTCCTACCTCTTACTCTTAGACATGTACAAAAGATGATGGAGTTTAGTCAGGCTTATTTTAATGTTGGCCACAACAAGAAGTTGGAGGGTCCCAGTGCCAACTTACAGCTGTTTCTCATTCAATGAATCTCTATGCCCAGAATCCAGCTGCCTGTTTTTCGTCCTCGAAAAAAAAATATATATATATTGTGGTGGATGGGGACGCCCATCATCCATTCACTCAATGTAGAGTGATGCCATATGAGCTCAACACTGAGTGACAAGCCAAGTGGTTTCCTGTACCCAGGAAACCATTTACTATGCTGGATGGTAACCATATAACCGGGGTTTCTGGTAGGGTTAAGTGTCCCCCAGATTCCCCTATCCAAAATCACTTAATCATGGCAGCCGTTTCAGAGAGCCTCGGACGGTCCAATACCTGCCCAGGGCCCCAACCAAATGGGCAGACTCGCATGGCCATGTGGAATGTGAGAGCTGTGAATGAGGAGAGCAGGAGGGTGGACGTGGTAAATGTGTTCAAGGGTGTGAGATATGCTGCAATGGCATTGAGTGAAACGAAGATGAAAGTGTGTGAAGTGGAGGAGTGGGAGGGTGTGAAGTGTGCAAGATCGGGAATGAATGGGCGAGGAAGATGTAAGGGAGGAGTTGCCTTGTTGATGAATGAGGTGTGGCAGAGTGGAATGAGGGACTAAAAATGTGTCAGCTCGAGGTGTATGTATGTCAAGTTCAGGTTTGAGAAGGTGAAAGCGGCAGTGATTGTAACATATGGACCGTGTGAGGACAGGAGTGAGAAAGACATGTTTTGGGATGAGCTGGGTGAAGTAGTGGAGAAATGCCCAAGAGCTATAAAGTGATCGTGATGAGGGATATGAATGGAAAAGTAGGCACTGGTCCTGAGGATGACGTAATGGGTTGTTCGGGAGTACCAGGAGAATATAATGGGAAGCGACTAAAGGATATGTGTCAAGAGAGGAGGGTATGCATTTATAACTAGTATTTAAACACAAAGATGCACATAAATATGCATGGTACAGAGGCAACAAGGATCGTGTTGAAAGAAGCCTGACTGATTACGTGCTTGTGGAGAGGTCGATGATGGGAATGGTTGCTGATACGAGGGCTGTGAGAGGACGATGTGGAGGTCTGTCAGATCATAAGATTGTGGCATGCAAGATAAAGCTGAGAGGAGTGAGATGGATCAAGAGAGAGAGAGGGGCAGTCAGGGAGAAAGACTGACAGCTGAGAAGCTGAGGATCAAAGAAATAGAAGATGATTACAGGACCAAAGTAGAGGACGAGTTAGAATCAGTGAACTGGAATGAAATGGATCTGGACAGACTATGGAATGAATATAGGGATTACTTAGTTAGAAATGCTTAAGTGGTGTGTGGTGTGGCAAGAGTAACAACAAAGAAGAACGGTATGGCATGGTGGGATGAGGAAGTTAAGAAAGCAGTGGAGGAAAAGAGGAAGAAGTGGGTAAAGTGGTTACAGGATAGGGGTTCAGTTGAAATAAGAACTGAGTATACTGAGAGCCAGAAGCACGTAAAGAGACTAGTGATGAGGAAAAATGAGGTAAATGATGATCTGGGAAGAAAAATGAATGCGAACTACTCTGAAAATAGGAAGTAATTCTGAAAAGAGGTGCGGAAATGTAGAAGTGAAAGTGGAAAGAAATGTGAGGTGTGAAGGATGCAGGTGGTAGATTATTAACCCATGGAGATGAAGTAAGGACCAGATGGGAAAAGTATTTTGAAAGCCTGATGAATGGGAATAGAGAAAGCAGAGTGACTGTAAACATGATAGGTTTTGGGGATGTGCAGAGAAGGAATGAAGTGCCAGGAGACGTGACACTTGCACAGGTGAAGAGTACTGTGAAGCGGCTGAAAAATGGGAAAGCAGCTGGGGTTGATGAGGTATGAAGAGATGCTTAAGTGTAGTGGAGAGAGTGGAATGAAGTGCTTGTTGGAGGCATGGATGTGTGAAACTGTGCCTGCAGAGTGGAGAAAGGCTGTGATTGCACCACTATACAAAAATATAGGTGAGCGAAGTGAGTGCAAGAATTATTGTGGCATACGTTTATTGAGTGTGGTAGGGAAGGTATATGTAAGAATTATTATAGAAAAAGTATGAGAGCTATCAGAAGTCCTAGTGAGTGATGAACAGCATGGCTTTAGGAGTGGCAGGGGATGTGTGGATCAAATATTTGCAGTGAGGCAGATAGCATAGAAAGCTTGTAAGAAGGACCATAAGATGTTTATGGCATTCATGGATCTGGAAAAAGCATATGACGAAGTAGACAGAGAGGGGTTGTGGAAAGTTTTGCTCATGTATGGTGTAGATAGTAAGCTGCTAGGTGCTGTCAAGAGTTTTTATGATGGTAGCGAAGTATGTGCAAGGGTTAATGGGCATCTAAGTGAATGGTTTACGATCGGTGTGGTAGTGCAACCTGGTTGTGTGATGTCCCCATGGTTGTTCTATATATATATATATATATATATATATATATATGGATGGGGTGATGAGAGACGTAAAAACCCGAGTAATGGAGGGAGGGATGGCGTTGGTAATGAATGGAGATGGATGGAATATCTCAAATTTGCTGTATGCTGATGATGCAGTACTGCTTGCAAGTCCCGGACAAGAAGTAGGTAGGCTAGTGCAAAGTTTTGCTGATGTCTGTGAGCGTCGCGCCTGAGCGTAAATGTAGAAAAGAGTAAAGTGATAGTTACTGAGAGAGGTGACTCCCAGTGTGATCTTACAGTGAATGGAGAGAGACTGGAATTGGTGAGAGAGTTCAAATACTTGGGTACAGTGATAGAAAAGAGAGGACAGTGTGGAAAAGAATTTGAAAGTAGAGTGACACAAGGAAGAAAAGTAGCTGGTGAAATGAAGGCCTTGATAAGAAACAAAAGGCTTGAGTGCTGCAGCTGCACGAGGCTTACATGAGGGAGTGTTAGTGCCAACTTTAACATATGGATGTGAGACTATGGTGCGGCATAAAAATGAAAAGTCAAGAGTAAGAGCAGTGGAGATGGGACTGCTGAGGAATGTATGTGGAGTACAGAGGGTGGATAGGATATGAAATAATGTGTTTCGTGAAAGGTGTGGAGTGAGGAAGTCGGTGTAAACCAGAATCGAAGAGAGTGTGCTGAGATGGTATGGTCAGGTGGAGAGAATGGATAACAACAGAGTGGTGAAAATGGTATATCTGAGCGAATTTGAGGGAGGGAGGAGGCGAGGTAGGCCAAGGAGAAGGTGGAAAGGTATGGTGGATGAGTGTGTGAGGAAGAGATGTTTCGAAGTCGGTGAGGCTAGGGAACTGACAAGAGATCGAGCTTGCTGGATAAATGTTGTGTTGGAGAAGTGCATGATTAGGGATTTTGGCACCCCTTCTTAACGTGGCAGCATCCAGATTGACTCAGTCGGATACGTTTGTGTGACGCTATAGAATGTGGTGAATGTTTTTGGTGTATCTGGTAGTGCCAGGATTCCGGAGCCTTGATTGATGAGTGAATGGAAGCATGACCCATTGGATTGGACAAGTTTGGGCTGTCTGGACGTTGCTACTCCTCATCCGGCCCTGGGGTGGGAAGGGAGGTCCAGATGATGATGATGATGATGATGATGATGAAAAAATATATATATATCATAATTCATTCCAAATGCTCTGAACTCTGTAAGTTGGTTTCCTTATACTCCCTCTGACACCTTGCCAAAATCCTCTCTAAGTAAATTAACTTCCTCCTTCTCTTCTTTTTTCTGCTGTGGTGGCTCTTTGGCTGTTTCTTCTGCAGATAAGGCAGAACTCTTTACCCAACTTTCACCTCTAATTATACGTTGGATGTTTTAGGCGTTATGCTCCATCCCCTTCCTCCTCTAATTTTCTCATACCTGTCATAAAATTTTCTTCAAGCAATGTAGAACATTCTGCCTCCGCTGGCATCAGTAGGCTACTAATAAGGCACACAAGACTGATTGGGTCACTTTTGCTGTTCTCAAGAACAATTCTTCCTTACTGACATCCTGCCTAGGAAAACTTTTACACCTTCGTCTGTCAACTTGTTCCTTTCTTTCTAGCTGTAATTCTGCTTTCGTCCAGTCTGTCCTTAAAACGGGTAACAGCACTCAGTCCTGTCACCATGCTGCTTTAGTACCTGCTATCTTTAAAGCTTCCATTTTCCATTAAGAGGATAATTTTGGAACACCTTTTCTCACATAACCATTGTATTTTCGCCAATATGGGTCCTGCCAGAGACACTCCATTTAATTATCTTGCCACCTTTGTTTTTGACCTGTGATCATCCTTCAGTGAATTTGGTGAAACCATTGCCGTTGCACTTGGCGTTTTTGCGGTTTTGACAATCTGGCAAAAATACTAAATTTCTGAACTACCCTCAAGCGGTTTTTGTCCTGCTTACGCTTTCATCTCTAGCTGACATTTGTAGACGGCCACTGTTCTTCCAAAACTGTCAATAATGGTTTTCCGAGGGTTCTCTCCTGTCACCAACTCTGTTCCTTCTGTTCATCAGCGATCATCTAATCTATACAGCTAGCCCTATTTCCTCATGATGCCACCCTTCACATTTGCACCTGCTTCTCATAGCGTTCATTACAGAAGTTACTTCATTAATCACAGGACGAGGATATAGATCATCTGGTTCTCGTCTTGGCTATTTTTTTTTTCTGTTATGCAAAAAATAACTTTTTCTTACTTGTGCATTCAAAGTCCCATACCTACGTCTTTCAGTCTTCATAAATCTTTTACATGAATATCCTTTAATATTCAGCAGTACACAGCTAAAACCTTCATCTTTTCTGAGTACCCTTGGG
>NC_137023.1:16096141-16123641 GCF_032717465.1 Coenobita brevimanus | reverse complement strand
GCTTTACATAAAAGGCAACTCAAATGATCTTAGCAACTATCGACCCATTAGCTTATTATAAGTCATTTAAAAACTCATCACTAAAGTCCTTACGAACAGTATAACAATAAATTTGTAAGAAAACCAACCTCGTTAATTGGCAGGATTTCGAAGCGGGTATTCGACTACTGATCATCTACACACACTGAATGAACTAACTGAGGAAACTACAGAATATAAAAAAACAGTGTGCTTAGGTTCCGTTGATTGTGTAAAGGCTCTCGTCTCAGCGGAGGACATAGGAATTATAAACTCACTGCAAGAACAAGGAGTAAATTAGAACATTACAATACTGCTAGAAAACGTATATAAAGAGAGCACTGTTACAGTTAAATTACACACTGACTCATAAAAATTTGAGATTAAGAAGAGCATGCGTCAGGGGATACAGTTTCACAAAATTATTTACAGCATGCCTGGAAAGTATTTTCAGACACCTAGACTGTGAAAACGGAGGAGTGAACATAGATGGAGAAAAACTAGACCATTTGAAATTGCAGATGACATTGTCCTAATCTCAGAGACAACAGAAACATTGCAAGAAATGTTAAATGACCTGAACATAGAAAGTCTCAAAGTAGGGCTAAAGATGAACAGGAGTAAAACTAAAGGAATGTTTATTCCAAATACACCAAATAGCGACACGAGAATAAGCAAAGAAATTCTTGAATAAGCCAAGGAATACAATTACTTCGGGCAAATACTAAAAAAACTAACGAAAGACCATATGAACGAAATACAAAGACGCATTACAACTGAATGGAAAGCCTTCGGTAAACACAGAGACAACATGAAGAGTAGCTTGCCAATATGTATGAAACGAAACGTGTAGAACGAATGTATAATTCCAGCTGCGACGTACGGTTGTGAGACCTGGAAACTAAAAAACGATGGAATATCAGCTACTCCGTTCTCAAAGAACGACTGAAAGATCAGTGTTGGGAATACCTTTTAGAGAAACGAAAAGATCAACTAGGATGAGCAGACTAAAGTAAAAAATATTACAGAAGTTATAAAAGTATAGAAATGGAGGTAGGCAGATCATGTTATGGGAATAAGGGATAACCAGTGGAGCAAGAGATTGACCGACTGGACACCAAGAGATTTTAAGAGTAGCAGAAAAAGGTCAGATACGAGGTGGAGCGATGAGATAGACAGGTTTGCGGGGAAAACGTGATAGAGATTGGCTCAGTCAGAGAATTCGTGGAGATGGCTGGGGGAGGCCTTTGTTAAGCAATGGACTCGCAATGGCTGATGATGATAATGATGATGATGATGATGAAGATTATGATATATATATAACAACTGCAGCAGGGAAAGGGATACAGAACAAAGAGAGGATCTAACTTAACCTGATATATCATGACCTCACCTCACCTCTCCTCATGTTGGCTGAACTTATATCCATTCCATAGCATGCCATTTCAAAGAATATTTATCTGGGGGGATACTGCTTTACAACTGATTCAGTTAACAATTTATCACATTTAAAAATACAGTCGCCCAGGTTTACATTATTCTCATGTGTGCCAGAAATTAAGCATAATTCAGTTGCATTTCTTTCATCGAAGCGTTTTGACCTTGCTAGTAGCCTATATTAGAACCTGCCCCATCAATGAGCTGATCATTGGAAGCCTTGATTTGGACTAAGCCACTACTCTGTTGGAGCGTCCTTACATTATACTTATGCTGTGAGGTCCTGGTTTCCAAGTCTTTTCCAGATTGTCCTATATAAAATTTATTACAGTTTGTGTATGAAATTTTTGACACAACACCTGACTACTTGAGGGCCTTTTCTTGGTGGCGGTTTCCATGACGGTGCTCTCATACTTGAAACCTACATGTACATAAATTTTTTACTTGTGGTGACGCCGACATATCTACAAGTTGTACACCTGAGGGATCTGTTTTATTTCTCCTTCAAGGAAGATTTGAATATCTGCTCTTCGAGAGCTCTGAGCGATTTTCTTAGGAAATACTAAGTTGCTCTTCTTATTAACTACAAACTTATTCAGCTTGAAATTTTTGAGCTTATCTGACATGCCATCTGTTGCATCAGCTGATGCATCAGATGATTATTTAGCAATTTTCATCGTTGGCCATAAGGGAACTTTTTAATAAAACAGTCACATATCCTTAAGTTTCAAAGAGAGACACTTATAAAAATTGACTGCAATAGTTTCACCGCAGTTGTATGAGATATTCTCTTCTTGTTTCAATATGAAAACAATATCAAGATCATTTTTATGGAAAGGGAGGACAATTGCTCTTGGGCTGGTTTGGTCAAAGAACCATTGTGCCTTTCCCTGCTGCAGGAAAGAGTACTACAGTGGATGAGGAGATTGGAATGGGTCTGAGTATACAATGGAGGGAATGTAAGAAAATGTTCTGGTGAAGGAAAGGAGAGTTAACAGAGTGATAAAGTAGTGGGGGAATGAAAGATACAAATGGTAGATTGATAGTGAAAGGAGAAAAGGTGAGCAGATGGAGAGAACTCGTTAAGGAATTGTTAAACTAGGAAAGTAACGCGAGATTAATTGCCTGGGGAATTGCTGGGAGAAGGAGGTAGGTGAGAAAGGAGGAGGAGATCAGTAGGATGGAAGTAGTGGAACCAATGAAGAGAATCAAAATAGCGAAAGCCCAAGGAATTCATTAATTGTGTGGCGAAATGACGAAGCACGAGGGAGAGACAGTACCAGAAAGGTTATGGAAGATGTGCAGATTGGCCTGGGAGGATATTACAGTCCCGGAGGATTGGAAGTCGGGTACAATTATTTTCCAGGATTAGGTGAAAATGAAGTGTGTGGTAATCATAAAGGCATTTGTCTTCTCAGTCTAGTAGGAAAAATGTATGGCAAAGATACTTACTGACAGAGGTTGAGAAATGACAAAGAAATTAGTAGGGGGAGAACGGGGAAGTTTCAGTAAGAAAAGACGCTGTGTAGACCTGATAATTCATCCTAAGGTGTTTCGTGGAAAAATTTCTAGAAAAGAGAAAGAAGTTGTATGCGGCCTTCATGGATTTAGTGAAAGCATATGACAGTGGACAGACAAGGAATGTGGAAAAAAAAATTAAGACTATGCCGAGTAAATAGGAAGCTGTCGAATGCAATGAAGAGTATGTACGAGGGCGCTTGGGCTGCAGTTTGGTTGGTTGGTGAACTGAGAGAATTTTCCTAAGTGAGGAGGGATGTGTCACATCATGGTTGTTCAGTCTGTATATGGATGAGGTTGTGAAAGAGATGCAAGGCATGGCAGTGGATGTTGAAGTGGTTCAGATAAGAGAGGGCAGCGCTTGGAAACTTCCTGTTCTTTTGTTTGCAGATGATACTGTATTGTTAAATGCAGACAAGGAGAACTGCAAGGCTTGGTGAATGAGTTTGGGAGAGAGAGAGTGTAAGAAACAGAATCTAAAAGTGAATGTAGGGAAGTGTAAAGTTGTGCTATTAGAGAGAAATGAAGTTACTGTATGCACTCTGAGGATGGATGGTGAGGAAATGGAAAATGTAAATGCATTTAACTGTTTGGGCAGTGTGATGGGTAAGGATGAAGTTTGGAGGATGAAATGCTTGAGAGAGAACAACAGGGAAGAAAGGTTGTTGGTTCTTTGAAAGCAGTGATAAGAAACAGGGAAGTGAGGATGGAAGTAAAAAAAAAAGTCATAGCATGATAGAATCGTGAAACGACTTTAAAGAATTGAAGCGATGCATGAACCTTATTGGACGGACACAAGTTAAGAGTGAGAGCAGTGGAAATGAGCTATTTGAAAGGAACATGTGGATTTACATGAAGAGATAGAATGACAAATGAGGAAGTGAAGGAGCGTTGTGCTGTGGATGCAGATGTGATAGAAAGCGTCAGGAGAAATACTGGTTTGTCCATATGGAGAGGATGGAGAGTGAGGGACTCACGAGGAGAGTGTATGTGAGTGAGGTGGAAGGAGGAAGAGGTAGGAGGAGACCGACAATGAGATGTAGGCAATTGTAGGTGCAGATGACTGACATCCCATTGCAGAAACATTAGATATAAATGATGCATGGAAATTTAGAAACTCTCAGCAATGCAGTCAGGTTATGTATTCCAATGTGCTACAGAAAGCATGCAAAAAATTCTAAACCCAAATTGTGGAACTCCAATATCAAACATTGTCTGGTAGTAAATAATCTTGCACATAAAAATTATTATACCACAAAGAGTCAAAGATACAAAAACAAATGACATGCTTTTCGATGGAAAGCCAAAAAATTAAACGCAGTAAGAGATACCTTAAGACACATATTGCCAGTATCAGTAAAACAGATCCCAAAGAATTTTTCAATTGCATCAGAACCAGAGGCAATAACTCCAACAATCGGGCCTTTAATCACAAGTAACGGAGAGCACACTGATGATAAAACTAAGAGGGCAAGAATTCTTATTACTTTCTTCTCGTCCTTACTTACAATAGAATATATACACACGATTCCTGCAGTTTCCCCAGTTTCTATAGAAGAGGATATCATAATCAATGCTATTACAGTTAGTGATCGCGATGTACTACTTGCAATTAACAAATTTAAAGAGAACAAAACAAAGACCAGACAAAAGATCACCACGTGTATTAAAGGAACAACAGAACGAAATATCAAAGCCTTTATCTGAACTTTTTAACTTATCACTTAGAGCAGTAAGGTGCCATGCGAATGGAAGCTTGCAAACGTAACCCCAATATTCAAAAAGGGCCACAAAGCACAGCATGAAAACTACAGCCCAATTAGTTTAATATCAGTGGTTTGCTAGATGCCTGAAACTATTAACAGAAACAAGTTAGTGAAACACTAAGAAACAAATAATAGCGTCAGTGATGTGTAATATGGTTTTCGGAATAATCGTTATTGCCTCAAGAATCTGTTAGACTTTTTCAATGATATATTGAACATGTACGATGGGACTTAATCAGTAGATGTTGCCTCCCTCATTATTCAAAAGTTTTTTGACATAGTTCCATACAAAAGACCCCTTCAGAAGCTGAAGGCACATTGTTTCAGTGCCAGTGTGCTCAGGTGGGTAGAAGATTGGCTCACCAAACGACTGCAAAGAGTTGTAATAAATGGAAGAGTCAGTCTGGATAAACGTTACAAATGAAGTGCGACCGAGTTCAGTGTTAGGTCTTCTTGTTTGTTTTAATACACATAAACGATACTGATGAGGGATTATGCTGTAAAATTTAAAAATTTGCTGACGATACGAAAATATGCAACAGTAGATACAGCACTACAGAGGAAGACAATACAGAGAAATCTTGATCAACTTTTTAACTGGGCCCAAACATGGCAAAAGGATTTATATATCAATATGTGTAAAGTGCTAAACTTTGGCAGTAAAAATGTAGGAGCTAGTTATAATATTAATAATGTCCAACTTGATAGGGTAAACCATGTAAAAAAACTTAAATCAAGCAATGTAAAAAAGATGTTTAAAAAAGTCAGTAAACTGATAGGGTTTATCGGTAGATCATTTGAGGATATAAATCCGATATCATCCTCACTTTGTAGAATTTCTTAGTACGCTTGCACTTGGAGTATTGCGTTCAATTTTGGTCACAGTATTATACAAAGCATATGGAGAAACTTGAAAAAGCACAGTGAAGGGTGACAAAGATGATACCTTGATTGAGAAATAAACCATATGAGGAACGTTTAAAAACCCTGAATCACCCTTCGGCCCCTGTCACACACACACATGACTCAAGGTCCGACCGCGGAGCAAATCACAGTCATAACGCATTTTTTCATTGATCATCCCTTGATTCGCCACCAAAGCCTGGACTCTTTAGGGCGCTCATGAGCCGCTGGGATGACTCGTCGCACCTCACGATTTTTTAATGCTCGTGTTAAAAAATCGTGGCCTACTCACGACCTGTCAATCAAAAGTCGTGTCACAGTTGCGTCGCAGTTGGGAGTGTCGTATGTCGGTCATGAAACAGTCTTTGCTCAACTAGATGCATCGTAATGCGGTCGTTGCGTGTCATGATGCTGTCACAGACAAAAAAAAATGTTACAATTGCATGTCCGTGAAAGCAGATTGGGCCCAGTGCGTAGCAGTGCCGCCATTGTCCAGTTCCTGAATTTCCACTTAGCGTCATTGGCGAGAGACTTATCGTGTGCAGCGTCCTTCCTCAACGATGCCCAGTCATCCGCTTGGTCCACACTTCTAACCAGTATACCTTTTCTTTTTTTTTTCCTAGGTTTAAGAGTTAGCTTTTGAGCGAGCAAGTGAGTGCAATCTCCTTATTTGAATTCATCTTGAGACTCGTGTAACGTAAAATGATTTTATTGTAATCAATAAATTTAACAGTTCTTTTTCTTGAGCTTAATGTAATGTAAATTCGTGTTTTATTTTCCATATTAAGCTTATTTCACTTATTGCTCCTAGTTTTCATAAACGCTTTGCTATTCATAACTGGTACTTAGGCCAGTCCTTTTGTATTAAGCTTAAAATCCGTTGTGCAACCATGAGTTAATGCATCAGCAAGAACCTGTTATCATTAATAGCATTAGTTATTGATTGTCAGGGGTGAAGTCACTTTCTTCAGAGGCTAACAGTACTAACAAACAGCAATTGTGAGGTATTAGTCTCTGCTATGTACTGTTGAGAAAGTTTATAAATTCCCACCCTTAGAGAATCGGCGAAGTAAGCCGGCATAAAGTAATCATTGCTTAATTATCACAAGACAATTCATTGTCCTGTTCTCAGTATTATTGAATAATTATTCTTTAATATTGTATATACCATTAAAAACCCCGTGACAAATGGCGACCTCATTCCAGGACATTAACTCCTACTCTAAAGTTATTCACGAGATAATACTCACTCACTCATAGTTGGGTATTTATCATTGAAGTTTATAGGCACTATCTTACTGGTGATTATTGATACAGTTCTATTAATTTACATAATAGTTTTCAGTCAGTTGTTTGTTTAAATTTTTTTCTTTACCAGTTTAATTAGATAAAACTGGTCACCACTAACCTGTGCCTATATTCTTTATTCTCGATTATTGGCATCTTTCTCTGAAAAACTTGCAGTCAGTACTGAGTCGCTAGTTTACTTAGATTGAGTTAGTATCATGGCCGCCAACGTCTATGTACAGGAAGCTAGAGATATGGGGCTTAGCGACCCTGAAAAAATTCAAAACTACGTCCTCTCACGGTTTAATTTCGAGCAACAACGTGAGAAAGATGCTCGTGAAGAAAGCGAAAGAGAACGTGAACACGAGTGAAAACAATGCGAGGAAGGTGAGAGAGAACGTGAACACGAGCGAAAACAACGCGAACTCGAGTTAGAACAAGTGGGAGAACAATATGAATATGAGCGAGAACAACGTGAGAGAGAATGTCAACTAGAGTTAGAACAACGAGAGAAAGAACGTGAATACGAGCGAGAACAACGAGAACACGAACGTGCCGAGCGAGAAGCACGCGAAAAACATGAAATTGAAATGCTGAAGCTCAAGCGAGATTCCTTGGCTTCAGACACATCTGGTGCAGCTGGCCCAAGCTCCACGAGCGCTGTCCCTGCACATGTTATGGCGACTCCACACATCAAGCTTCCCCCATACAAGGAAGGCGAGCGAATCGAGCCATACCTAGCTCGTTTTGAAGACATGGCTCAACTTTAAAACCTGGATGATGCAGCTAAGCGGCTTCAGTTTCTTAGCCTGTTTGAGGGCCCTGCCCTCGACATTCTCCACAGAATTCGTGGAGACAATCTCACGTATGAGATGATGAAGGCTGCACTCGTCAAAGCGTACGGCCTCACAGTTGAAGACGCCAAGAGTCAGTTCATGAGGGCGCGTTTACAAGAAAAAGAGACTGCCGTTCAGTTTCCTGACCGGCTTACTGCTTACTTAGATGAGTGGATGGAGAAAGCTGAAACTCCTTCCACGCTTGAGGGGAGAAATGACCTTATGCTGCGCATGCAGCTAGAAAAGTCATGGCCTACTGAACTTGTGGCTCAGCTTAAGATCTGCCAGGTAAGAGATGCCAACCAAATGGTGAAGAAGGCTGATGCATTCTTCACTTCATATGGGTATCAAACTCACAAGCAGCATACCTGGAACAGGAAAGCTGATAAATCTGGGAAACCATCTCAGACTGAACCCCAGCAACAAGGCCGTTATCAAAATAATGGCCAAGGTCCAAAACCGCAGAGGAAGGACCAGGGGCAAAACACTCAGAAGCCTGAGTGGAAGAGGTACAACAGGTACCCTAACCAGCAGCAGTATCAGCCATGCAACCGACCGTCAGGACTGTCCTTTTCAGCACCAGCTCAAGTGAATAGGAGGCAGGAGGCGAACGCAGCCTTCATTCCTCAGCAGCAGCACGGTGGTCACGTCCCTAACAGTACGGGTAGTCCCCCACAGTTCTCTTGTCCCACAGCGACAGTGAACCCCCCTTCACAGATGGCCAATGCTCCATCTCTTCAGGCAGTAAGTACGACCCCTTAAGTTTGTAATTCTCAGGGTACCATGTTTGCCGCATCATTTATTCAGGAGCTTAATCAGTGGCTAGCTGCTTCCTCCACAGGTCCTCCCACAGGTAACAGTGCCTTCCTTGTTCAGCCAGGGTTTGTGGGAGACATCCCTGTGAAGGTCCTGAGAGACAACGGTTCCTCAGGTTGCTCTGTCAAGCAGAGTCTAGTTCGGTCTGAAGGGTACACAGGTCGACAGATCCAAGCTAACCTTACTGATGGATCAGTGAGATTGTTCCCTGAGGGACATATCCAGGTGGCATCTCCATTTTACACTGGTACGATACTCGCAGTTGTCATGCCAGAACCTTTATTTGACCTAATCATAGGCAATATTCCCAGTGCCAAGTATAGTTGCACTGAAGATGATGCTACTCAGACTTCGGCTGCAGAAACACAAGCCATGCTCGAGGCTTCAAACTGTGTCACCCCAGTGACCATTGAATTGCTGCAAGATCTGATGTGTAGCCAACTTGTTGTTCAAGAACAACACTCCGGCCCAAGACTTGCTGCCGTGCGAAAGAAACAAAAGGGTAGAGTGATAAAGTATTCACGGGGAGGTCAAGCCAAATTCCTTTGTAAACAAGGACGGCTCTACCGTGAGTCACGAACACCCGAGGGCGAGGTTCGACTGCAGATTGTCGTTCCCACCAAGTACCGCCAAGCAGTGTTAGAATGGGGTTATTGTTCAGCCTCAGGAGGTCACATGGGCAAAAGGAAGACCCAGGGCCGTATCCGAGCTGACTTTTTCTGGCCAGGGATGGGACGAGATATAGATAGTTTTGTGCATTCCTGCAATGTGTGTCCACGTACCACTAATCAGGGACATGTCCCTCCTGCGCCGTTTGAAACCACACCCGTAATCTCTGAGTCAGTTGAGAGTCAGGGTAGTGGTGAAGTAGGTGCAGACCTGATGTCTCGCCTGCTAACTGCTTACTATCTATCATTTCCTGTGGCACCCTCGGGGATGCATAGGGCCTCGATGAACTCACACTACCACATCCTATCTTGTGCTAACTCCTCAAGATCTCCCCAACACTCATCTCCAGCTTCCCGTCTCATTGTCCTCACCCACGTCTCTTTTGGCCTTCCTCTACCTCTCCTACCAAGTGCCACCCACCCTGGTGTACCTCTTATTATTCCCTGTCTCCTATACACATGTCCTAGCCACTTCCATCGTGAGAATCTAACATATTCATCGATCGGCTGCACTCCCGTTATTTCTCTAATTCTACTATTTGGTATCCTTTCCCACCACTTAACTCCTAATATTCTTCTAAGTGCTTTGTTTTCAAACACCAAGAATTTATTTTCCATAGTCACTGTGCTGTACCAAGACTCGTGTCCATAAATTAAGATACTCCTAACCATTACCTTATAAAGTTTGATTTTTGTATGCACAGAGAAATTGTTATTATTCCAAATATTTTTAAGCATTCCCATTGCCTGATTAGCCTTCTTTAACCTTTCCTCGAATTCAAAGTTCAAAGAACCATCCTTGGCTAAATAAGTACCTAAATATTTAAATCTATCAACTTGCTTTACAACCATACCTCCAATTACACATTCCTGCGCATTTTCCATATTCATATTGATTATTTCAGTTTTTCCACAATTAATAACCAAACCCACCTTGCGACCATCACTCACCAAACAGTCCAACATTCTCTGCATCTCTTCTGGCCAATCACAAATCAAAACTATATCATCTGCATAATCTAAATCCAAAAGTTTCCTGTTCTCTCCCCAAAGTATACCTGCACCGGTTTCTGTTCCAACGCGTTTCATAATGTAATCAATGACCAATATAAATAGTAAAGGCGATAGAACACCACCTTGAATTACTCCGGACTTGACTTCAAACGAATCACTCAGACAACCATCAACCATCACTTTACAAAATGTGTCCTCATGCATGTTCATAATGACCCTCACAAACTCCTCTGGTATTCCATAATGTCTCATGATCTTCCCCATAGTCTCTCTCGAAACACTATCAAAAGCCTTTTCAAAATCAACAAAACAAAGACTTAACGGTACTCTCATTTCATTAACTTGCTGCATCAAATGCCTAACTATAAAGATCTGATCATTGCAACCACGTCCCTTTCTAAAACCAGCCTGTTCATCCCTCAAAATACCCTCAACCACTGGCTCCAACCTATTTAACAACACTCTACTGAAAACTTTCAAAGCTATCGGTGACAAAGAGATTCCCCTCCAATTACCACATTCACTCAGGTCTCCCTTCTTCGGAACTTTAACAATTACACCATTCTTCCAAACTGATGGTAGTAACCCCGTCACCCATATCTTATTGAATAGCTTGGTCAGGATCATTATTAATCTATCCCCCTCCACTTTAAACATTTCCGGAAATAAACCATCCTCCCCTGGTGCCTTATTATTCTTTAACTGTTTTACTGCTTTCTCCACTTCTGCAAGCCTCAACTCTCCTGTTTCTATATTTAAATCTTCCTGAGCAGACGGTATATCCTCTTCTGGTGGTATTGGTCTATTAAGAACTGTCTCAAAATGCTCTTTCCATCTATTTTTAATATCTCCATCTTTGGTCAATAAATTTCCTTCCCTGTCTCTAACTGGTATTTCCTTGCGTTTACCTGCATTACCACTCAGTTCTCTAATCGATTCATATGCTATTCTTTGACTCTGTCCATCATTTTTGTTTATTAAGATTTCAGTCTCTGCAACCTTTTCATCCACACATCTTCTTTTATCTCTCCTAGCTAACTGCTTACTAACACGGGCAATTGTTGTATGCTGGGTTCCGTAAGATAGGCGTTCCATATCAACTAAATGGCTGCATAATTCGTAATAATATTTTTTTGTAATCAGTCGCGTTTGCGAGCACCTTTTCAGTCATCATTCTCCTTTAAACTTATCCCGCAGCCAAGAAAATAATTTTAAGTTATCAGGAAAATGAAAAGTACACGTATTTATGGAATACAGCATGGTCACTAACTCAGTGCAAAAGACCAACTGATACCCACTCAGGACGGTACCGGTGGGGAAGAATCATTTCATTTATGGTAACTCTTGTCAAATTCAAATGCTGGTGATTTTTCCATGATCAGCATAATACTGAGATCTATTGTAGTTTGAACGCATGAATTTTCATTTAAATCCGTTCAAAATTAACAGATATATCGGTGTTGTTCTGGAGTTTTAGGGCAGTGGATCACTCTACACAAACCCCATCTTCACAGCTTGTGCTGTCCCACCAAAACGGCCAACCCACCACCCAATACCATATTTTTCCATATTTCCTACATGTCCGACTGTGAAATGGCTAAACAATCCGTTCCCTAAGGCCCAGCAGTCTATATTTAATATATTCTAAGGCTGTCCAGTACAGCCCATTAGCTCATATTTAGTTAATATATACTGTATGCTAGGGCTGCCTTAAATGAAAATGGTGTATTGGCATCAGAGAAGGCATTTTTACAACACGACAGTAGGTCTTACGGTAGATCGGTACCGTCTGTTTTAACGAAATTCAAATTCTTAAACTGATCCCTGCCCCAAATGATAATCGACTTCTCGACAATTAGAAAAAAAAAGAAAAAAAAAACGAAAATCTCTACTGACTCGGACATCATCTCCCTGTGCCTCTCCACCGACCGTACTTCTACTCCTATCTCTGACTCGAAATTGCACCTCTATCCGCGCCAATCCTTGTAAGGTGCACTACTGGATCGTACCTTCTCCCCGGAGGGCGAGCGATAACCAGAATAGAACATTCCTCATGCTGGCGAAATGCAAACAGGAAGGGCATATCTTCAGGAAAAAGCATTCAAGTGAAAGTGGAAGTGTTGTATTGCTCATGTTTACATTTTTCAGAATTTATACATGTCATCAGCATAGCGGACTTTTGAACTTACAGGAAAAATCTGTTGTCACTGCCAACAATGGCCTTCAGATACGCCCAGTTACATGGGGTGTACAGTACACTTGGAAAACAATGAGGCTGGCAAGGCACAATGTTATTTGCAGTGTTTACAGAACATACTTTCTATACATTAGCCTCAAAGAAATTATTTTCATAACTCTACCAGAATGTCAGTTTGTTGTGTTGCCTTGATCACATGCTGCCGACAGTTGGTAATTGAATCATCTACTGTGTGCAAAGTATCATCCAAACTATTCCGCACACTTAGCATTGCTGATATCAACTTGGACACAGATCTGGTGTCCTGCTTACAAAGCTTTCTTTTCATTTTGTAATTTTAAGGTCTGGCCTGTTTCCATTTGTCTGGCCAAATTACAATTAGACCTTTACGAATCTGCATTTTTTTTTTCACATGTATATCATCAGTGTCAACAAACTGTCAATAAAAGCATATCATTAGTTTCGCTGAATTTCAAATCGTCCATCGTTCTTTTCAATGTAATATGCTGCTGGTCATACTTTAACTTCAAGTTTTTACATCTGCGAATGACGGAAGCTCGAGGGGGTAAAGTATCGATAAGCATATATATATATGTATATATATATATATATATATATATATATATATATATATATATATATATGGGGCCTACACGGGTGAGCTAGGGTTCGGCCCAGCCAGGGAAATAGATTTTGGGAGTGTTCACCCGGCCACGTACTGCATTGGCGGACACAAAGGGTGCTGTGGTTGAACCAGTGTCGCTTACTATACAGTAAAGTATGCTTGCACCCAGTCGGCTTGCCCAAGCCGATTACACTTCGTTCATAGACCACACACATCCAAAGCCACTCCAACACTACAAATACACTTACAGGCACTTCTCACCCTACATGCAATCTCTACTAGACAGCCTAAGCCAACTGATGGAGATGCACTGGCTGTATTGTCCTGACTTCGGTCGGCATAGGCTGGTCCTGCAGTGGATACTCAAGCGGCTGATGATGATGGTGATATATATATATATATATATATATATATATATATATATATATATATATATATATATATATATATATATATATATATATATATATATATATATATATATATATATATATATATATATATATATATATATATATATATATATATATATATATATATATATATATATATATATATATATATATATATATCTATTAAAGACATATATATATATATACACTGTATATGGCTAGTGTGAGTGTGATCGCGCTCTACCGCCACAGATCAAAAAGCCCTCGGGAGCAGGGGGGTGGTTGCTTTCTCAGGCAGAGGAACTCCTTGAGAGTGAAATGACTGGGAAGCATGCCGGCACGTGACTGGCTACAGCATAGCTGGGTCTTTCGAGTGTGGGCAATCAGGCAAGTTAGCTGCCTACTGCGACTGCAACACAATGGCGAGGTGTTCAGGAAGTTAGCCAAAGAAACCTTGATGGACTCTGAAAGAACAATAATGGCCCCCAGTCCCGTGCAGCCCTTAAATGGGCAGGGGGTGCTAAGAATCTCACGGTTGCCTCAATTACAATCTAATTCCTTTGTTAATGCAAAAAATACAATTAAAATTGGTAACTGGAATGTGAGAACGCTAAATCATGACGGTAAAATCGATGAGTTAGTGAAGGTTTTTCAAAATTACGGACTTGATATTTGTGCTCTGACAGAAACTAGATTAACTGGAGTTGATAAGTTGGATTTGAAGGATGGTATACGTTTATTGATATCTGGCCGACAGGACGGAATGCATTATCAGGGAGTAGGATTGTTGCTGGGTTGTAAGACAAATAAGGCTGTATGTGAACGGGATCCTATAGATGAGCGATTGTTATACGCACGGTTTAAATCAAATCATGGCAACATCAGTCTGTTTGTGTGTTATGCACCTACTAATGATGCACTCGATGAAAGGAAAGACACATTTTATGAAAAGTTGCAAGAAGGAGTAGGAAGGGTACCTAGACATGATGTTTTGATCTGCGTTGGAGACTTTAATGCAGTAATGGGCTGTTCAAATGAGGGATTTGAGGCATGTATGGGTAAGATGGGAGCTGATAGTAGGATGAGTGAAAACGGAGTGAGGTTTGGAAGCTTCTGTCTAGCAAATGACTTAGTCATCGGGGGCACACTCTTTCAGCATTGCAATATACACAAGACAACTTGGGTGTCGCCGTGTGGAAAATATAAAAATCAGATTGATCACATCGCTATCAGCAGGAGGCATAGAAGTTCTTTGCTAGATGTTCATGTTAAACGGGGAGCGGATATTGGTAGTGACCATCAACTCAGCATTGCAAAAATAAGGTTTAAACTTAAAAACCAGAAGAAGGAAAAATCTGGTGTTGGTAGATACGATATTGTTAAGCTTAGAAGGGAAGGAGAAGAAAAGGAGGAATTCAGATTAGAATGCAGAAATAGGTTTTTGGTGATGGAAACGTTGGAAGAGGGGGAGAGAAGTGTAGATGAGATCTGGGAGGATGTGAACAAAGTTTTGCATGAGACTGTTGAATGTACGATTGGAAGGAGACATAGATTCAGGAGAAAGAAATGGATATCAGAGGAAACGTGGGATATGATAAAAAAGAGAGGTGAGGCTAAATTGAGGAGTGAGATGCAATGCGTTGATGAACGAGAGATTGAATTAGCAAGAGCTGCGTACTGGAGTTTGAATTCAAAGTAAGAAGGTTAGCTAGGAGAGATAAAAGAAGATGTGTGGATGAAAAGGTTGCAGAGACTGAAATCTTAATAAACAAAAATGATGGACGGAGTCAAAGAATAGCATATGAATCGATTAGAGAACTGAGTGGTAATGCAGGTAAACGCAAGGAAATACTAGTTAGAGACAGGGAAGGAAATTTATTGACCAAAGATGGAGATATTAAAAATAGATGGAAAGAGCATTTTGAGACAGGTCTTAATAGACCAATACCACCAGAAGAGGATATACCGTCTGCTCAGGAAGATTTAAATATAGAAACAGGAGAGTTGAGGCTTGCAGAAGTGGAAAAAGCAGTAAGACAGTTAAAGAATAATAAGGCACCAGGGGAGGATGGTTTATTTCCGGAAATGTTTAAAGTGGAGGGGGATAGATTAATAATGATCTTGACCAAGCTATTCAATAAGATATGGGTGACGGGGTTACTACCATCAGTTTGGAAGAATGGTGTAATTGTTAAAGTTCCGAAGAAGGGAGACCTGAGTGAATGTGGTAATTGGAGGGGAATCTCTTTGTCACCGATAGCTTTGAAAGTTTTCAGTAGAGTGTTGTTAAATAGGTTGGAGCCGGTGGTTGAGGGTATTCTGAGGGATGAACAGGCTGGTTTTAGAAAGGGACGTGGTTGCAATGATCAGATCTTTATAGTTAGGCATTTGATGCAGCAAGTTAATGAAATGAGAGTACCGTTAAGTCTTTGTTTTGTTGATTTTGAAAAGGCTTTTGATAGTGTTTCGAGAGAGACTATGGGGAAGATCATGAGACATTATGGAATACCAGAGGAGTTTGTGAGAGTCATTATGAACATGCATGAGGACACATTTTGTAAAGTGATGGTTGATGGTTGTCTGAGTGATTCGTTTGAAGTCAAGTCCGGAGTAATTCAAGGTGGTGTTCTATCGCCTTTACTATTTATATTGGTCATTGATTACATTATGAAACGCGTTGGAACAGAAACCGGTGCAGGTATACTTTGGGGAGAGAACAGGAAACTTTTGGATTTAGATTATGCAGATGATATAGTTTTGATTTGTGATTGGCCAGAAGAGATGCAGAGAGTGTTGGACTGTTTGGTGAGTGAAGGGCGCAAGGTGGGTTTGGTTATTAATTGTGGAAAAACTTAAATAATCAATATGAATATGGAAAATGCGCAGGAATGTGTAATTGGAGGTATGGTTGTAAAGCAAGTTGATAGGTTTAAATATTTAGGTACTTATTTAGCCAAGGATGGTTCTTTGAACTTTGAATTCGAGGAAAGGTTAAAGAAGGCTAATCAGGCAATGGGAATGCTTAAAAATATTTGGAATAATAAAAATTTTTCTGTGCATACAAAAATCAAACTTTATAAGGTAATGGTTAGGAGTATCTTAATTTATGGACACGAGTCTTGGTACAGCACAGTGACTATGGAAAATAAATTCTTGGTGTTTGAAAACAAAGCACTTAGAAGAATATTAGGAGTTAAGTGGTGGGAAAGGATACCAAATAGGAGAATTAGAGAAATAACGGGAGTGCAGCCGGTCGATAAATATGTTAGATTCTCACGATGGAAGTGGCTAGGACATGTGTATAGGAGACAGGGAATAGTACGAGGTACACCAGGCTGGGTGGCACTTGGTAGGAGAGGTAGAGGAAGGCCAAAAGAGACGTGGGTGAGGACAATGAGACGGGAAGCTGGAGATGAGTGTTGGGGAGATCTTGAGGAGTTAGCACAAGATAGGATGTGGTGGTGTGAGTTCATCGAGGCCCTATGCATCCCCGAGGGTGCCACAGGAAATGATTTATATATATATATATATATATATATATATATATATATATATATATATATATATATATATATAAAATATATATATATATATATATATATATATATATATATACATATATATATATATATATATATATATATATATATATATATATATATATATATATATATATATATATATATATATATATATATATATATATATATATATATATATATATATATATATATATCTTCATCCGTTTGAGTATCCACTGCAGGACCGGCTTATCCTCACCGAAGTCAGGACAATACAGTCAATGTATCTCTACCAAGTGGCTTAGGCCGTCTTGTAGAATTTGTATGGAAGGTGAGATGTGCTTGTAAGTGTAATTGTAGTGTTGTAGTGTCTCTGGAAGTGTGTGTAGTCTGTGAACCAAGTGTAATCGGCCCGTGCAAGCCGACTGGGTGCAAGCATACTTTATAATAAGCGACACTGGTTCAACCACAGCATCCCTTGTGTCCGCCAATGCAGTACGTGGCTTGGTGAACACTTCAAAAGTTTATTACCCTGGCGGGGCACTAACCCTGGTTCACCAGTGTATGTCACGCACACTCTACCACTGTACCACAGAGGCTCCATATAAATCTAAATATATAGATAGATAGATAGATATAGATGGATATATATATAGACAGATGGATAGATAGATAGATAGATATAGATATAGATATAGATACATATATATATATATATATATATATATATATATATATATATATATATATATATATATATATATATATATATATATATATATATATATATATATATATATATATATATATATATATATATATATATATATATATACTTAAATAGGTATACCCCAGTTTAACCCGCGGCTTTCCATCGACGTTCTTTAACGTCCACACGTTTTGTCACTGCCAATCCCGTCGATGTACATAAACACGAAAAAATTGCAAGGTCCATAATTTGCACAATTTTCAGTTCTCACAAGTGGTTTTTGGTACGTATACACGTGACACCTTCGTCTACAAGATGCCAGGCAGGAACAATGCCTTACCCAGCATGACCTCCTCCCCCCCCTGCATGCCATTGTCTCAGCAATTCACCTGTTATCAGTGACCTGGCCAGTATAGCCATGTCATGCCACAGTACGAAATTCAGGGCCAGAGTGATTCCCCAATCAATGACAATGTGGAGGACAAACTTTACATAGCATTAGAGGAAGAAACAGTTAGAAACGATGATCAGGTAATGTGGCAAAAATAGGTCAGGTATTAGTGTGTGAAACAATGCTTATAATGCCTATATTACTGCTTGAAAACCAATATACTCTCGTACTACATATAAATTCGTACCAAGTAAATAAATAAATACCGTTTATGAGTGGTGTGAAATAGTTATCCTCCCACAGAACTCGTTTTCTTTGGTGCCAGCCTGATAGAAAACCCAGTAAGGTAAGGAGGTACTCCTACCTGTATCGAGTATTTTAAACCTCAGGTGAGCGATTTCTCTATGAATTTTCGATGTTTCTCACCAAAAGCGAAGGTTTGACCCCCCCAAAAAAATTCCTAAAATTGTCGGGATTGGGGGGAGTCAGTGGTGGAAAAGTGGTTGGGATGGGGCAGGTTAAGAATGCAATTGGTTAGGTAAAAACAAATGCTTACGCTGGGTATCGTATATCGGGGTCGACTTAACATGTAAAGTAAAGGGATGCGTTATTCTGGCTTGAGTTTCCTCCCAATGAAGTCCAAAGCCCACCCAAATGAGCCCAAGAACAAGTTTAAAGGCAATCTAAATGTCCTAACAGCTGTAAAAGAAGCTAATCAAAGCCTAACACCTGCAAATAACTCACTAAAACCAACAAAAAAATCTGAAAATCATTAAATACAAGCCAGGAAATAATCAAGCTTTGTAAACTACCCCAAAATGTCAATGTTCACCCCACCTACGGCTAAGACACATTAATTTTTGTCTAAAAACAGTTTGTAAATCAACCAAAACACAATTTTAGTCTAAAATATCATCAAAATCGGTAAAAATAAATAAAAACCCATCGCTAAACTGGGTTTGGCCATCGTTAGGAGGGGTACGGTGGAATTTCTACCCCCATCATTAAGCTGGGGGATCGCATCTAGGGGTATCGTATATCGAGGTATTACTGTGTGTGTATGTGTATATATATATATATATATATATATATATATATATATATATATATAGATATAGATAAATAGATAGATAGATAGATTGATATATGTATAAATATATATATACACATATAGATAGATAGATAGATAGATGTGTGTGTGTGTGTGTATACAGGGGTCGGATCCCACTGCAACATGGTGCATCCCTAGGTGGCGGATGGGGGAAGGCCTTGCAGATATGCGTGGTACCGTCTTAAACAGCTTGGACCATAGGACCCCTTAACCCGCGGCGTCCCGTCGACGTACTTCCACGTCCTCACGTTTTGTCACTGCCAATCTCGTTGACATACTTCAACGTCCTGCAATTGCAAGGTTCATAATTTCCACAATTTTCAAAATTCGCGCGAGATTTTCGATTCGCCCACGTACCAAAGCCTCCCCTACCTGCCGCCAGGCGGGCAGTGTCCCAGACCCTGTGTGACCCACGCTCGCCCTTGTCTCAGTCACTCATCTGTTAGCAGTGACCGAGGTCAGACATGGCGCGGAAAGGTCCCTCAGACGACGAAATTGCATCCGCCCTGGAATCCTTCACTGGAGATAGTGATTCTCCACTTGACGATGATGTGGTGGATCGCGATTACATCCAGCCAGAGGAAGAAATAACAAGCAGTGATGAAGAGGTCCCTTCGCCCCGGAAAAAGCGGTATGTGACATACCGTAAGGCAAGGGAAGGCCAGCCTGCTCCCCAACCACGTGCACGGCTATCTCTCCATCCCGAATCTGATGAGGACGAGGATGAGGACGATGAGGATGACGGCAGCTTAGGACGTGATATCGCCTCGTGGTTGAGTAAAGAAAAAATATCACCCCGAGGATCAGAAGGTGGGGCGAGAAGACATATCAGGTATGGTGCAAGTCTTTTGTCTGGGGAAGTGGAAAGTGGTGTGGTGGGAGTGCTGGGTGAAAGGGAAAGTGGTGTGGCGGGAGCGCGGGGTGAAAGGGAAAGTGGTGTGGCGGGGGTGCGGGGTGAAGGAGAAAGTGGTGTGAGGGAGGCAGCACGAGCACGTGGTGCACGTAGGCCCAGGGGAGAGGAGGTGGAGCCACTCCCCAGCACGTCTTACGCCCCACAATATTCCCAAACTTCCTCCCCACAGCCCCAGGATGTGGGGAAAGGAAGGAAAGGGAAGGGAAAGGGTAAAGGAAAAGGGAGAGGAAAGAGAAGTGCGAGTGATGAGAGGCGCCGCTCTCCACCTCCCCAACCTCCCCCACCACCCTCACCTCCCCACCCTGACGAAGGGGACGATGGGGACGTGGCTGGAGACGGTGGTGTCTCGTGGAACTGGGAAGATGGGAGTAATTTTACTCCCATCATTCACCCTTTCACTGAGGAGTGGCGGTCTGGTTGCACGGCTCCAAGTGTGCATGCGGGTTCGTCTAGGGTGGATTTTTTCCACTTGTTCTTTGGGGAGGCGTTTGTGGGGCGCATAGTGGAACAGACCAATATATTTTCACGAACACAGCACCGTGAAAGTGATTGTTTGGGAACCATGAGCAGGCATTCCCAACAATATGACTATCCCGTTACAATTTCAGAGATGTTCTTATTTTTTGCCCTGGTTCTCTTGATGGGTGTGGTAAGGATAAACCAAATTCCTGCCTACTGGACAACTGACCCAATGATCCTCACACCTTTCTTTGGAAAGGTGATGAGTCGTAACAGATTTCAGCATATTCTCGGCCGCCTCCACTTTTTTGATGCAGAAGATCCAGCCAATGCAAATAACACAGATAAAATGAGGAGAATTAGGCTGGTATTTGATCATTTACGGGAAATGTTCCGCTCCTCATTTTATCCTTACAGAGATCTCGTCATAGACGAGAGTCTTGTGTTGTGGAGAGGCAATATTTCCTTTCGGCAGCACATACCCAGCAAGAGACACCGTTTCGGGTTCAAGATCTTTGTTATGTGTGACTGTAAGACTGGTTATGTGCAAGACATAGTCTTGTACACGGGCGCACAGACAGATATAGCAGAAGATCGTAGTATAGGACTCTCTGGGGCCGTGGTGAAAACAATGATAGAGGAGTACCTTCATCGTGGTCATGTGTTGTACCTGGACAACTGGTACACTAGCCCTCTTCTTGCTAGGTTCCTCCACCAACACGACACCGGAGTCTGT
Organism: Coenobita brevimanus; assembly: GCF_032717465.1. NCBI lineage: Eukaryota > Metazoa > Arthropoda > Malacostraca > Decapoda > Coenobitidae > Coenobita > Coenobita brevimanus. The sequence goes on along the minus strand of NC_137023.1, from coordinate 16,102,324 downwards.
GGTACAGTCAAGAGAAACCGTCGCCATATGGTCAAGATAGGGAGGAAACTTGACAAGAACGAGGTGGTTTTCTTCCAGGCCAATAACATCCTTGCCACCCTGTGGAACCACGACAGGGAAGTTTGCCTCCTATCAACTGCTCACAGCCCCCTGATGCACTGCACAGACTCCGTGGATCACCGTAGCAAGAGGAGGCGCAATGTCTGGAAACCCGAGTCTGTACTGGACTATAATCTGAACATGAGGCAAGTGGATCAGTCAAACTCGATGATTTCCAGTGTTGACTGTGCCAGGACCACGATGAAGTGGTACAAGAAACTCTTTTTCCACTTGCTCGACATCACGGTCCTGAATGCACACTACCTGCACGCCATGACCACCGGAGTATCCGAGACCTTTGAGGGGTTTGTGAGGGAGCTGGCACGTGAAATAATCGCCAAGCATGCCCAGGACAGACCCACACACCGCACCCGCACCCCCATGGCTGCCCAGACTCCCCTACGTCTTGCAGGACGCCACTATCCTAGCACAATCCCTTCCGACCCAAACCGTCGTAAACCCCAGCGCCTCTGCCATGTATGCAAGCACTCGACAGTCAGACCATCCACTCAGAGAAAAGACACAAGGTACGAGTGTGTCGAGTGCAATGTTGCCTTGTGCCTTCAGCCATGTTTCAAAGAGTACCATAATTTCCTACACTACTGAAACTGTGTGGGATGGCGATATGACGCTCATTATAAAGGTAAGGCCAGTCAGTAGGTGCTAAGTCATATATAAAGTTGAAACGGGTGTAATGTTTTCAGGAAAGTAATGTATAAGTTGAGAAATAGTGTAAGTTGAAAGAAGTGATATCAAAACTACACCCACTGTGTAAATCTGCGAAAATATGACGCTCAGTACAACACTCTGGTCAGTAAATATGTGATAGCAAGAATATAAAGTGGAAACGGGTGTAATGTTAGCATGAATAAAACGTATAAGTTGAAAAATAGTGTAAGTTGTAATAATTGATGTCACGAGTACACCCACTGTGTAAATCTGCGAAAATATTATGCTCAGTAGAACATTCTGGTCAGTAAGTATGTGATAGGAATTATATAAAGTGGAAAAGGTTGTAATGTTAGCAGTAAGGTAATTTATAAGTTGAATACTAGTGTAAGATGATACAAATGATATCGCGATAACACTCACTGTGTAAGTACGTGATAATATGACGCTCAGTAGAATCGTAAGGTCTGAAATTATGTGATATCAATTATATCAAGTGTAAACATGTGCAATGTTAGTGGAGAATTATTATATAAGTACAAAAATAGGTTGTAAGTTGAAATAGTAGTCATAGCAACTTCACCGCCTGTGTTATTATGCGCTATTATTACGCTAAATATTTACGTAAGGCCTGAAACTATCTCAAAACAGTTCTCTAAAGTTGAAAAGTGTATAATGTTATTAGGAAAGTGTTATGTAAGTAGAAAAAACACAATACGAGTTGAAACAACAGTCACGGCGAGTTCACTCACTACGTAAATAAGCGCTAACATTACGCTAAATGTTATCGAAAGGCCTGTGAATACGTAAATACAGTTCAATAAAATGTAAAATGGTATAATGTTATTGTAGATGTATTATGTAAGTAGAAAAAATGATATGTGTCATGATTCAGGAATGTTAGCGATTCATCGTGACCAGTCTGCCCGATTTTGCTCGTTTCGCACGATGGTACAATGCTTATTTCAGCTCTATTTTTGTATAAAATCCAATTTACTCTTTTATCACATGTTTTTATGTTTGTAATAAATACATACTCTACTTACTTTCATTGGTTTCCCAGACTTATAATACCATAGAAAACGTTAGAGGCTCAGACCACCTACAGAGAACATGGTACCAGGTGTGACCAAGGTATACCTGTTTAGGGCACTTATGGACCCCGGGGAACAATTTCTTCGTGACTGACCATTGTTTCTGACCAAAAGCGAAAGTTTTAGCAAAAAAAATTTGGGTCCAAAAATGGTCGGGATTGGGGGGTACCAGTGGTGAAAAAGTGGTCGGGACGGGGCGGGTTAAAGATATACAGGGCTTCTCCAAAAATACTGGTTAAGGTGGCACAAACATTACATCTCACAGAAACAATGTGGCAGGAAGGCGAGATTATTTGCAACAATTCCACAATCAAACATTAATTCTACTGTTAATGATTTCAAGGGCGTTCCTGTTGGATCATCGTCTACTGAAGTCGAACCGCACTGCCTCCTTTACTTACGGGGAGTGTGCCACTCAAAGTGAGTAGTTACTGTCTCGGCAGATCAGAGATCGGGTCATTATATAATCTGAAATCCATGAAGATCTACACATTCTATGTAAGAAGCCTCGCAAAAGATTTCAAACTTGACACCTTAAGTAGTGTAAAAACATTAGTTGGGATATTGTATGTCTTAGTGAGATTCTGAAAAAGGAAATTTAATTCAGCTTGAAGACAGCAATCACCTATTTTACTACAGAGGAAGGCAAAATGAAAGAGTTAGTGGTGTAGGATTTCTAAATAACAGAAATCTTGCAGAGAAGATTGTTAAATAGAGCAGTGTATTTGACAGAGTAGAATGGATTGTAATAAGATTAGGCAAAAGATACACACCGAAACTAGTACAGATATATTCACCAACTTCTCAATGCTCACATGACGAAATAGAAACACTCTATGACGACATGTCCCAGATTATGGAAGAAGAAAAGACCGCATATACTATACTACAGGGAAACATCAAGACAAATTTTGTCTAACTGAAAAACAAAGAAACAAGTATGGGAAGATTCGGAGTGAGAGAAAGAATGACAGAGATGAAATGGTGGTAAATTTTGTTGAAATGTATGATATGAGAATAACGAACACATTCTTTCACGAAAGAACGGGAAGAAAATGGGCCTGGAGAAATCCAAATGCAGAACAAAAAAAATTTAATCGATTTCATTATAGTAGACAAGAGCAATACGATCACAAATGTCACAGTTATCAACAAGTGGGTCTAGGATGTGACCACAGACCGGTAGAATCAGTTTCAGAAGTGTAAGGAAGAAGGTGATTAAAAATAAAAAGATATGATCGATAAAAGTAAGCAAAAACAGAGTAGCCTTTCTGTTAGAAATTACGAACAGATTTCGGGCTCTGATGAGTGTGACACTGAAGTGTCGAATGACAGACTAACAAAAGTGCTAAGAGAATCAGAGGAGGAAGCAGGGATAGCTAAAACAATGAAACCCAAAAAGTATTAAAAAATGACAATCGAGTTCATGAAAACAAGGAGATAAAAGTAAAAACAAAGATTAAACAGAACAAGCAGAATTAAATTAGCTATTCAAAAATACGTAGAGGGAAGAAAAAAAAAAAAAGAGAAACATGGATGAAATCAAAATTATAAAAACTGAGAAAATCTTAAACAGGCCCGAACTGAAATGACATTAGGAATGCAACAAATTACATCACTGACAGACAATAATGGTGATGCCATTAAATGCAGAGATAGGACGAAGAAGAGAGTTGAAAATTTTTACAGAGCTGTATACATCAAAGACACTAATACCAACAGTTGAAATACCTGAGGTAACACCTGACGAGGTAAACGTTTCTCTGTAAAGTATGAAAAGAGGGAAGGACCCAGGAAAAAATGGAATAGTAGCAGATTTATTGTCGAATGCAGGAGCAGAAGTACAAAACATGCCTGCCCACGTATTTACTCAGTATACAAAGAAAATAAAAATTCCCAAAACATGGTTTAATGCAACAGTTTTTTTGCTTTACAAAGAGGGCGACTCAAAAGATTTTAGTAACTGTCGACCCATTATCTTACTCCCAGTTCTTTACAAACTCTCCACACAATGAATCAGCGAATTGAGAAATATACAGAATATATTAAACCACTGTACTTAGACTTTATTGCTTACGAAAAGGCTTTCGACTCTGTGGAGCACACAGGAATTAAACGTTCACTGTGGGAACAAGGAATATCTGTGAACATTGCAAAACTGACCGAAAACATACATTAAGAGGGAACTGCTATAGCTGAATAACATAAAGACTCGGAAAAAATTAAGATTGAGAAAGGCGTGCATCAGGGACATACCATTTCACCAAACCTATTTACAACATGCCTATAAAATATTTTCAGAAAACTAGACTTGGAAAACAAAGGCGTAAACATTGATGGAGAGAACCTTCTCAATATAAGATTTGCAGATGACACTGCGTTATTCTCAGAAACAGCTGAGACTTTACAAGTAATGTTAAATGGCCTAAATAAAGTCTCAAAGTAGGGCTAAATAAGAACAGGAGTAAACCTAAAGTAAAGTTTACTTCAAATACACCAAACGGCGTAATCAGAATAAGCGACGAAATTCTTGAAGAAGCTGAGGGGCACAATTACATGGAGTAAATTATAGCAACTAACCAAAGGCCATGATGGCGAAATGAAAAGACGCATTTCAGTTGAATGGAAATTTTTCGGTAAACATAAGGACATCATGAAAAGTAACTTACCAGTATGTATGAAACGAAAAGTGTAATTATAACGAATGTATAATCCCAGCTAAGCTATGATGTACGGTTGTGAGTCTTGGAACTGACAATATCGATTGGATATCAATTAAGCCGTTCTCGAAGAGCAACGGAAAGGTCATTGTTGGGTATATCTCTAAGACAGAGGAAAAGATCAACTTCAGTGAGAGAACAGAGTAAAGTCACAGGCATAATAGAAGTTATAAAAGTGCAGAAATGGAGGCGCGCAGGTCATGTAGCAAGAATAAGTAATAACCAACAGAGCAAGGGTCTGACTCACTGGACTCCAAGACGTTGTAACTGTAGGTGAAAAAGACCAGACAGGAGGCAGAGAGATGAGACAGAGAAGCCTGGAGGCAAAACGTGGCAGAGATTCGCTCAACCAAGGAATACGTGGAAAAAGTAGGGGGAGGTCTCTCTCTCTCTCTCTCTCTCTCTCTCTAAAAGTAAAGAAAGAGATGTCACAAAAGTTAGAGTTATCAACAGTAGCCTATCAAGTACTCGTTGAAATGAGGGCCATCGTCGTCAACACATCAATAATAGAATACAATGAAGTATTTAAATTTTTGAAATTTATTTGGTGCAAGCATGACATATGCAGTATTATGGAAAATTAAAACCATTCTTACTGTTGCTGATAAATCAGTAGCGTGTATATCGCTACCAGGAACACGATCGATCTGGAGAACTGAACGTTATTCATACCAGCCCGAGATCATCGCATGTTTATCATAGTGAAGATGTGTCTTAAAAGATACCATTGGCCAGCAGGCAGGGCATAGGCTGTTAATCGGGTAGACTTCACGAGCCATGATAATGATATAACAATAAGCAAGTTTCGTTAACCAGTGTCTAATCACGTTTAATTACTGGATGTATTGATTGATGCTGTCCATTATTTAATGTGTTAATGTTAGATACTGGAAAGAAAATCCTAACTCTTTCTTTTCCTTCACTTTCAGGTGAGTGTTGAGCCTAACGGAGATGGTCAACGTGTAATTCAACCAGCTGTGAGTAACCAGTGCTCAGCATTACGATATTTAGCCGACGTATTATCTAGGTGTGGGACATGCTGTCCAGCCAAGGATAACTAGGACAGTTGTGATAAAAGATTTTTCACATACTTTACATCAGTGCCACATCCACAGGCAAAGGTTGGGGCAGGGGAGTATGTAGTATTCGTCATGTCCCAGCTCTGGTCCTGTGTCACAGGCAAGATACTCATAATCCTCATGCATCCCACTGAAATTTCTTCATAAAGGTCCATTAAGTCTCACTACTCTTTTTTTCCTAAATTTGGGCACGGATATCTGTTCATGACTGACGACGGTATCAGAGTCATTTTCGCTGATACTTGCAGTTTCATGTCATTGCCTGATATCTTCCTTACTCTTAATTGTTGGGGTCTAGGAGTCACTGTCTATGGTACATTTAATGTCTGATAAGATAGTTGTTACGGAGTTATCATTCAGTTTCCCTCAGTGAGGGGTGTACGAGCTACTGTACTTTCCACAAACAAGTTGTGGTAGCAAATTTCCAAAGTGCAGGCGAATTTGGCAATTTTTCTTTTCTAGAAGGGCACAGACTGAACTAAGTTAGGATGCTTGGGTAGGATAACAGATTATGATGCTAGA
>NC_137023.1:16091141-16093641 GCF_032717465.1 Coenobita brevimanus | reverse complement strand
GTTAGTGAATGTACAGCGAGGTTGGATGGTGAGGAATTGGAAAATGTGAGTACGTTTAAGTACTTGGGTAGTGTGATGAGTAAGGATGGAGGTTTGGAGGGTGAAGTGCTTGAAAGGGTACAGCAGGGAAGAAAGGTTGCTGATTCTTTGAAAGCAGTGATAAGAAACAGGGAAGTGAGCATGGAAGTGAAAAAGTTACTACATGACAGTTTTGTGATACCAACTCTAACGTACGGAAGTGAAGCTTGGACATTGTTGGAAGGACACAAGTCAAGAGTGAGAGCAGTGGAAATGAGTTATTTAAGAGGAGCCTGTGGAGTCACGTGGAGAGACAGGCTGACGAATGAGGATATAAAGGAGTGTTGTGGTGTTGATGTGGATGTGATAGGAAGCGTTATGAGGAACACACTGAGGTGGTTTGGCCATGTGGAGAGGATGGAGGGTGAAAGACTGACGAAGAGAGTGTATGTGAGTGAGGTGGAGGGGTGAAGAGGGAGGGGGAGGCCGAGGATGAGATGGAGGGATGGGGTGGAGAGGTATATGAGAGAGGGGGGTGTGAGTTGGGAGCAGGGCAGTGAAATGGCGGGGGACAGGGCGACTTGGAGGCGATTTGTTTGTGGCCACCCCAAACGGGATTGAGGCGTCTGGCAATAGATAGATAGATAGATAGATAGATTTATAATTTTATCAAATTCTGTCTATCAATCTATGTGTGTGTGTGTGTGTGTGTGTGTGTGTGTGTGTGTGTGTGTGTGTGCTAGGAGTTGACCTATAAACTTCAGGAGGTGATTGCCGACACCATTTTTAGACAAAATTTTACTGTGGATAAATATCGGATTCACAATGGTAATGGAGTAAAAGACATTAAAATTTCAGTGGTAATACTGTAATGAGAGAAATTTTTAGTCTCCGCCGTTCCCCATGTTACCAATCCCTATACGATGCATCACCGCATTTTCTTGGTTTTACTTTCAAATGGTATTCATTGTTTATGGTTTAGGTTATCCTCAGTAAAATTAAAGAAATGCGTAATATAGAAGTTGGTAACAAGAAGTGGAGGTTGAAAAATTCTCCCAGTATCACCATTTGAATTTATGTGTTTCTTTCTACATCGCCTTTGCGAATCCGACATACAATCCTGGAAGATTTATGTCTAAGTATGACCTCAGAATTCACCTCTTGATGGTAGTACGCCAACTCTCTTATCCAGTTCCTTATTGTCCCATCAGCAGCGTTGAGTTTCACGCTAGGCTACTTTATGGTACTTTTAAGGCGATAGTAGCATTTTTTTTTTTCATGAGTGGTATGACATGAACAGCAAAACAACCACCCATCGGCTGCAAACCCTTATGAGCTACACCTGGTCAGAGCGCCTTAACGCACTAGAACGTGGGGCGTACACTTACATTGTTACAACCCAGTGTAATAAATAGTTTCTAGGACTACCAGGAACCAACTGGAATTTCACTCAGGGCAGAGTCGCTCAAAGTTAAGAGTACACTTAGTAACTGGACGGTGGGCACCTCCAGGAACCACTATATACCTTGATTCATTAAGCAGCATATTTTTCGCCATACTGTAGATAATTAAATGCCATTTTCATCCATAAATTTTGCAAGAAAGTCCAGCAGATCATATGAGGGTATTAATAGTAACGTGATGAGTGCTCCGAGGGATGTTTTTAACTCTTCAGCATTCATGGTATAACAAACATCTTGATTTATGTGTGTTACAGAGAATCATGTTAAATTATAAATACACCAGTTTTTCATAATGCATTTAGCCGCCTGAATCCGGTAACGTCTTTCAACTTACCATAATTTATTTTTGTTTCTACCAACCAATTCTACTCTGAGAGATTCATTTTGAACTGCAGGGGTTAGCAACAATCATCATTAAAAAAAATTATCCTCAGGGGTTATCCAAAATTGAAGAAAATATGCCTGACTGCGGCAAGAATATGCTATAAATCTATATCATCGCATAGGAAGGGTTAAATGAGAAAGCGTATCACATGTGCAGTTATCCTGTTTGGCTGTGACTAATGATATAAAAATTAAGCTGGTGCAGAATCGCCCACCTTCCTTCCCGGCTCCCAAGTTAACCTCATTAGGACGCACAGTGTAATCTCCCGCTCGGGCATTTAAGCAAGCACTCAAATTTGCCCTCCGAACTCTCATACTTTAGCAACAATTTAGAGCTGCCGGCATAATCGGCGTCTGTCTTGCTGGCTAAGACTTCAATAATTGCCCGCTGCCTCGTTGGTCCAGGAGATTTACCTTTATTGTTAGACTTTTTATATGACATGAACAACATCCCCCTATCCCAGCCTGTTAAATGCACGGTAATGAGTTCCTCTTAACAAATTTATCGCCTCGTGCATTTAATAGCTGGCGTTTTTCAAGATATTCTGAGAAATTGTCCAGGATTACTATGAAAATATGTTATTGCATTAAACTCCTCCAGTATGATGAACTCTGACCAGTTTTACTGATTTTTA
>NC_137023.1:15738641-16088641 GCF_032717465.1 Coenobita brevimanus | reverse complement strand
CTTCAGCCTGTCTGCACGATGATTTCCTCATTTGTTTATTCTTGCCACCATTAGACGATTGCCTTAACATTACTGAAGACTTGTCGCAACTAATCATTTTACTCTGAGGACGTTATTAGTCACAGTTAATCAGCTTAGGAGAAGTATAGTGTAGTGAGAGTATTAATGAAGGCTGGACCTAACTTTTTCAAAAGTATATATATCCAGCACTAATCAATTTGTAATGTTGCAATGATTTAAAAAATCGGGAGTGAAATTGTTAGGTTCAAACCTCTTGTGCACGATGGGTCTGTCCTAAACTGGATATATTCAGAAGATAGCAAAAGTAATTTCCTTTAATATAACGCGTTACCGTACTGAAGTTAAATATCTCTTCACTATAATGTCGTCATTTTAGCAATATTTTGTTACTGTAACCAGATGCGTCTATTCTGTTTAGGAGAGCGTACTATGGCCTGAGAGTGCGTCATGGGAGCTGGGAGAGTTAAGGCCTTACTGCCAAGCCACTTACTGAAAGCATTCATTACGGGAAGCTTCCACATGAGGAACCCCTTCCTACCATGACAGATTTGTTCATGTATTAGTCTTGCTATCTTCAGACAATTTTTCATCTTATGAGGAACTAGAAGGGTTAGGTATAACCTTCATTAACCCCGTTGCCACATTCTGTCTCTCTTTTGTTCAATAAAATCATCTGGTAGTGATGAAAATTAAATGGGAGTGTGTCTTCGTACGAAAGGATTAAGATAAAAACATGAGGTCCGTAATTTTCATGCATTATATTTCCTCTTTAAAAAATATCCCGCATGGACAGTAGTTCTATTTCAATGCTTATGGACGCCCCGACGAAAAAATTTTGCTTGGGTCAATTTTAGATGAAATGATGACGTTGGACTGCACCTTCTGAGACCAGTATATAATTTACATAATACAATCATTCAGATATCGTCTTTTTCTATTATATTATTGCTGCCTCAAGATAATTTTTATTAAGCCTTGGAGAGATCTCGAATTGGAGGTGATGAATATAACTTCCATTACTGCTTCACTACAGGACATGGTCCTTATATGAAATCATCTGGGAGCAATAGAAATAAAGTTAAAAATATGGCATCGTATGGTACTACAGTGATTCGCATTTCACTGTCCCAGTGCGAACGGAACATCCTGAGCAGGTTAAATTCGTCTGTTGAAGTAAATTGTTATCACCTGAGAAACATCATAACCCACTTTCAGCTTTGTTTGTAGGCAAATGTAGTCGGACTGGTAGCCAAGGAGACTCATGCATACCTCATAAAGAAGGCTAATCGAATTTCATGCGACCAGAATTTATCATTAAAGTTGCGAGACAACCAGTTCCCTCAAATGAAAACAAACCATATGAAGTGAGATAGTGAAGGGGTGCATGGAGTCCCCCTTTTTACCGTTCCATAATGCAAATCTTTAAACTGACGTAACTCGTCCGAATTTGGCTAGAATCAAGTAACGCAAGGCTTCATTATAAGGTCTATTTTTGTTACCATTCTAAGGCAACTTGTGCCAGTACTGGGTACTCTTGCCAGCTAAGAAGGTCTCCATACACTTCTTTTTTAGTAAATCTAAGCATATGACAAGGTCACGTTGTCTGGTATTACATTTTTTGCAAACTGTTTCGGCATTAAATTGGTATGAAATAGGTGGAAGATAATTTTCAAGGGTAATGTTCAAAATATATCACTAAGGAAACGGTCCTAAAAACTCTACTAAGATAAGGAAAATAAGACCAAAGTACAAAAAGAAAAAAAATAGAAGACAAATCACCGAGGAGAAAAGAAGTCTCTCGTCTTCTCTCAGACACGGCAGCCGTAACGCAAATGACCCAACATTTACAATCTCATTAAGGAAGAGAAGCTTCATTTTAACGTCATTTTTTTTTTTTTAATGCGCAGATTTTTTAAAACAGTTGTCAGAATTGAATACTGACAGTGTTATCATTTTTTTTTATTTTTTTAGGCCTTGAATACAGTGACCTCTTTTTTGCCTTACTGTCATTAGCATCAAGTGATTTTTTCTACTTAAGAGAGGCTCTTCGGACTGGACAGGTTAGATATAGCCCTCACTGACTCCAAGAATTAAAAGGCGTCTTCCTTAGAATAAATAAACTTATTACAAACCGGAAAAAGATGTTATCGTGCTGACTAGGAAGACTGCGTTCCTCGTATAGCTGGCATAGGAGACTTGGACTTTTTTCCTAAGTAATGAATTCTGCTTATTACACCTTATGTCTCTTGTTTTATTTCTGCGTCTGTTTTTATGAAGGTAAAGTTTGCATAAATGACATGCAGCTAGATATCAACACACTTGTTTTTATGGCCAAAATCGTCAAGTGAATAAAACCATCTGACGAGATCTGGATAGATTACTAAATTTTTTCCGACCCTGACTGGGATGATAATGATAGTTTAAACTCTCAGGCTCCTATGACTCGCAGTAAGCTAAATATGGTCACTTTGTATTAGCTGAAAAATATAACTACCAATACTGAAACGGTTAATGTATTACACTCAGAAATAAACTGTTAAAGTAAGGTGTCACCAAACCTAAGTCAACGAGAAATAGAGCCGTTTTGGTACGGGCTGTAAAGAAGCAGTTCCATAACTAAGGTCTGGGTCACAGGACTGTATTATTACCCCCATTAATCCAATTGTATAGTTCTGTATTTCGTCCTGCCAGGCGATTTTATTAAACTTACTAGGGAACTAGTGCTGAAGGGGCTCATTAAAGATATATGTATCCCCTCCAGATCGAAAATTCTCACATAAAATGAGTAAAATTACACTGAATTGGGAAGAATAAACAAGAATATACGTCACCGGGTTCAAGGGTTAAAGCATGATGCGTAAAAGTCCCCAAAATCTGACAGTCATTTATGAAACATGATGACAGTAAAGCGTATCTTGCTTACTTTCTTTGTTTAATGCGTTACATAACGTAGCATGTAGGCTAATTATATCCGATATTTATCGCTGTGCTATAAATAACAGTCAGAAATAGAGGAATTCTAATATAGTAATACGATTAATGATTCCTTCATATGTAGCCCAAATATATAATTCCCCGACAAGGTTAATTCTGACATAGACCAACACGATCAGTTTCTCAGTTATCGTTTTGTTGACTTGCCAGCTCCCAACCTAATTCCCATAATCCAGTATCGATGCTTACCAGCAGCGGCACGAAAACTAGTGAGAAATAGAAACTGAGACAGGAGCTGGTATCTGCACGAATGGAATGACTAGTTCCCACTCGCAGCTGGTTCGATTATCAGGCCAGTAAGACATGCACAAAGGTTATTTCTCGGAGTCCCTGTTCGCCCAGCAGTAAAGCTTGGTGCCTGAATGTATCACCGACTATTGTGGATTATTTTCTTTGAGATGACTGGGACTTAGCAAAAGCTGATAGTCAGCTTTAATGACTGATGCTATCGGTGGGTACAAATCTAAGTTTTCTTTTAGCTTCTGCTGGAATAGGCCCCCTCAAACTCTTAACATTACCAATTGTTTTCTAGACCTTTGCTGAATCTCAGTAACAGAACAATTTCCGCATGGTTACGCGTCTGTCGGTGTTAGTGTTGTGATGTGTAATGTGGTGTGTTTTGCTAGTTGACCAAAAGCACTACTTTAATCAAACTATGTGAATAAACAAGATTTATGCATTGGCACTTGTTTTTCAGGTGACAGAAGCACATACCTGGGTGATGGAAATAATCCCTTCTCAGCGGTCATGTGGCAAGGCACATGATCTGCTGTTCAGAATGACGCGAACTGGTGTAGGCAACAGACTGATGATCTTAATCAAGTCAAAACATATATATTTTTTATCCTCTACAGTTTCAAAAAACTTTATAAAAACTCTTTGGCTAATACTAACACGTTAATTCTCCATTAGGCAACCCTAGCATGTATTCAGTTTGAACAGCTAGTATCGCTGTAGAAGCGATGGCTTGTGAAGAAGGTGGCAGAACATGGGAGAATTGCTGCCCCCCAAATACTGGCTTATTTAGTCCATGCTTTGAGTGAGATATATGGAAAGTTGGTTTGCTAATTAGCTGTCAGCTACTGCTGGGTATCTACTGGAACTGTCTATCAGCCCATCATTCATTATAACCGTTGTTGCCGGAGTCTTATGCTTCTTTAGAATGAAGATGCAACCATTTAGAAAACCGGCATTCCGAAAATAATTTTTTGATGCCATCGTTGTTGGAACCCAGCAATTGGAATAACAACCTTGCCATGTTCACGTGTTCGAAGCCCCAGAGGAGACTAGAGGTTTTCAATCATGTAAAAACATCAAGGGAATTAGCTGGCCATCAACCGATTTAGGGGAAACATATGTAATTGGAGGAGTCATACGAAACTTTCATTTGATCCATCCCTAATTAAAATCGTCTGGCGGTAACAACAATATAATATGAATGACGCTTTAGGTTGAAAAGGTTGCATGTGTTCTACACGAGAAGAACCTGGTTCCTCTACACCTCTGCGGTTTAGTACTGAAATGACCATTGATACATTCCGGATGAATCAGGGCCATAACCACATCTACAGTATATCACTGTGTGATATTGATACCAATTTTTTTCATAAGTAAGTACAATAATACAGCTTTCATAAGAAGTAATTAGCTTGAAATAATACAGTATCATTTTATGACGTCTTTACACTATCTTTTGGTAAGAGTTTTGAAACTATACTAAATATACTTACTAAACTACTAATCTACACCATAGAAAAGGTTTGGGTTAGTTGAAATGGAATTGTATAGTTGTCCCGGCCATGAGAGGTCAGCATACTCTGCATACGAATGTAAGTGTGCTTAAAAGCCGAATTTCATTTCTAAATAAACGAGAATCAGTCAGCGCAGTTCGCAATACAAGATTTTTCATCATTATGTTATTTAATTCCTCCAGTTCATTCATTCCTACGTTCAATATGACCATGTGACGGTAGCCGGTTTACATGAAAATGGCACCAGCATAGGGAAGAGGTAAATAAGGAAATAATGAACAATTTTTGTTCCCATGCATTGTAATATATCATAACCCACACGGTGCGGATGACATTACTTTATGTCTGATTTTCATGTCGTCTCACACTAGAAGGTCCGGAAGCCACTCTAAGTGCGTGTTCAACGTGTTTTTGAAATACAACTGAGGTAAATCAGATGAGGAGCTATGCTAAGTGACGTACTATACGTAGCGTACTTCCTTCTGATATGAGCTGCATCACTGAATGACAGCTGTAATTCATAAACACGTTGCAAATGTAAATAGTGTGGATCAAGTCGCTTCTTGTGTAAGTCTCTATGTCTGTCTATAGCCCAATGCCCAAATCCCGCAAAGGGTGGCTGCAGAGAAAACGCCTCCAAGTCGCTCTGTCACCCACCATTTGATTGCCCTCCCCCCAACTCACTCCCTCTCCGTCATACCTCTCAACTCCACCCCTCCACCTCACCCTCAGTCTCCACCTCCCTCTCCCTCCCTCCACTTCACCTACATACACCCTCTTAGTCAGTCTTTCATTCTCCATTCTCTCCACATGTCCAAACCACTTCAGTGTATTTCTCCTAATTTTTTTAATCACATCCGCATCCACCCCACATCGTTTTTTCACTTCTTCATTCGTCCAACTGTTCCTCCATGTCACTCCACATGCTCCTTTCAAGTAACTCATTTTCACTGCTCTCACTCTTGACTTGTTCCCCTCTAGCAAGGTCCACGCCTCGCTTCCATACATAAGGGTAGGGATCACAATACTATCAATCAGTGACTTCTTGACTTCCATACTCACCTCCTAGTAAACAAGCAAACAAAGCGCTTCTGGTGTAAGACGGTCTTAAATTATAATCGGCACATTCTCTGTTACCTGCTGTTGCCCACTTGAAAGTCAAGATTGATCCCAAACGTCACCACGGGTTTTAGACTACTTTACTGTGGACTAGTATATTACAGATGACCCCTTCCTGAGGTCTGACGCTCAACTGAGACGGTTACTCGGAGCGCTCCGCCTCCTTTTGAACTCAGATGACCTATATCAGCATAATTGACTGGCGCGGCATAAGACAGCACACGTTCCCTCACTTAGGTCTTTTGTGGCAATACATGGCTATACAGGTTTATATCTTACACAGTACATTATTATATATATACTAACATTTACATAACGTTTAATCTATCATGGCTAATTTATAACATTTACATGACGTTAGTTCATATTGGCTAGTTTATAAGAAATCATCTGTAACACATCATCAAATCATTTGTAACACTATTATGATTATAATGATTAAATCTTTTTCAATATTCTTAGACGTATACATAATGTAGTTGTACCAGGGAAATCTAAAATAAATGTGATCATCCTAAGACGAACACCTTAACTTCTTCACTCAAATAACGTATTGGTAGAATTTTGTTCTTGCTATGTACATAATAGTTTGTTCATTTAATGACACTTTCCGAGGTGATAGAATAGAATTCAGCCTTATTAGCCGTTCCAGTACCGTAGACCTTTTCCAGGTTGAATACAGTCGTCTGAAATAGGCAGAAAAACTATTGAAAAGAACGTTGTAGGGATGAATAGGTTAATCAATTCACTCGGCTCATGGATTTAAAAATAGTTTTTCCCACTTTCAGTGATTTTACTCACGGCTTTATGAAAATCCAGTATGGAAGGAGTATATTTAGGCTTTATCTAATCTTCCTGCTCGATATGTCCCTTTTAAGTTGAATGATATTTTTTTTAAGCAAGGAAGAAGGAACCAAAGGCCAGGGGCCTGCAAATCGCTCCCTCCAGGAAAAAAAACGAAAACAAGATAACAGAGAGCCAAATTCAAGACCCATTCATTTCGAGATGTCTGGACACACTGCGTTTGAAAGACTATAGATGTAAACAGTGGGAAAAACAGAGGGCGACAATTCCAGAGTTGACCTGTTGCATACATGAAGGACTGGGAGTAGCGGTTAACTCTTGCTTTAGTAGAGAGTTGGACAGAAAAGGGATGAGAGTTTGTTGCTAGATGGGTGCTACGTTCCCACCGTATTGGTGGAGGGATGCAAGCAGCCACTTCATAGAAGCAGTGACCATTGAAGTAGCGAAAGGAAAAAGATAAAGATGCAGCAGTGCGGCAGACAGACAGAGGTTGAAGGGAGTCAGTAGGAGAAGGACAGTTTATGAGACGAAAAGCCCTTGACCCCACCCTGTTGAGAAGACCTGTGTGTGGGGAGCCTCCCCACACGAGAGTTGTACTCTACACAGGGGCGAATAAAACCCGTGTATAATGTCAACAACTGTGCAGGGGTAAAGAAGGTACGGAGTCGGCTTAGCACACCCAATCTCTTGGAAGCAGATTTTACAAGAGCGTTGATAAGTTCTTTCCAAGATAAATCCCGAGAGAATGAAACACCAAGTATGTTTAAAGATATGTAGGACTGAGCTGGATATTGTTAAAAATTAGACGGTACTCCTGTAGAAGATTTTGTCGGGTTGATAGATAAAAGAACTAAGTCTTTGATGCATTAAAAACAGCAAGGTTATTTTTACCCCAATCAGAGATATGAGCCAATTACTAACATTAGGTGTGCCATTGCCTCATCCCTTGTTTGTTGAAGCAGCTGCTGAGATGGATGCTGTTGAAGCTAATGGAATGGTGAAGGGTGTAGTCATCAGCATATGAGTGGATAGGGTTAGATGTTCAGTTTAGGTTATTGACGAATAAAAGGAAGAGAGTTCGTGATAGGACAGAGCCCTGAGGAACACCACTGTTGATAGATCTGGGAGAAGAACGATGCCCGTCCACAACAGCAGCGACAGAACGACCAGAAAGGAAGCTATAGATGAAGGCACAGATAGAAGGATAGAAACAGTAAGAGGGCTGTTTGGAAATTAAAGATTTATGCCAGACTTGATCGAAAGCCTTTGAGATGTCAAGTACAATGGCAAAGCTTTCGCCAAAGTCCCGAAAGGAGGATGACCAGGAGTCTGAAAGGTAGATGAGATCACCAGTGGAGCGTCCCTGGCGGAACCCATACTGACGATCAGAATGAAGGTTGTCATAGGAAAGATGCTTTAAAAAATTTTTTGTTAAAAATACGCTGAAATACTTTTGAAATACTGGATTTAAAAGCAATTGGACGATAGTTATAGGGCCGGGAATGGTCACCCTTCTTTGGGACAGGCTGAATGAAAGCAAACTTCCAGCAAGAAGGAAAGGTACAAGTTGGTTGACAAGGGCGAAGGAGTTTACCTAGGCAGGGTGTAAGCACAGAAGCACAGTTCTTGAGGACAACAGGAGGGACCCCATCAGGCCAATATACCTTGTTAGTACTGAGGCAAGAACACAGCAAAAACACGTGACCATAGTGAACGTAGTAAAAGATGGCAGAGGTGAGGTGGGCCAGGCATACTCCGCAACACAGACCTAACGGCGGTAAATCAAAAGCTTGTTCCCTAGGGCCACTTCATCCCTGTTAAGTAATTTTTATTCACCTTACTTTAGGCGATATCTGACCTTAGCACTTCAAGAAGTCTCTCCTAAAATGAATTAACTCGTCCAGACATAACCAGAATAAAACCTGAATAAATACGTCGTCAAGGTTGAAGGAATCCAGGCGACATAGCTTACTTCCTATAGTTTAGCGGCAGAAGTGTTTTGTGGCTCAACATCTTTCCATACTTCGAAATTAACATCGCATTTAAATGCTAGTTTCTTCCTATAGTTCAACATTCATGGGGTGCTAGCAGTTTAAAGACATGTTAACCCTCTAATGGTCGGAGGAATTCTAGTCATCTATTCCAGCTAACGGCAGACGATTTTTCCCAACTAAAAGTTAGTTACTGGAACCTGAGATAGAACACTCCTGCTGTTAACCCTTCATGATCGGAACAAGCACGTTCATCGACTGCGTAGCAGGCATGAGACCGTGCAACCTTGGGGGGGGGGGGGGAATTATAGAGATGGGCAAAGCATTAGTGGGGATGGCTGGAATTTGTGTGGGTGGTGGGGCTGCACAGGAAAGTATACCCAGCAGAAATTAGTGTTATAGAATTAATCGTCTGTAGTCTAAGAATCCTTATTTCAAAATATCCTACAAGAGTGAGTGTCGGGGGCGGTGGTGAAATAAATGGACGTGGTAAGCTAAGTAATGGGTGGGATGGGCTGGGAATTTGTTAGGCGGTGGTGCTCGCACAGGAGAGGATATTATGCGGAAGAGTGTTGTACGACTAGATGTTTAAGTGTATCAAAGGCTTGTATAAAAATATCCCCGAGGAATGAATGCGTCAGGGCGACAAAGGAATGGGCGTGGGTGACAAAGATAATTCTTAAGCTGGAATTGTACTGGGGTTTGGAGAACCATGAGAGTATACCCATGAAAATGTGTTGCTGGATTTCAAGGCAACTGAGAGTAGTAAAGGTTTCTTTCAGAGTTTTTGCCAAGATCAAGAACAAGAACAAAAACAGGAAAAGCTTACAATGCCTTCTAATAGTCAGTTCCTACCAAAGCCAGATGAATTTGATGAAGTGAGAGTGAGTTAGAGGTAACAGAGAAAGGTAACACAGCAGGGTATGGTTCATTTTGTGCCATGGTTCCGTTAAGTGGCTTCTCATCAACGGCAAACCAATGCGTACTGTTAAATGTTTTTGTACTTTGGAATTTCCCTCACGTGCATAAAATCAGCTGCATCAGCGAGATTAAAAATAGTTATGTTGGCCTGGAGCAGTAAAAGGGAGTTTTCCTGCCCATTACAAAGCGAATGAAACATGCATATTGTGACAGGTACACACACACACACACACACACACACACACACACACACACATAAATAATATATATATATATATATATATATATATATATATATATATATATATATATATATATATATATATATATATATATATTGATCCATCCATCCATCATCCAACCCTACGTTGCCCTATGCGTAGGGCTGTAGCCCGGGGCTAGGCAAGTTGGCCCTGGCATTTAAAATATATATATATATATATATATATATATATATATATATATATATATATATATATATATATATATAAATACTGTGTATATATATATATATATATATATATACTGTATCCTCTGTGGTACAGTGGTACAGTGTGCATTTCGCACGCTGGTGAGCGTGGGTTCGCCTCCCGCCAGAGTTGTAAAAACTTTGGAAGCGTTCACCTGCTACTTTGGCGGACACAAGGGGTGCTATGGTTGAACCAGTATCTCATACCAGTATGCTTGCACCCAATCGGCTTAAGGCGGGCTGATTACACTTGGTTCACAGACTACACACACATCCAAAGCCACTAGAACATTACATTCACACTCACAAGCACTTCTCAATCTACATACAGTCCCTACCAGACAGCCTAAGCCACTGGCTAGGGATACATTGGCTGTATCGTCCCTGCGTCGCTAGGGATAGGCCGGTCCTGCAGTGGACCTCAACTGCTGCTGCTGCTGCTGATGATATATATATATATATATATATATATATATATATATATATATATATATATATAAAGTGGTAGGTGATGGCGACCATCATCCACTAACTTGATGTTGTGCTGCCTACTTCTTCCTTAGCCTATATCATTCTTTTTCTGTGCCTGCCCTCCTCTCTTCCTTTTTCTCCCATATTTCCTGTCACTTCTCATTGCTTTTCTTTCCTTTACAGGTGGCTTTACATCGAGTAACAAGCCAAATGGTTTCCTGTAAGCCAAGAAACCATTTACAGCGCTGGGTGGTAACCATATAACCAAACCATATTTGCTCCCTACATGTCAGCAAGTGGGTTGGTGGAGAGTTTAGTGCCCCTCCTCGTAAAACAAATAACTCAAAGTAAAATGGCCACCCTTTACGGGATTATGGTGTCTGGCAAATAAATAAATAAATATATATATATATATATATATATATATATATATATATATATATATATATATATATATATATATATATATATATATATATATATATGTGTGTGTGTTAGCTTTGAGTGAAACCAAGATGAAAGGGAAAGGGGGAATCTATGTTTGGAAGTGTGAATGGAAGATTGTCAGGTGTTGATAGAGGAAGGGCAAGAGAAGGTGTGGCCTTGTTAGTGAGTCCGGAAGTACAGCAGTGTGTGATTGAATGGAAGGAGGTGTCATCGAGACTGATGTGGGTGAAAGCGAAATTTGAACGTGAGTTGTGGGTGTTTGTGAGTGCATATGGGCCTGGTAGTGAAAGAGATGAACAAGAGAGAGTCTTTCTGGAATGATGTTGATGAGTGTCTGCAGAGTTTTGGAGCGAATGTGAATGTGGTAATGATGGGAGATCTGAATGCTAGAGTGGGAAATGTAGCAGTTGAAGGTGTAGTTGGTATGCATGGTGTGCCTGGAAGAAATGAAAATGGGGAACGAATGATAGCGATGTGTGTTGAGCGAGAGATGGTGATTGGGAATACGCTGTTTGAGAAGAAAGATATTTATAAGTATACATGGGTGAGACAGGAGGGTGGAAGGGTTGTTGATAGAGCCTTGATGGACTATGTGGTTGTGTCTAGGAATGTAATAGGAAGATTGTTGGATGTGAGAGTTCTGAGAGGGGAGGGTGGAGGTATGTCTGACCACTACCTGGTGGAGGGAAAGTTAAGAGTAGGTAAGAGATGGGTGAGAGCTAGGAGGGTTAGGTGTGGCAGGGAGGTTTTGAAAGTGAGTGAGTTGGATAAAAGAGAGAAAAAGATAGAGTATCAGGAGAAATTGGAAGATGAGTGGAACGCAGTGAAAGATCGTGAAAATGGCAGCGTGGAGGAGGAATGGCAGTTGTTTAAGAGTGCTGTGGTGGGGCATGCAGAAGAGGTGTGTGGTGTGAGACGTGTGGGTGGTGGTGTAAGAAAAGGAAGTGAATGGTGGTGCGAGGAAGTAAGTATGGCTGTGGCTGAGAAGAGACGTGCATATGAAGTGTGGCTGCAGAGGAAGGATGAGATGTCATATGAAAGGTATAAGGAAAAGAGGAATAGAGCGAGAAGGGCTGTGCGTGATGATAAAGTGGCAGCAGATGAGAGGTGGGGTAGGCGGCTGACAGAGAATTTTCAACAGAATAAGAAAATGTTTTGGAAGGAGGTGAAAAGGGTGCGAAAGGGAGAGTATGGGAAGGAAGAACGAGTAAAAGCAGAGGATGGAAGGATGTTAATTGAGATGGATGCAGTAAGGAAGAGATGGGCAGAGTATTTTGAAAGATTGTTAAATGTAGAGGAGGAAAGGGGGGCTGAGATTGTGGCGGATAGAAGGGTGCAAGGAATAAATGTGTTGGGAGAGTTAAATGATTCTTTGATCACGAAGGAGGAAGTGGAGAAGGCAGTAAAGGAGATGAAAACAGGGAAAGCTGCAGGTATGGATGGGTGTGCTTTGGAATGCCTGAAGGGTGGTGGAGTGACTATTGTTGACTGGTTAGTAAGATTGTTGAATGTGTGCTTTGAGAAAGGTATGGTGCCATTTGACTGGGCAAGTGCTTGTGTGGTCCCGTTGTATAAAGGCAAGGGTGATAAGTATGAATGTACTAGCTTTAGGGGTATAAGTCTGTTGAGTGTTGTAGGTAAAGTGTATGGTAGAGTGTTAATTATGAGAGTTAGAGAGGGTACAGAGGGAGTGATTAGTGATGAGCAGTGTGGCTTTAGGAGAGGGAGGGGATGCGTTGATCAGGTGTTTGCTGTGAGACAAGTGTGTGAAAAGTATTTAGCGAAAGGCAAGGAGGTGTTTTGGGCACTTATGGATTTAGAGAAAGCTTATGATAGAATTGATAGGGAGGCTTTGTGGACTGTTTTAAGATTGTATGGACTTGATGGTAGGTTACTAAAAGGGGTGAAAAGTTTTTATGTAAATAGTAGAGCGTGTGTAAGAGTGGGAAATGCTGTGAGTGATTGGTTTCCCGTGAGAGTGGGGCTGCGACAGGGATGTGTGATGTCGCCTTGGTTGTTTAAAATTTACATGGATGGTGTTGTAAGGGAGGTGAATGCAAGAGTTTTAGGTGGTCTGAGTCTGGTAAATGTCGATGGAGGAGAGTGGAATCTGAAGCAGCTGCTGTTTGCAGATGATACTGCACTGGTGACTGATTCAGAGGAGAGATTGAGACAGTTGGTAGAGGAGTTTGGAAGGGTGTGTGAAAGGAGGAAATTGAAAGTAAATGAGAATAAGAGTAAAGTGATGAAGTGTACGAGGTTGATAGATGGTAGGGGGATGAATATAGTTTTGAATGGTGAGTTGCTTGAGGAGGTAGATTGTTTTAAATATCTAGGGTCACATGTTGCTGTGGATGGAAGAATAGATGCAGAAGTGAAGTTTAGAATAAATGAAGTAGGAAAGGTGCTGGGAGGAATGAAAAAGTGTTTAAATGTCGTTCGCTTAGAATGGATGTAAAGAGAAGGCTGTATGAGGGTGTTGTGGTACCGACTGCATTATATGGGGCTGAAACATGGAATATGGGTGTAGCAGAGAGGAAAAGTTTGAATGTAATGGAGATGAGATGTCTGAGGAGTATGTGTGGAGTGACGCGTATGGATCGAGTGCGAAATGATGAAGTGCGAAGGAGAACTGGAGTTGTTCGGGAGATGGCTGGTAGAGTTGAGCAGAGGGTGTTGCAATGGTTTGGGCATATGGAGAGAATGGATAATGAGCGATTGGTGAAAAAGATAACTTGATCTGATGTGAGAGGTGTAAGGCTGAGAGGAAGACCACGAATAGGATGGATGGACAGTGTGAAGAGAGCGCTGGATGCGAGAGGGATGTCTGTTGAGCAAGGAAGAGTGGCTGTGCATGACAGAAATAAATGGAGAGAAATTGTGAATGAATAAGTGTTGACGCAGCCCTGAGGGGATATTCTCCCGCATTTGGTCTGATCAGCTAGTCAGGTCAGGTGCGGGTAAGGGGATGGATCTGCTATGATGTGGCAGGGGTAAACCAGTTCTGCTGTCGGGCCCTGCTGCGGATGTCACTGATTGCATTGCGCAGTTGACCCTTGTGCGGTGTGATGCGGTGAGGATCTGTCCGTTCTCCCCTTTGGAGCTAAGATGCGAATGAATGTGTTTGAATGGATGAGTAAATGGAGAGTGAGTCGTCCTGTCTCGGCTACCTCCCTTTTCTTGGGGGAAGCAGCCTAGGTATATATATATATATATATATATATATATATATATATATATATATATATATATATATATATATATATATATATATATATATATATATATATATATATACACACACACACACACACACACTGTAGTTACCTGCCTTCTTACATCTGACAGTGGAGGTTGATTGTACTATTGACTTTCAAGCAGTGTGAGTACGAGTACGTTGACCCGGAAATCATATTAAAGCAATATATGTACCTGCATTCACCAAAACGCAAAAGCTTGCTTCTCCGTAGCTTACTCACAGCCAGGTAAGCAATACGGACTTGCAAGATGCCATCAAAGAAAGTCCAAGAGCGAGAGAGGGACGTTTAATTTAGTTAAGGCAATTCTCAAAATTTTTGCGCAATTATTTACGAAGTCATGACAGACGAGACTCATTCTCTTTGTGAAAAAATGGGTCTCAGATCATAAACAGCTTGATTCACTAAATCACCGTTGTCGTGTTTGGCCACAGCACTAGATTACTTTAGACGTCATGCTGAAATTTTCTACAAAGGGAAACACTAACTCCTTGGGACGCATTACGGTTACAGTATCCAGGAGTTACCTTACCCCCACTTCCCAGGATATTCATTCCACAAATTTCACGTTAATATTTCTAATGTGCTGTATAGGTATTAAACTTTATTTTAACATCAAATAGTAGCTTAAATCTTTCGATGCGCGGGCACAGTAAACAGGAATGTACTGTACAACGGTATGTGGCACCTCGAAAAACGTTTTCAAATCGTGTCTGAGGGGAATGAGTAAGGAAGTTATCATCGCCTTTCACTTCCTTCTTACCCTTTGCCTTGCGGAGAGTTTATTCAGCTTAGGGTTAGACATCAGGTATGATGGGTTTAATGAAGACTTTCTAACTCCGTCACTACAACTGTCTCTTCAAAGTTACACACACTGCAGACTCTTTGATTCTTCAGGGACAGAGGAGAAGAATACTAATGAAATTCCCATCAGAGGATGAACTGAACCACTTTGCATGTTGTTAGAAAGGGTGATTATACTCTTCCACTATTTTTTACCGTATCAGTCTGAGGAGATATTTTGTATGTTATCCCTCCTATTTTCAGCCATTTCTCTTCATCTTAGTCTTTTCACTCTGGAAAGGTTTGATATAGCCTAACCTTCGTATACGACTTCAGTACAGGAGAACTAAACTGAATGAAGTAGTGTGACGGCGGCTAGAATATGTGAAGAAATATGTCATCGTATTAATGTGGTTAAAAACTACTCATGGATCAGTTGACTTAAGGATTGTGTGGGTAAGATTGAAAGTTGGACTACATATGTGGGCGATTGTGTTCGTTTATGCGCTAACTAAAGCAAGATGGTGAAAACAGAGTGAGGGGAGTTCTGTACAAATGTGAAAGCGTGCTTGGATTTGTCTGAAAGGAATGAGACATGGTGGGTGGAAAGGTTACGAGAGGATGGAAGAAAGGCAGAATATAAGAGGGAAGTGGAGCAACAATTGGGTAAATATGGATTGGAGCAGATGGGGGACGTGGAAGGTGTGTGCAAGATATTCACAGAAGAAATCTGTGCAGCATGTGAGGTGGTGTGTGCGATGAAGAGAAGACGAAAGGGGATGCAGGGTACAGCATGGTGGAATGAATAGCTGAGAGGGGCTGTGGGACAAAAGAAGAAAGCATATAATGAGTGGCTGGGAAACAGGGGCGTGGAACAAGTTGAGAGACGGAAGAGAAAGTTATATACAGAGAGGAAGATAGAGGTGAAAAGACTGGTAAGACAGAGTAAGAAGGGAGAGGATGTGGAATTTGGAAGGAATTTGAGTGCAAAGTGGAGGGAATGTAAGAAAATGTTCTGGAAAGAGGTAAAGAGAGTTAGACAGGGTGCCAAAGAAATTATTTGGGGAGTGAAAGATAAAAATGGTAGATTACTAGTGGAAAAGGGAGAAAAAGTGAGCTTTAAGGAATTATTGAATATAGAGAATGAAAGTTATGTGAGCATAAGTTGATGGGGAATGGCTCGGAGAAGGAGGGATGTTAGAAGAGAGGAAGAAATCAGTAGGATGGAAGTTGTGAAAGCAATGAAGAAAGTTAAAATGAGGAAAGCCCCAGGAATTGATGGAGTGTGTGGTGAAATGCTGAATCATGGGAGAGAGGTATTAGTAGAATGAATGTGGAAGATGTTCAGATTGGCCTGGGAGGAAGGTAGAGTCCAGAAAGATTGAAAGCCAGGTATAATTATTCCCCTCTACAAAGGAAAAGGGGAAAAAGAAGTATGTGGTCATCATACGGGCATTTGTCTTCTTGGTGTAATAGGAAAAGTATATGGGGGGAAACTGACAGAGTTAGCGAAATAACAGGAATTAGTGAGAGAAGAACAGGAAGGTCTTAAGAACGGAAGAGGTTGTGTAGATCAGATATTCATTCTTAGATCTTTAGTGGAAAAGTTTCTAGAGAAGGGAAAGAAGTTGTATGCGGCCTTCATGGATTTGGAGAAAGCATATGACAGGGTGCACAGACAGGGACTGTGGAAAGTATTAGGTGTATATGGAGAAGATGGGAAGTTGAATGCCGTGAAGAATATGTCTGAGGGTACTAAGGCTGCAGTGTGTGTGGATAGTGAACTAAGTGAAATTTTTCTGTTTGAAATTAGATTGAAACAAGGACGTGTCATGTCTCCATGGTTGTTCAATCTGTACATGGATGGGGTTATAAAAGAGATACAAGGCAGGGCAGTGGATGTTGGATTGGCCCTGGTGAGAGAGGGCAGTGTTTGGAAACTACCAGTACTGTTGTTTTCAGATGATACTGTGTTGTTCAATGATGACGAAGGGGAACTGCAAGGCTTGGTGGATGAGTCTGGGACAGTGTGTAAGAAGCGGAATCTAAAGGTGAATGTAGGGAGGAGTAAAGTGATGGTCTTTGAAAGAAGTGAAGTCAGTGAATGTACAGTGAGGTTGGATGAGGTGGAAATGGAAAATGTGAGTGCGTTTAAGTACCTAGGTAGTGTGATGAGTAAGGATGGTGAAGTGCTTGACAGTGTACAGCAAGGAAGAAATATTGCTGGTTCCTTGAAAATAGTGATAAGAAACAGGGATGTGAGCATGGAAGTGAAAAAGTTACTACATGACAGTATTGTGATACCAACTCTAAGGTCTGGAAGTGAAGCTTGGACATTGTTGGAGGGACAGAAGTCAAGAGTGAGAGCAGTGGAAATGAGTTATTTGAAAGAAGCATGTGGAGTCACATGGAGAGACAGACTGACAAATAAGGAAGTGAAGGAGGGTTGTGCTGTAGATGTGGCTGTGACAGGAAGCGTTAGGAGAAACACACTGAGTTGGTCTGGCCATGTGGAGAGGATGGAGAGTGAGAGACTGACGAGGAGAGTGCATGTGAGTGAAGTGGAGAGGGGGAGAGGGAGGAGGAGGCCAAGGATGAAATGGAGGGATGGAGTGGAGCAGTATAAGAGAGGGGGGTCTGAGCTGGGAGCAGGGCAGTGAAATGGCGGGGGACAGGGCGACATGGAGGTGATTTGTTTGTGACCACCCCTTACAGGATTAAGGTGCCTGGCAATAGATAGACATATAGACAGAAAACTACTCGATTACACAATGGCAGTAAAGACCTATTTCCGCAAACAGTATTATTCGAGGTGATTTTGCGACCACTAACAACATGCAAGTATTATAGACAATCCTCTCTCTCTCTCTCTCTCTCTCTCTCTCTCTCTCTATATATATATATATATATATATATATATATATATATATATATATATATATATATATATATATATATATTATATACTTCTACGCTCCTGACTGGGAATCGAAAGATGGACCTCTTAGATAGAAGTCAGGCACTGATACAACTCGACCATTCGTGATGAAATCTGTGACCACCTGACTTTTTTGACGAACCAGGTAAATCCATTATGGAAGAATATATTTCAGTCACAACACATTAGGATTATATCACAGCCCCACGCAACTGTGCAAGTGACAGAGCAGTTTTACTCTATCCCAGATACAACAGAAGCGAATGTTGGAGAAACACTCATTACACGCGTGTGTACAAATATACTTGTACGTTCCTGAATAGGTTTCGAGCCCTGGACCTCTTAGACAGACTTACCTGGTTCGTCAAAAAAAATCAGGTAGCCACAGCTTTTATCACGCTGTGGTAGAGTGGTATCAGTGCCTGACTTCTGTCTAAGACGTCCAGGGTTCGATTCCCAGTCAGGAGCGTACAAATATATTTGTACACACGCGTGTAATGTGTGTTTCTCCAACATCTAAAGACGCTCGTGTTGTGTCTCGCACAGATTAAAACTGCTCTGTCACATGCCGAGTTGCGTGGGGCTGTGATATAATCCTAATGTGTTGTGATTGAAATATATCCTTCCATAATGGATTGACCTGGTTCGTCAAAAAAATCAGGTGCTTACAGCTTTTTATCACGCCTGGTCGAGTGGTATCAGTGCCTGACTTCTATCTAAGAGGTCCAGTGCTCGATTCCCAGTCAGGAGCGTACAAGAATATTTGTACACACGCGTGTAATGTGTGTTTCTCCAATATATATATATATATATATATATATATATATATATATATATATATATATATATAATCAGCACATCAGCAATGGACCCATGGCACCGTAACTTCCATAAAAGACAAATAAGGATGGAGGTGACACCCGCTAGCATTTTCTTTTCGATATATTCCTCCTAATTTTCGGACACTTCACGTGGCCATCATGAGGGTACATATGTGGGATCCTACCAAAGAGCAATGCTCGTTATACTACAACAGTTATGGATCTAAAGTTCACCATTTTCTATATACATGTCTCACACATTATTAAAATTATCATGAACAAAACTCTTAAATGAACATAAACCAAACTTACCAAACCAATAGTCTTCGTACAGTATAAATAAAGAAAGAAAACTGCGGCAAAAATGCACATATAATATTAATACACAGAAGCAACACACACAAAAATAAAAAAATAAAACTCACCAATCGGTAGTAAAACCTCCAAGACAGTAAGCTGACTAAAGCAAAGTCCTATACTGAATAGAGCTCGTAAGGGACTGGTACAACGTCTACGTCAAATGACAGGACAGACATCAATAACGGAACAAAGAGTAATGACAACTGAAGCAGAAAAGAAACCCTATCAAACCACTAAGTATTGTTTACAAGATTTATTTCCGGAACAGGCTTTTTAATTAACAGTTTTTCTCCCAATAATGCATCCCCGTGAGTCCCAAACCTACCAATAATTTGAAAATCACTCAATGTGAAAGGTGATCATTGTTCAGTGAATGATCCCTAACAGCAGAGAAGGACATCTTATGCCAAAATTTCCCAGACCTATAACTTTTCCCAGTGTGCTAGAATACTGGTATTCGGAATGCCCTACTAGAGCACCCCACATACCTAGCCTGGCAACTAGGACAAGTGAACTTATAAACAGTATTCGAGCACAGAGCGTCCGGCACACGATCCTTGAAGTTATTACAGAGTCTGGTACTGGGTTAGTTACTGGGGTCTATAGAAAACCTACATACACAGGTGTTGCATTAAGTTGGTTTAGTTTCTGCCCTTGGATCTATAAGATTAATTCAGTCAAAACCTTGCTTAAGAGGATCTATGATACCTGCTCCAGCTATATGACTTTTCATGGATATATATATATATATATATATATATATATATATATATATATATATATATATATATATATATATATATATATATATATATATAGTTAATAACAGAATGGAGGAAGGAAAACAAATGAATAAAAAAACTAATCCATACAACCGATTACTGGTGCCCTCTGTTCATAAAATATCTGTAACAGTTAGACTTGAACAGCTGTGGGTTGAAATTTGGAGGGAAACAACTCTGGAAAAGCGAGTTCCAAAGAGATGCAGTTCGGGGAATGAAAGAATTCTGATAGGCAGAAGTTCTGCAGTATGGCTGAGTGACATTCCAGTCATGAGCGCTACCAGATGCCCGCGTAGCACGAGGGAAGGCATGGAGAGGTGGCACAGTGGACGCAACTTCGTCTGAGCATTTGCCAAAAAAATATATGTAAAATAATGCAAGGGAGGCAACATTCCCTCTTACTTGCAGGGGAGGTAGTTTATTTGTAATGGCAGGGTTGTTAATAATTCTAACAGCTTTGTTCTGAATTTTGTCTAGTTGTTTTAATGCAACCTCTCCACATCCATTCCACAAGGGTGAGCAATATTCAAGCTGAGAGCGCACGTGACTCTTATAAATTATAGCTAACTGCTCAGCAGCGAAGAAGTTACGGACTCTGTACAATAATCCAATTTCTTTGAGGCGGTTTTAGCAAGAAACTTAAAATCCATCCTAGATAATTTACCCACGAACAAAGCTCCAGTCCCAGATGGAATTCCGCCAATTGTTTTGAAAAAGTTTTCCTCTGAACATGCCTCTGTTCTAGCTAATTGATTCAGATTATGCATATGTACTTCTTCATTCCCAAATTCATGGAAAGAAGCCAATATCCACCTAATTCCGAAGAAAGGGAGTTCCTCTAACCCCTCTGATTACAGACCAATAGCAGTCACATCTTCTCTTGGTAGGGTATTTGAAACTTTAATTAATAACCACATTGTTAAACATCTTGAATCCAACAGCTTAATTAGTGATAGACAATATGGTTTTCGTCACGAAAGATCCACCATTGACATACTCAATCTCCTAACTCATACCATCCATCAGTCAATTGACCTACATGGAGAAACTCATGCATTAGCCCTTGATATTTCTAAAACTTTCGACAGAGGCTGGCACCGTTCCCTGCTGTCCAAACTCCCTTGCTATGGACTAATGTCTTTTGTTCCTTTTGATCTCCTCAAATCTCAGTGACAGGAAAATAAAAGTAAAAGGAGATGATGTATATTCCAATTTCCACTCAGTTCACGCCGGTGTGCCACAGAGATCAGTTCTGGCCCCAACCCTGTTCCTGGTTCATATTAATGATCTCTTATCTGTCACCCACAATCTCATCCACTCATATGCAGATGACTCAATACTACATAGTTCATTCACACTCAGACACCCATTTACAAAGTCTAATATCTCTACCTCTCAACTCAGTACAGCCACCTCCATAAATCAAGACCTATCTACGATCAGTGAATGGGGACAAAACAACCTTGTCTCATTTAATGCTAGTAAAACTAAATATATACAATTTACTAATAGACAGATATTGCCAGATTCGTATATTACTTTCAGTACTACTGATATTCCCATCACCAAAAGTATTGAAATTCTCGGCGTCTCACTTAACAGTGCCCTCAGCTGGATCTTTCATGTTAGATCACTTGCTAAAACCGCCTCAAAGAAACATGGATTAATGTACAGAGTCCGTAACTTCTCCACTGATGAGCAGTTAGTTATGAGTCATGTGCGCTCTCAGCTTGAATATTGCTCAGCCTTGTGGAATGGATGTGGAGAGGTTGCATTAAAACGACTAGACAAAATTCAGAACAATGCTGTTAGAATTATTAACAACCCTACCATTACAAATAAACTACCTCCCCTACAAGTAAGAAGGAATGTTGCCTCCCTTGCATTATTTTACAGATATTTTTATGGCAAATGCTCAGATGAAATAGCGTCCATGGTGCCACCTCTCCACTTCCCTCGTGCTACACGGGCATCTGGTGGCGCTCATGACTGGAATGTCACACATTCATATTGCAGAACTTCTGCCTATCAGAATTCTTTCATTCCCCAAACTGCATCTCTTTGGAACTCGTTTCCCCAGAGTTGTTTCCCTCCAAACTTCAACCTACAGCTGTTCAAGTCTAACTGTTACAGATGTTTTATGAACAGAGGACACCACTAATCTGGTGTATGGATTATTTTTTTTTTATTCATTTCTTTTTCCTTCCTCTGTTCTGTCATTAAAAAAAAAAAAAAAGGTGATCTAACATGACAGTCCAGCTTAGGGCATTGTTAAGTGAGACGCCAAGAATTTCAATACTTTTGGAGATGGGAATATTAGTAGCACTGAAGGTAATGTACGAATCTGGCAATATCTGTCTATTAGTAAACTGTATATATTTAGTTTTACTAGCATTAAAAGAGACAATTTTGTTTTGTCCCCATTCACTGATCGTAGATAGGTCTTGATTTATGGAGATGGCTGTACTGGGTAGAGAGGTAGAGATATTAGACTTTGTAAATGGGTGTCTGAGTGTGAATGAACTATGTAGTGTTGAGTCAGCTGCGTATGAGTGAATGGGATTGTGGGTGACAGATAAGAGATCATTAATATGAACCAGGAATAGCGTTGGCGCCAGAACTGACCCTTGCGGCACGCCAGCGTTAATTGAGTGGAAATTGGAATATACATCATCTACTTTTACTCTTATTTTCCTGTCACTAAGATATGAAGAAATCAAAGGAACAAAAGACATTAGTCTATAGCAAGGGAGTTTGGACAGCAGGGACATTCTGTCGAAAGCTTTAGAAAAATCAAGAGCTACTGCATGAGTTTCTCCATGTAGGTCAGTTGATTGATGGATGGTAGAGTTAGGAGACTGAGTATGTCAATGGTGGATCTATCGTGGCGAAAACCATATTGTCTATCACTAATTAAGTTGTTGGATTCAAGATGTTTAACAATGTGCTAAACAAGTTTCAAATACCTTACCAAGGGAAGATGTGACTTCTATTGGTCTGTAATCAGAGGGGTCAGAGGAACTTCCTTTCTTCGGAATTGGGTGGATATTGGCTTCTTTCCATGAATCTGGGAATAAAGAAGTACGTATGCATATTCTGAATAATTTAGCTAAGTTCAGGGGAACACTTTTTCAAAACAATTGGCGGAATTCCATCTGGGCCTGGAGCTTTGTTGGTAGGGAAATTGTCTAGGATGGATTTTACGTATCTTGTCTGTACTTTAAGTGGGGCAATATCAGGAGAGTCAAGTTCTAGTACTGGGAGATTCTGGCTGGATCGTCTATGGTAGAGTTTCTGGCAAATGTACTGGCAAAAATATCTGCTTTCCCACGTGGGTCATTTGTAACGGTCATCTGAAGATTATAATGGGATGACTTGTTAAAGTTATTATTAAAAGAATTAAGAGTTGACCAGAATATTCTATTGTCGTTAGGGTTGTTAAGTAGTTTTGATGCTTGTTATTGAAGAAAGTTTGTTTCAGCTAATATTAATACAGCTTTTGCATGATTTCTAGCAATTTTAAATTGAGAGAGTGATTCTGATGTTTTTTATTTTAAGTAAGAGTTATATGCTAATGACTTTTAGGCTGTTGCTATGGCACAGTTGCCATCAAACCATTTTTGGAGGGTAAATTAAGAAGCTATTCTGTAAGTAACAACGATAGGGAAGAGTTGTTTGACTGTGTTCTTAAGAAATTTCTTAGCAACAGGCCATCACAGGACTTTAGAAAGAAATGTGATGTACCTAAGTTGGTGAAATATGTTAAGATGCCATTTTATGGTAAAATTAGTTATCAGTATCGTAAGTTAGTTATGAACATTTTAAGAAATAGTTTCTCTGCCGTAAGTTTTAGGATTATCTTTACCAACTATTTCAACTTCAAGGATCGTGTGCCGGACGCTCTGTGCTCGAATACTGTTTATAAGTTCACTTGTCCTAGTTGCCAGGCTAGGTATGTGGGGTGCTCTAGTAGGGCATTCCGAATACCAGTATTCTAGCACACTGGGAAAAGTTACAGGTCTGGGAAGTTTTGGCATAAGATGTCCTTCTCTGCTGTTAGGGATCATTCACTGAACAATGATCACCTTTTCACATTGAGTGATTTTCAAATTATTGGTAGGTTTGGGACTCACGGGGATGCATTATTGGGAGAAAAACTTAATTTAAAAACCTGTTCCGGAATTATATCTTGTAAACAATACTCAGTGCTTTGATAGGGTTTCTTTGCTGCTTTAGTGTTCATTACTCTTTGATCCGTTATTGATGTCTGTCCTGTCATTTGACGTAGACGTTGTACCAGTCCCTTACGAGCTTTATTCAGTATAGGACTTTACTTTAGTCAGCTTACTGTCTTGGAGGTTTTACTGCCGATTGGTGAGTTTAATTTTTTTATTTTTGTGTGTGTTGCTTTTGTGTATTAATATTATATGTGCCTTTTTGCCGTAGTTTTCTTTATTTATTTATATTGTACGAAGACTATTGGTTTGGTAAGTTTGGTTTATGTTCATTTAAGAGTTTTGTTCATGTTAATTTTAATAATGTGTGAGACATATATATAGAAAATGGTGAATTTTTGATCCATAACTGTTGTAGTA
Organism: Coenobita brevimanus; assembly: GCF_032717465.1. Lineage (NCBI taxonomy): Eukaryota > Metazoa > Arthropoda > Malacostraca > Decapoda > Coenobitidae > Coenobita > Coenobita brevimanus. The sequence goes on along the minus strand of NC_137023.1, from coordinate 16,064,117 downwards.
TAACGAGCATTGCTCTTTGGTAGGATCCCACATATATACCCTGATGATGGCCACGTGAAGTGTCCGAAAATTAGGAGGAATATATCGAAAAGAAAATGCTAGCGGGTGTCACTCCATCCTTATTTGTCTTATATATATATATATATATCTCTATATATATATATATATATATATATATATATATATATATGAGAGAGAGAAAGACTTCCCCGGAACTTCGTAAGGCTAGCAGAACAGTGGCACCTTGGATTGCACACCTATCCTGCCACAGTTGGCTGTTAGTTCTTTCCTTTCCACTGAGGTGGGAGCAAAGCGAAAAGTATGGTAGATTTAAGATTGTTCAGTCAGCTTTCGTTTGTTATCCAGAGCTATCAGATATCTTCTACGCCATACAAGCATCTCTCTCTCTCTCTCTCTCTCTCTCTCTCTCTCTCTCTCTCTGTATAAACACACACACACACAGACACACACACACACACACACACACACACACACACACACATATATATATTTATATAGATAGATAGATAGATAATTTATTTATTTGATTATTTATTTATTTATTTATTAGGGTGTTTCACAAAAATAATACTAATGATAATTTTTATCATCAGTAATTGTTACATTCATTTACATGAACCAAAATCATTCACAAACAATAAAGACTGTATCTCAATATTTAGGAGTTCCGCAAAATAAGTAGTTATTTCACTCGCGTACAAAAACACAGAAACTAAGACATGCTCTAGATTTCTTTTCATTCTAACATTTCTGCTTTCGTCTTCTTCTCGATCATCTTTCGGTGCTTGAACACCGCCTTCAGGAGGTACTGCTTGTCGTCTTCATCTGTAGTAATTGAAGAGTTGAACTTTGCAACCAACGCAATCTCATTTTCGGCGCAGTCGTTGACAACCGCCAGGCGCCAGACGCGTTTCAGTCCGAGTTCGAAATTAGGGTCATCATTCCAAGCCACTGGGGGCTTCTCCAGGAAGGATGAATCAATATCCATTGCTGTCAAGAGATTCCTGGTGTCTGTTGCAACAGTCTCCGAGTATCTTGTCTTTGAATGAATCCAAACCCTTCTTCTCCAGGCTCTTCATCCCCTTTTTTGTGCCTGGCTTCTTAAGACTGTAGCACATACTTTTAAGGTCCTCTGATTTTAGCCCTCTGTTAAAAAAAGCTGGTCCAACCAGGTGGCTGATAAATACCAAGGGGGCGGTTGAATGCTGGGGTCCTCTGCTTCGTTGAGTCACGGAGAATGTCTTCTTCTTCAAGTACTTCCAGATTCTGCATAAACTCCAGATCCACACGAGGAGCTAACTGAGCAATAGCTACACGAGCCCAAGCCTTGGTGTACGCCAGGACAGCAAAGAGACAGATGTTGGTGATGCTTTTGACCTCACGTGGAGTCATGTTGAACTGTTTTTGAAAAAGAAAAAATTTGAGCACGTAGATAGCTTTCTCATCCACCCGGCCCGGTGGTAGGCTCCCTGTTTTCGGATTGGAGCCAGTTCAACAGACTTTGCACCCAGAAACAGGAGAACCAGCTGTAAAATCTCCTTATAGTCATCACGTGGCTGGTTTGTTAGGAGCGACTCTTGTACGACTTGAACAGGTTGTTCACAGAGCGCCGCCAACGTTGTACAAACAGCATTGCTCTCTGGGGTGTCCAGTGCAGTAATTACAAGGGAGCGACCAATATGATTCCAGCGCTTCTGAAATCGCTTAAAAATCGCTATAGCTTGTCCCGAAGACGGCCGCTCCTCCTCCTCAAACACACGAGCAAGCACAATTTCATAAACATGATGTCTGCATGCTAGATGGAGTCATTAAATCAGGCTTTAGTGATCTACCAGAAGACCCGCCGACATGTCGTAAAAATACCCCCGCTAAAACCAATACACCAGTCCTGTATGAGACAGCCCTAGCATGTATTCAGTATGGACGGTGGGTGTTAGCGCCGAAGTGGTGACATGTAGAGGTGTATGGTGTGTAGGAGGACTGTTGGGCCTCGATAGCAGGCTGTGAAGCCTATGCCCAGAGTCGGACACATAAAAAAAAAAAAAAAAAAAAAAAAAAAAAAAAAAAAACTTTCGGCCCAGAACGTCTTCAGTCTTTGCACAGGCACCGGCCAGAAATCCAGTGTTACATGCTGTGGTGTCAAATGGACAACGATTCTTCATTCTAGGCTATGCTTTCTCAGCAAATCGCAACATACACGAGCACAGCGAGCGAAGCTATGTTTACGTTCAGCTGAGAAATGAACGGCACCACACGGCCCGACCACGATGGTTTTCAAAGGCTAATGCCTTTTCTTCTATGTGAGGTAGAAAAGAGATTCTTTCAGCAGGTAGTAGATACATTCAATAAATTATGTGTTTAGCTATATACTTACTCATGAGACTAAAGAAACACCTTCGAATCCCGGCTTTCCAAAGGAATGTACCGAGGGGTTCAACTGACATGCTCCACTATGAAATCGAATTTAAAAAAGATTTCCAGTTGTACCACTGTTTTCTTGCACGAATTCTAACAATGAACCATCGGATTTTATACTCATAATTTTACATGAACGTTTGTTCTATGTTAAGGGGATGAAATCAGCAACGGTAATCGCCCCATTTCTGGGTTTTATCATTCGATCAATAGCCAAGCGTCTCGTACCGACGCAGCTCGTGACATGGTAAGTCGGGGGCAGAGAAATGAACATTGCTGGTGTGATAAATGCTACTGTGCCTCGCTATATGCACATCCACAGAGAAAACATCAGAGAGAAAAAAGAAAACGTTCGAAAACAAATATTTTAGGTCAATTATTCATCTGCTATTGTTCAACTACCTCACCAGAAATGTTAGAAGTTTACACCAAGATGAAATTATGATGATAGGCTAATCCGAACGCTCGCACGCTCGACACGCTCTCACAAAGCCCACTTTACTGGTTAATACCATAATGTCAGTAATAATCGCTTTGATAAGACCTCTTGCTCAAAGCCTGACAAATTTCCGAAATTTTCATTATGAAGCGATGCAGCTGGAGGGTAATACTCAAGTGTAATAACCATTTCAACGGATGAGATTGTACCGTACATCGTGTGTGTGTGTGTGTGTGTGTGTGTGTGTGTGTGTGTGTGTGTGTGTGTGTCCTACCCACCCTACTTATGCTGTTGGTGAAGAGGGGGAAGGTGTTAGCACTTAAACCAAGATAATATCTGCTTTTACTGACTTGATATCAGTCCAGTCTCATACCAGAAGTAAATTTATAGATATTATCCATTTGGAACAATTATGTATTTTTCTGTTGTGTCTACATGCAACATACCAGTGAGGACAGTTACACAATACACAGTCACGCTTTCCTGATTTTTTCTCTAATACGGAAATGGCAGATTGTCCAGGAACTGGGGAGAAATTCAGTGTCCTGGGTCACACCACTGCCATCAACAACGGTTACCAGACTCGAAATCTTAAATTTATGAATACTTTCGTTCACCTGCTGCAGATTTGACGGTGTAAAAAAAAAATCTCTGTAATATCCTTTGGTTGGCTGTTACGGCTCGCGGTATGCATTACTGCCATCATTATGGTGCATCATGATGCGAAGCTGGGCGATACTGCAGTCTCTGCAACAATAAAGAAATGCATGATCGAAAGATTTCGTTAGTTACATCATAGCAAGTCTGGGGTAACTTTTTTTTTTTTTTTAGGTTCTACAGTTAACAGTAGACGGCTTTATTCGGCTGAGAATGTCTTAAAAGACTAAGTTTTAATAATGTTACTAGAACGTTTTGTTTGATTGGGAGAACTGATATTTTACTCCATTATCGTTAGTCGAATTTTGCCGGCTGAGAGCAAAGGATAAGAAGCTGAGAGTGTTATTGGGTTTTCTGTATGCATTTGATGCATATGAAATGCAGAAAATACTGCATGAGTAACATGCATACGTCATCACACTTCAAAGTGCAGTACATCTGAAATAATTTTCTTTTGACGTAGACCTAATGGACGCGGAGTAGTACAATAATCAAGCTTTAAGGCGAAGTAAATATTGTTCAGACCAACAGTGGGTGGTAACTGCACCATCCGGGAAGAAATCTGTAGTATTTTGCCTAAACAAGGGCAACGTAAACACCACTTAGTTATGGACGATCATTTTTCCCCGGCAGGCATGTTTGTGGGACAAATAATGCTGCCGGGTGTGTACTCGCAGCTCTGAATTTCATTTCCTCCTCAAAAATCCTTCATCAGTGGCACGACAAGAGTTTGCCTTCCTGCATATGTGGCAGAAAAAGAAATAACTTATGGCAGGTAAAGAAGGGGGCAAGCGTTCGCCTACCTTTCTAGTATGTTCACTTCACAATTTGGACATGTCGCTCCCTTTCCTCCCCGCGCATCATATCACAGAATCATCTATAGCCAAGAAGCATTCCAAATCACTCTCAGCATAGGAATATATGCCAGCTGAGGAAAGTGGGGTGAAGAAATGAAATATCAGGCAAAATTTTGTTAACGACTATATAGCAACGGTCAAAATATCATTCCAAAATTTCGTAAAGCAACTGTGAAACCTTTACCTAATATGCAGAAATGCTGGATAGGCCCAGAAAACAGTATCAGTGAGTTTCAGAAATCATTGCTCACTCTCATTATTCATCAGAGTACTCGTAAACTGAATCTATATTTATTTGCAGCTGCCCAAGTGAATGGCCCAAATACAGGTGATCCAAAAGTGAAGTTGGTCTTAATCCATTAATTTGTTTGTTTGTTTGTTTTTTTATTTCGTTTTTTTTTTCCATCTATTTTAATTGATGTAAGACATGGGAATTGATGCACAACTATAAAATGTATTGTTTTATTATAATATATTAACTTCATTTTGTTAAGATTTATTCACACTTCTTTACGGACAATGGCAATTTGTGGTAGGTAGTGGCGTCCATCACCCACTCGCTTTATGTAGAGTTGCATTCTTTCAGTTTGTTGAAGTGACGTATGACTCTCAATCAGTAAACTTCATGTGAATAAAACACCAGAGCCAGACAAAACATCTCCAATGGTATAAAAGGAACTGAGAATTAAATATCAAAGCCTTTTTAAATAATTACTAGAGAGAATTAAGTTGCCACACAAGTGGAAGCATGGAAAGTAACCCTTATATTAAAACAAGACAACAAAACACAGCCAGAATACTACCGCCCAATTGGTTTAAAATCAGTGGCCTGCAAGTTGCTACAAACTATTATCAGAGACAAGTTTCTGAAACATTTAGAAATAAACGGTCTCATTAATGATTTCCAAAATGCCCTTATCAGTAATCGCTCATGCATCACGAATCTGTCGGGGTTATTCAACGCTATACTGAACATGTACGACGATGCTAAATCAGCTGATGTTTTCTACCCGAATTTCAAAAGGCTTTTGACAAAGGTTTACACAAAAGACTCCTTCAGAAGTTAAAGGCACATGGTTCCATTGCCATGGTTCAGTGGTAGAGCCTATCCTTATATATATATATATATATATATATATATATATATATATATATATATATATATATATATATATATATGTATATATGTATATGAGGAGTAGACTGTAGCACCAGTCGAGCAGAGCAGTACTCCCAAGGTGGATGGAAAGCTAATGATAGGGAGAGCTGGAGCTCCCGTTTCATCAGCCCTCAGGACTAGGTCCTGACCATCCCCCTTTGCTGAACTTTTTCAGTGTCTCAGTAACACAGAGAGTTGGCCAGCATGCTCTCCAGTACAAGTTTCTCTAACTATCAACACCAAACTACATGCACAGTACACATCACACTTCCTTTTCAAAATTTAAAAAGAAAATGGCATCGAATAACATAGCCTTGGAGTCCCCAGGCGAGGGGGGACCATAAATGCCCCCACCTTCTGCTCCTCTCCCGGTGACGACTCAAGATGCCTGGAACCACTGTCTGACTCTCTTCTTCATTTCTGCAACATTCGTGGCCTTTCCTCTAACTTTCGCTCTGTTGAGCACCACCTCTCCTTCTCTAAACCTCACCTTCTTTTTCTAACTGAGACTCAGCTGTCTGAGGCAACTGACAGCAGACCCTTTTCTGTATCCTCCTACTTTCTCTATACTCATTTCAAAGCCAAAGGTGACTGTTGTGTATATATACACAACAATTTATCTTGCTCTCGTGTTCCTGAACTTAATTCTTCCGAATTCTCTACACTCTGGTTTCGGCTTTCCTGTCATTCTCTGACTAAATATATCTGTGCTGTTTACTTATCTCCTAATTCTACTGACTATCAAAAATTCTTTGACTATCTTACTTCTACGATACAACACATTCTATCCATTTCTCCTTTCTCTGAAATCTCCATTTTAGGAGATTTCAATGTTCACCACCACCTTTGGCTCTCCTCTCCTTTCACTGATCCACCTGGTGAACAAGCCTACACCTTTTCTATCCTTAATGACCTAGAGCAGGTTGTACAGCACCCTACCCGTATTCTTGATCGCCTTGGAGAGAGTTCCAACATACTTGACCTCTTCCTTACAACTAATCCTTCTGCTTACACTGTTAATCTTTTTTCTCCGTTGGGCTCCTCCGATCACAACCTTATCACCTTAACCTGTCCTATCGCTCCAGTACAGCCTGCGGACCCTCCAAAGAAACGTCGTCTGTGGCACTTTGGAGCTGCGGACTGAGAGGCCCTCAGGCAGTACTTCTTTGATTTTCCCTGGAATGATTATTGCTTCCATGGCCGGGAGCCATCTGGGTGTGCCTTGCGCATTACAGAGGTTATTCTTTCGGGCATGGAAGCATACATTCCATTCTCATATCCTTTGACTAATGCAAGAAAGCCTTGGTTTAATCACGCTTGTTCTAATGCTGTCCGCAACAAGGAGAGGGCCTATAAAAGGTACTGGAGCCAACCCACCCCTGAATCACATCTTTTATACATTTCTGCCCGGAATCGTGCTAAGTCTGTTCTCCGCTCTGCTAAAAATAATTTCATCTGTACTAAGTGCTCTCAACTCTCTAACTCGAATTCTTCCCGCTCCTTCTGGCACCTTGCCAAAAACCTTTCTAACAACTTTACCTCATCATCCTTCCCTCCTCTTTTCTACTCTGATGGCTCTGTAGCTATTTCTTCTGCTGATAAAGCAGATCTCTTCGCTCAGACTTTCTCCTCCAATTCCACAGTAGACGATTCCGGTGCTGTTCCTCCATCACTTCCCCCCTCTGACTTCTTCATGGCTGACATTAAAATTTCTTCAGCTGATGTATTTTCTGCCGTCACAGGCCTCAATACTAATAAGGCATATGGGCCTGATGGAGTCCCTCCTGTTGTTCTCAAGAACTGTGCTTCTGTGCTTACACCCTGCCTAGGCAAACTCTTTCGCCTTTGTCTGTCAACTTGTACCTTTCCTTCCTGCTGGAAGTTTGCTCTCATTCAGCCAGTCCCAAAGAAGGGTGACCATTCCCAACCCTCTAACTATCGTCCAATTGCTTTAATATCCTGTATCTCAAAAGTTTTCGAGTCTGTTCTTAATAAAAAATTTTTAAAGCATCTTTCCTATCACAACCTTCTTTCTGATCGTCAGTATGGGTTCCGTCAGGGACACTCCACCGGCGACCTTCTCACCTACCTTTCAGACTCCTGGTCATCCTCCTTTCGGGACTTTGGCGAAAGCTTTGCCATTGCACTTGACATCTCTAAGGCTTTCGATCGAGTCTGGCATAAATCTTTAATTTCCAAACTGCCCACTTACGGTTTCTATCCTTCTATCTGTGCCTTCATCTCTAGCTTCCTTTCTGGTCGTTCTACAGACGCTGTTGTAGACGGCCATCATTCTTCTCCTAGATCTATTAACAGTGGTGTTCCTCAGGGCTCTGTCCTATCACCAACTCTCTTCGTTTTATTAGTCAATGACCTTCTAAGCTGTACATCTAACCCTATCCACTCATACGCTGATGACTCCACCCTTCACCTTTCCATTCGGTTCCTGCAACGTCCATCTCAGCAGTTACTTCAACAAACAAGGGATGAGGCTATGGCACACCTAATGTCTGACTTGGCTCATATCTCTAACTGGGGTAACAATAATCTTGTTGTTTTTAATGCATCAAAGACTCAGTTTTTGCACCTATCAACACGACAAAATCTTCCACAGGTATACCCACTAATGTTTGATAATATTCAACTTAATCCTGCATCATCCTTGAACATGCTTGGGGTTTCATTTACTCGGGACTTGTCTTGAAAAGATCATATTACATCTCTTGTAAAATCTGCTTCCAAGAGATTGGGTGTGCTAAGCCGACTCCGTTCCTTCTTTACCCCTGCACAATTGTTGACTCTATACAGGGGTTTTATCCGCCCCTGTGTAGAGTACAACTCTCATGTGTGGGGAGGCTCCCCACATACAGCTCTTCTCAATAGGGTGGAGTCAAAGGTTTTTCACCTCATTAACTCTCCTCCTCTTACTGACTCCCTTCAACCTTTGTCTCTTTGCCGCACTGTTACATCTTTATCTCTTTTCTATCGCTACTTCAATGGTCACTGCTCCTCTGAACTGTCTACATGCATTCCTCCACCCCAACGATGGGCGCGTAGCACCCGTCTAGCAGCAAACTCTCATCCCTTTTCTGTCCAACTCTCTAATGCAAGAGTTAACCGGTACTCCCAGTCCTTCATTTATGCAACAGGTCAACTTTGGAACTGTCTCCCTCTGTCTGTATTTCCAACTTCCTATGATCTCCAGTTTTTCAAACGCAGTGTGTCCAGGCATCTGGAAATGATCGGATCTTGAATTTGGCTCTTTCTTATATTTGTTTTTCTCTTGGAAGGAATAGTTTTGCAGGCTCGTTGCCTTTGGTTCCTTTTTCCTCACATTAAAAAAAAAAAAAAAACTTCGGTCGGGATAGGCCGGTCCAGCAGTGGTCACACAAACGTCTGATTGATATGATATATATATATATATATATATATATATATATATATATATATATATATATATATATATATATATATATATATACAGAATTATAGATGGGTAGATAGATAGACATACAGAATGACAGACAGACAGATACAGATATTGGTTTAGATAGTGACGTATATATATCGATACAGATATAGATATGATACATAAACGATTATTTTCTAACACTTATAAATATGCCCATGATACTCATATAAGTAACAGAGCAGCCACTGCATTGCAGAGGCAGGCAATTCAGAAATTATCTTGATCAGCTGTATAGATTAATCCACACATGGTAAATGGACTTCAGTATTAATGAATGTGAGGTGCTAAGCACTGGCAGCAAAAACGTATGAGCCAGTTATAGCTTGAATGACGTTCAACTTGATGATGCAAAGCATGAAAAAGACAGGAGCTGTAATAGCAAGTGATTTGTTACCAAGGTAACAGTGCACGGAGGCTGTTAAATTAGCCAATACCTTGACTGGATTCGTGGGTAGTGCATTCGAATATAAATCGGAAAATATCGTCCTCACCCTGTATAATTCCTTCATACCCCCACAGTTCGTGTACTGCGTCCAGTTTGGTCACCTTATTATAAAAAAAAAATTATGAAATAAGGAGGGAGTATAGCGAATGGTGACGAAAATGATATCAAGATTGAGAAATAAACCATGTAAGACACGATTGGACGAGCTGCGATTGTTTGCCATTACTATGCGCAGATTACAAAGGGATTTTATCCAAGTACACATGATCGTCAAAAGACGTGTAATTATGGCTGTCGAAAAGTACTTCCCAGTATATTGGTCGAATTATATTGGAGGCAATGGATATAAAATCGTTGGCAAGCGTTTCTGCTCACACGAAGCTAAGCACTTCTTCTTCAGGAGAGTTCTAAACATAAAGAATATGTTGTCTCTTTATGTGGTTAACTATGATACAATAAAAACTTTTTAAAAATCAGATATGTATTTGTCTTCTAATCCCCAGCTAAACATGTTAATTTCTGAATAAAACATCTATGAATTAAACTGTCATGCAGCTCAAAACCTGGAGGGCATACCAGTGACCAAAGAACAATAACAAGTTCCTTAAGTTATCTGCATGTGTTTCCCTTGCAGGTTAAATCGTATAGAATATGATTTCCTTTAATCCTATGCTATGAAATTTCCATGACAGCTTTTCTGTGCTGCATGGTGTTCCTTCTCATCAGTTTTTGCCAGCTTCGGCTGTAGGTTTTGGTGGGTGGGGGAAGCCTTTTTGCTTTTCTATCCCTGTCTTTGACACATAGGACGGTTACGCAAGTTATAACCTATCTTGTAACAAACAGACTAGGACGGACCAGTAGATCTCTGTTTGTTTTGCTTTGTACCCCACTGGCTCCTATCATTCTAATTCTATGTCACTTATCATTCCTGTCATTTTTTATCACCATTCTTTCAACTTCCGGGGACTTTACATTGAGTGACAAGTTTAATGGTTTCCTGTAACCTAGGAAACCATTTATAACGCCGAGTGGTAAACTTATAACCAAATAAACGGGCGATGTGGAGCCCAGCATTGTGCCCATGCTGACTGGGTGGTGATGCAAACGCGGCATCTATCCAGGTATAGTCAGCCAAAAAGGTATTACATACCTGGGGATCTCATGGTTGTGAAAATGAGCAAATTTTAAGACGTACGTGAATCTATTAACATATTGCCAAAAAAAAAAATCATCCAGTATGTGACAGTTTATGTGATTTCAAATCATAATAATTACCAAGGACTGTATTTGCACCAACAATTACAGGGTGCCCCATATATCACAATGCTCCGCCCGTGTTTCAGAATAATATATGCAGTAAGGTGACCATTACTTTTTTTGGCCGACTGTACCAAACCTCTTCCCTTTTCGCCAGTCCTCAATTTGATGAGGCATTGTCTTCTGCCAGGGAATATCCATTCTCTTAATGGAACGGCCCTGCAAGAGTGTTTGTTTGCCTGAGGTTGATGGGCCTATTCGGTTAGATAGTTCGGGGTTGCTAATTAACAAGAAAAACGACAAGATGCATCAAAATAGTCATCTACTATAGCAATATATTTACGAAAACAAGGATCCTCGACCTCCATCTACACTGCCCAGAGTCGTATACATTGGTTTTGACGGCCCTATAAAAGGAGAGCAAGATTCTGGATGTTGCTGAAAATCAAACAGAAATAAATCTGTATATATTCCCCAACGGGTAGAAAGAAGAGTTAGGTTAAGTAAGTGGATAGTGTTCCCCAGTACAACAGTTGCTGGTAATATTTCTCTGTATACGCAGGGAAAAGGAACACAGTTTTTGAGACGAAGGATGGTTGCCGTTGGGGTTTAATGAGGAAGACTCGTAATCAACAATATGAAGGCAGGACTGGGATATACAGTGTTCCTTGCATGAACTGTGTGAAAGGCTCTACTGATGAGTCATTTGGGGGTTTAGGCAAAAGAATCCTTGAACACAAATGACAAAAATATTCTAGCAATGCCACGGTAATGTTAAGCATAACTGTGGCAATAATCACTTAATACTCGTAAATTAGAGGGAAGAGAAGTCCACTAGACCATAAAACAATATAAATGGGCTTTGGTGATTAGGGGATGCAGTTAATGTACTTAGTAACAATTTTGACCAAGACAGGATTTTTCCTGAGCACACATACTAACATCAGGCTTATTTATTTAGCCCAAGGGTATTTATTTAGCACATTCATGAGGTAAACAATGTTGTCATTCCCTCAGTGTAAGCCGTAGGCTATGTAAAATGCTCATTGTATTCACTGTTATTCCTGAAGATGCCGTCATAGGAGAAACGTTGGAGAAATCCTAGATCCCTTCTCTACATCTAGTTTTTTTTCCCTCGAAACTGTGACAGTTCAAGCTGTTTGTTCTTTAAAGCAGATTTTTACTAAAACCGAGCAAAAAAAAACTCGTATTTTTATTCATACAATATAAAAAATATTTTGCCGTTCAATGTTAGTGTTAGATTTTAAAGGTATGACAGAATATCAACGCCGCCTCTCCGCGAGCCTTCCATTGTGTGAGGATATAACTGGCTTGTTGGCTAATAACGCTGTTAATTAGGGTTGGGTCACAGATGCATCGCTTCACGGTTAGATTACCACTGTTGTGTTGGGTCTGATTGGCTTCTCTAATACTGGGAGGTATGTGGATTTAGTACTACGTCCTGAGATAATAAAACGAAAGGCGATATGCCACCGACATCCAACCTGACGAACCTATTATAGCCATGAAGTAATGTAACAGTGACCGAACTCTGTTCATAGTTACTCTAACGTCATGGAAGGTTCATGGAGGGGTGGAGGAGATATTGTGCCATACTGCTCGAGTTAGATTCGCGAGACACGAAGAATCGGGAAGTCTACTTTCCAAGGAAATGAGAATGTTCCTGAATGATAAAGTCATGAAGGGTTGGAAGTGAAAAGGGCTAAAGTAGGTAATAAGGGAGTAGGAGAAGGCGTGGAAAGCCAGTAAAATGGCTGAATAGCGTAATTAGATTCTTGAGGAAGCAAATTAATCGTTGAGGGATGGCAATGGATGGTAAAAGGACGCACACGAGAAGGAACGCACCTTTTGTTTTCCTTGGCAGGAAATGTCGTTATGCGTTTCCCACAGTCGTTACAAAGCATAGTCACTACAAAACATGAATCATTTACCTCTGATGCAGAATGGAACATTTGAAGGCATTAATGATGAGTCAGCGGATGTGTTGTACATTTTACGGACCCTCCCCTCTTAACAGATTTCCTATTTTTATGTGGTCCTGTTCCTATTCTTTATTGATATTCACTATTCAGTAGAAGGTAATTAGGTTATGATGGTAATGATACTGAGGGTACTTACATCATTCAACACTGTCCTGAAACTTTAACATTCGTGGACACTTCTGATCTCTTACTGTATTAGTGCAATTTGCATGACTGTTAAGGTATTGCCATGTCTCTCATGTACCATAAAAACAACCATGCGACTTTTCAACACCATATTGCTATCATAAATTCGTTGTGCCACAGGCACGTCATCTTTTCTTTCTATTGAAAGATAATATTTACGACCATTTAGTCTTTCACATAGATTATATCGCCATTCCAGTACACTCATTGCAAGAACATGTGTCACGCTTCCACGTAAAAAAAAAAAAAAAAAAAAAAACTACTGCTCAAATGTAAGTTTTGATTTCGGGGAACGTGATATCACCCTGCTCACAAGCAAGCCTGTCAGGTTCTAAACGATTCCTCTCTCATTTCACCAGAACAAGGTAAAATATGCCACACACTGACAAGCAACCATTTAAAGTTTTTTGGATTGAGTTCATGGTCAAACATTGTACCAGACTGTGGTAAATTGCCCCGTTTTTCATATTACTGGTGAAAAAATAAGTAGCATAACAGAACTGATACCAACTCGACGGCACGTTTAACATATTTCATCACATGCTTTGGAAAAAAAAACTGCTCTCAGTGTAAAGAGATATCCTTTTCTGTATTACAAGAGAGTTTAAAATATTTTCTACTTCGGTCACTGATCTCTCTGCAAGGATACTCGTACTCGCTAAGGAAGAAAACAACATACTTTATCATAGGTTTGCTTCTGAGAGATGGTATTAAAAATATTTCCTACTTCAGTAACTGATCTCTATGGAAGGGTACTCGTTAAGGAAAAAAATTACATATACTTTTTAATGGGTTTGTTTCCGAGAGATGACATTAAAAATGACTCTTTTTTTGCATTGCATCTACCTCAACAATAACTTTACATAAATCAAGGCGCAAAACTGATCAACATATTGAATTTTTCGTACAAATAATTGAATAAATACATAAAACCAGGTTTTTTCTTTGCTTCATATTTGCTACATTCTTTTGCTGGGAGAGTATTAGTTTTCAGGAAAGTAATAACCAGGCATTTGAATCGGCTGGCTATTGTTAATATCTGGCCACTAAAGAATTCGTAATAACAATATGAGATAGATGGTTAGACAGATTGATAGATGAAAAGATACACACACACACACACACACACACACACACACATAGATATATAGATATTTATATATAAATATATATATATAGATACATATATATAGATAAATATATCTATCTATCTATCTATCTATCTATCTATCTATATATATATATATATATATATATATATATATATATATATATATATTAAGTTCTCACAGGCGCGTCTTCTGTACGACTTTTGCATCTAACCTTAGGCACTTATATTTAACTGAGGGTAAGCAAAGAAACCGTCACAATTGAACCCCTAACGACAAGGGCAAGTCTTGAATACTGATCCAACCATTGTCAGGCAATCTTTATTGAACTCAGAGTGAGCTACTGGTGCTTGAGTGTTAACCATGGGCAAACTGAATTCGTTGTTGCCTCTACCACGGATGAAGTTTAGGTTATCCACGGTAGAACTTCCATATCTTTGTTTAATTGTCTGCGAGAATCATACTATACCAAAAGATTAAGCAAAATTCTGGTAAACCGTAAACTATACTGTAGCCCACCGAAACAAGGCCATGATCGTAAGACCATCGTAACACGCAAAATTTTTTTAGTTCTCCAAACCCTGCATGGTCCTCCGAAACATGCACATAATCTTAAGCTCTCCGTAACATGCACACATTTTTAAGCTCTGGTAACATGCAGACTTTTTCAGTTCTTTTATCGACTGCAAACTAAAAAATTTCATTCACTGGCGGAGTTTGGTTTTAATATTTCCATGATCGATTCAGCTTTAATCGTGTAATCCATCTATCGCCAGACGATTTTAATCAGATGGGAGTGAGCACAGAAACCTGGGGGAAGTAATATTGTCTCCAATAAATCTTTCATGGTTGAAATTACGGTAACAGTGTACTCCAGGTAAGAGTGAGTCCTACAAGTCCTAGAGATTTAAGAGACAGGATTTCAACGTAAAATGATGCTGTAAATTGTGCTGGGCCATACCATCTGTATCTGTCGTAAAGTTAACTTGAGGGTCAGTTCGTTGGTGATTAATACCAGTCATTACTGAGATTTTTTTTTTTTTTACTATATTTTTGCTACCTTCTGACAGTTTTATTCAATTTATGAAGAATCTCTCACACTATATAAGATGGCGAGGATTGTATCTAATCCATACAATAAGGTGTCTCTCTAACCTAGTAATATCGGGTGTAGTTAGCATGAAAGAAATGGAAATCAACATAAGAGCGAAATGAACAATACAGAGCATAACTGTAGGGTGTAGCCAGTTATACACCTAGAACATGATAGTGAAGAATTTACACAATTAAGATACGAATGGCTGAAGTGAACACTCTACGGAGTTCATTTCTTATATCCTGTTCTTTCCGTATCACATTGTCATTAATTAGTTTATTACGATGGCGGCCTTTTAATTGTATTTCTTCTTTCTCCAAATCATTTTATATAACATAAGACATTATCTGATTGAAGAGGTCAGGTACAGTCTTCAATAACCATTACCAGGACTCTTTCCTTAGATGAATTTTACCGTCTGTAGAAGCAAGAATAGGAATTTAAAAAAAAATCACCATATTTAAAGGGTTGTCCGAAGTAGTTAGCACTGAATAATTTTTGGATGTAAATATATGACCCCCGACTTGTGAAGCCTTTGGTAGGGAAGGTGGTCTCATACCATCTTGAAACACCGCATATCCCCTCCGACATCCCACTCTCCATTACATACGCTATGTCTATCTGTTTATCTGTCTATCTACCCATTACGTACTCCATGTATATCTGTTTATGTATGTATGTATGTATGTATCTATCTATCTATCTATCTATCTATCTATATATATATGTACCTCTGTCTATCTACCCATTATATGCGCTCTCCATATCTATGTTTTTCATCTATCAATCAGTCTATCCATCTATCTACCTACCTACCTATCTATCTGTGTGTATGTATGTATGTACGGATGTATATATCTGTCTGTCATCTTTCTCTCTATATAAATATATAACGGTATTTCCACACAGAAGATAGGCTCGTGGTCTATATCGATGGAAAGTAATTTATGATGCCATAATACTGTACATGGGAAGTTGTGAACCGTTATTATGGTCATGCAAACTGTATATTCCTATGTATACTTTAAGTACTCTCCAAACATCATTAGACTCAAAATCAATTAGAATGTTAAAATTCAGTAGCTTCTTACCTAATTACAGTTATTGATAATTAGAATTATGAGTGCAATATGTAAGCTAGAACCTTATTATCTTTTTTTACTGTGAGCGAGAACAGCTGTTGTGTCGGCGAGGAAAAAACATATGAAAGGTTGACAACGAAAGTCCATTTTCTGCGAGACAAATCAGTGAATATATTCAGCACTGGGAATGACCTCATTATAACTAAAAGGACTAATAAAATTCCACAGTTAGGCAGGGAATTCCGACGGCTGGTGTGAAGTAAAAGTATTTTCATTTCTGGCGTCATCCTCGACACACTCCTTCCACCACACCACACCAGGCCAAGGATTCAGAAAGTATCCTAACACACTTCTGGGATCAATATGTCTTCTTACTGGGAAATGTTTATTGAAATTAATATTGTATGGTCGTATTTTGACATTTAGTGCAGGTGTAGTGTGAATTTCTTGGATCATGAAAGATAAAGATATAAAAGTGCTGTCTTATACACAACTTATGCTTAGGCAACTTTATGAATACACCCCAAGCTCAGGTCGCACGCGCGCCTCCTTCACCTTGTTTTTCACCACCTCACTCCTCCTCTCTCCTTGTCCTCCACCCCTTGCTCTCTCTAGCCCCCCCCTCCCCCGGCTCTCTCTCTCTCTCTCTCTCTCTCTCTCTCTCTCTCTCTCTCTCTCTCTCTCTCTCTCTCTCATTTTCCTTTCTTCTGTCTCTCTCATCCTTCTGTTCTCCCCGCTCTCCTCCTCTCTTCTCTCCTTCCCTGCCCTCCGCCTCTCTCCCTCCTCCTTCCCCGCCATCCGCCTCCCTACCTCCTCCTCCCCCATCTTCCTTCATTCTTCCTACCTTCTCTTTCTCCTCACTCTCATTTGTCCTCTCCTCTCTCTCCCCTCACCGCATCCTTTTTCCCCCTCCACTTCCTCCCTCATCCGCCAACCTTCTTTCCTTCCCTACCTCTCCTCTCCCTGTCCTCCCACTCCCCCTCCCTCTCTGCTTCAAACTACTGCACTCTCTTTTATCCATCTGCCCCCCAGCGTGTGATGTGTGTATTGGTTACCATGTTCACCTTGCAAAGGAAAAAAAAAACAACTAGCTTGATTTTTGGGCTGGTCAGACTCGAAGACAGAGTAAGTTTTTCCTATGTCCCCTTTAGGCGGATGTATAATTAGGGACTTCGATGTAAATTCGATTATTGCGTGTTTTATACTAGAAGACTGGATAGTAAATATTGACCCTAAGGCAGACGATAGGGATTATTTCTAAACTTCCTTCCCTTGGCTTCTCTCTCTCTCTCTCTCTCTCTCTCTCTCTCTCTCTCTCTCTCTCCTTTCGTCAGTCACCCTCTCCCCCTGCTCTCACGCAATGTAAAATGTGTGAAAAAAGGAGAGGAGGCTGATGTAGCGACACTGATGGGATGTGAACCAAGCAACTCTCATTCCTGTCCGCTCTCTCTCTCTCTCTCTCTCTCTCTCTCTCTCTCTCTCTCTCTCTCACAGTCAGTCACCCTCCTTTCCTGCTCTCACGCAATGTAAAATGTGTGAAAAAAGGAGAGGAGGCTGATGTAGCGACACTGATGGGGATGTGAACCAAGCAACTCTCATTCCTGTCCGCTCTTTCTCTCTCTCTCTCTCTCTCTCTCTCTCTCTCTCTCTCTCTCCTTCCCTCTGTATGTAGTGCAACCTTTAGATGACTCTGCAGTGTATAATATCAATTAGATTTTTCGTTTAACCAATGAAGCCATTTACTGAGTTGGGTTGTTACTAAAACCAAATGTCGCCTTGTGAACTACTGGGTTAAGGTGCTGCAACCGGATGGGGTCCACCAGGTTTTACGTCCGAGTAGCTGAGGTTTATTACTGGTATTCCGTCACTCAGAGGCAAGCAAGGCTGACCTCCTCGTAAATTGTTTTGTTTATAAAGATTCCAACATGCTTGCATGCGTCGAACTTCGTCACCAAATGGCTGCTTTCCTTGCTGCTCGATCTCTGGCAGCCTCCTTTATCTCTGAGGTCACACTTTATAATCTCGTCCCAGGTCTTTTTCGGTCTGCCTCTCGCAAAACCACCCCCAGTGATCACACTTCTCACTTTCTGCATATAGTTGTCATCCCCTATCCTCTCCTCATACACAAACCAACCCAGTCTGCCACTCCTCATCACACCAATACACTCCAGTCTCTTCATTTCTCTCAACTCTTCCATCGCAAATCTAATCCAACTAGGCCTCACATTTAAGGAATCACTGAACACCCACCGAATCATTTTCATTTCTGTACGTTTGAGCCAACGAATATCCTCTTCCTTTCTGCCAAGTTCTCACTACCCTATCAGCATTACACTTCTAACACATGCTGCATACAAAGATCCCTTAGCACGGAGGGAGAGCCCTCTCAGTGTCAGGAGAGGCAACAGCTTCCCGAACTTCTTCCAACCACTCCTCACTCGAGCCACAGAGCTAGCTCTAGCCCTACCTCCAGCAAATAACTTGTCTGCCAAACAACAAACCTCTACCACATACTCAAGAGACTCACGACCAATATCAGTCCTTTCACGCCCGACATTCTCGCTCCAGCACATACACACATAAGATCAGCATTGTCTCGCAGTCTGCCACTAGTACCACTACATCTCTTATGCAACTTCTTATCGCAAACATTGCACAAAAGTAAATTACTTCCCATTCCCTTATGGCAAACCGTACATGGCCACTCTTCTTTGTAAGTACCGCCACCAACCCTAGATACCATCACCCTTGTTTTATCTTCATTTACTCTCAAGCCCTTGTGCCCCATACCATCTCTCCACTTCCCAAATCTTTCCTCCACTTCCCTTTCATTCTGTGCAATCAACACCAAATCATCGGCATACAACACCTCCCGCGGAAGACCATCTCTGAAGTCACGTGAGAGGGCATCATGAACCATCATAAACAATAAGGGGCTAAAGACTGACCCCGGAAGCCCACCAGCTTTCACGGAAAACTCGTCGCTCAAATCTCCATTCAATCTCACCTGGGTGAGAGCACCGTCTTACATAGCCATAACCACTTTCATTAGCCACTACTCGATACAAAGCTTTCTCATCGCCCACTTCCCAACCTCCCTAAGGACTTGGCCTTTTCCAAATCCGTAAAAAAACGTACAGATCCCTTTTCTTTCCTATAAATGTATACTGATCTGTCGAACAATGAATATGGCATCAGTGTCCCTTATCCTGGCACAAACCTAAACTGCATTTCAACAGTATTCACTTTTTTTTTTTTTTTTTTTTAAGTATACCTTCCCGAACTCTTCAGTACCTTCATTATCTGGTCCAAAAATATTATGCCTTTATAAATTCCTCTCTCCAGGACGTCACTCTTCTCCTGGTACACATTTACAGTCACACTCCTAAGACAGTCATCTTGTACAACACACCCATTTATGATCGTATATACCAAATCAGTAACTAACCCCACTGATGTATCACCTGAGGCCTTCAGCATTTAATCAGTCAACCCAGACACACCTGCCGCTTTCCCCAGCTGCATCTTGCCTATTGCTCTGCTCACAGTAGCAGCGTCAACAAAGACCAAGGACCCCCTTGTGCATAATGAGCAGAAAAGGAATGGATTATATATATACTATATATATATATATATATATATATATATATATATATATATATATATATATATATATATATATATATATATATATATATTTCTACGTTTCTAATGTTAAGTAAAACTGAGTTTGCCTACCATTGTCATAAATTTTTAATTACTGTATATCTACTGTGTAATATATATATATATATATATATATATATATATATATATATATATATATATATATATATATATATATATATTGTTACATAGCCTATGATTTCATCATCCTTTGTGTAATTCTAACGTACAGTATGCTGCATGTTTGATCACGAGCGTGTTCTACCTCACTCCCCCCTTCTACCCTTATAGTACAGTAAGTCGTTCTTTCTGTTGTTCAGAGCAGGAGTGTCAACTCTTTGTCCCCTCTGGCTTCATTTGCGCGTCCTTCTTACAAGTTGTATCAAGCTCTGCCGGCCCCTATATAATGAGCTCAGTCTCTACATTAATTGCCACTTAGATCTACTCCTCATTTTGCTCATATCTCTGTCCTCCGCTGTACAGTTGTTATTATTGTGAGTGCTCAGGAAGTCTCCAACCATCTAGCAGCTGTGTAATTTGAGTATAAGTGTTACTACATTTATCTTGTACTGTATAGCATAGGGTGTTAATTCGTAGGCCTAGTAAGGTTTTTGTGATTCATGTGTTTTT
Organism: Coenobita brevimanus; assembly: GCF_032717465.1. Lineage (NCBI taxonomy): Eukaryota > Metazoa > Arthropoda > Malacostraca > Decapoda > Coenobitidae > Coenobita > Coenobita brevimanus. The sequence continues at coordinate 16,043,623 of NC_137023.1, read as the reverse complement.
ATGTCAGTCATTTTTGATAATATTTTGTATCTGTAATAATATATCTTGCATTAACTGAGCATTATCCGGTTTTCTCCTTTTATCAGGGCTGACTTAGATAAACTTACTCTTGCTAATTTCGTGTTAATAGCGGCTATTGCAGTTAACCATATATTTAACCTGTTTTTGCCATTACATTATCCTTTTGAGTCTTGAATGTTTAGTTGTTAGTTTGAGCATTAAACTTTAACTTGTAATTTTACCTAACTCTTTTGTTTTGAACCCGAAACTTTGCGGGACAGTTTTCTCTGTTCCTTAACATAAATTTGGCGACCTCTTATCAGGATATTCAGGATATTATCATAAGGATATTGCTTGATATTTTGTGACTGTGATTTACTCATGATGTCTACTATTACTACTCTTGATGAAGCCAAAGATTTTTTGTCAAATGTGCAACCAGTGTGTGATGTAGAAAACAGAACAAAGAATGAACTTAAGCTTGTTGCTCAACAATTGGGAATTGTTGTTCGCTCTCATCATTTTAAAGATCAAATTGTTGACATGATTAATGAAAGCTTGTTTAATGTAACTCCTCCAAATGAGCAAACGCAGATTGAATTAGCTAAGTTACAGCTAGCTCTGCAGGAGGCTCGTGCTAAGGAGGCTGAGTTTCAGGCACAAATTGAAATTGCTAGGATTCAGGTAGACCATGAGTATCGCATGAAACAAGTGGAACTGGATCATCTAGCTCTGATGATTTTGATGTGGCTAAAAATGTTAAACTTGTCCCTCCTTTTAATGAATCTGATTTAACAAAGTATTTTCAGTAGTTTGAGAGGGTAGCTACAGGTTTTAATTGGCCCAAAATGTATTGGCCAGTCCTCCTTCAAACTGTTCTCACCGGTAAAGCTCAAGTAACTTATGCATCTTTGCCTCAGGATCAATCTGATAATTATGATGTAGTTAAGAGCTTGATTCTTAAGGCCTATGAGCTTGTTCCTGAAGCCTATAGAGTAAAATTTAGGACATCTTATAAGCAAGATAAGCAATCCCATGTTGAGTATGCAAAAATCAAAGAAGATCTGTTAGAGCAGTGGTTAAATTTTAAGAATGTGAATTATGATTTTGATAAATTTAAGCAGATGATTTTGCTGGAGGACTTCAAAAGGTGTATTAATAAAGATGTAAGCCTATATCTTGATGAGAAAAGAATAGATAATTTGTCTGATGCTGCAGTTTTAGCTGATGAATATGTTCTCACTCACAAGAGATATTCTAGAGAAAAAAGGAAAGCTGAGAGTAAGTACGTTGCCTCTACTCAGAGTACAGGTAACAGGAAAGAGAATAAAGATGATGTTTCTCAGGAAGTAAATACCAGCTTCACCTCTAGATTTCAGAAAAGTAAATGTACTTATTGTAGTAAGCTTGGTCATACTACGGAGAAATGTTTCAGGAGACAGCGTGATGTGAACAAAAAGGAGTCTTTAAATATTCAGTCAATTGGTCTAGTGTCCACCCTTGAGAGTTCCCAGAATTCTTTAACTGAGTTAACTGAACCTGCTTTGAGGGGTAAATTAAATTCTCATGATGGAGCTCCTCTTTTGAGCAGTAACGTGGGTGACACTCTCAAGAGTTCATATGCTAATTTCCTGTCTGATGGTTTTGTCAGTCCTCTGGACAGTAATGACAGGAAATCAGTTATAATATATCGTGATACAGGTGCTTGCCAATCCCTTATGCTGACCAGTGTTCTAGGCTCTAATGTTAACTCCTCTGATGAAACTGTAATCTTACAAGGTGTAGGGAATAATTACTTCTCTGTCCCTCTGTGCAGAGTGAATTTAGAGTCTGGTTTTGTTAATGGTTCTGTTATGGTTGGGTTGATTGAGACACTCCCAATGTCAGGTGTAACTTTCTTACTTGGAAATGATATTGGTGGAAGTCAAATGTGTCCAGCTCCTCAGTTGTCTAGTTAGCCAGTGGCTGTGGCCCAGGATTGTGATGTCCCTGATGTGTTCCCTGCATGTGCTGTCACTAGGGCTAAGTCTAAAGTTACTGATGACTTAGAGGATAATGATGATGATGATGTTATCCTAGCTGACACTTTTCTTGCTAATTTGGACCACTCACCAGATGAGGCAGTACCGCGTAGTGTTGATAATTTGTCTAGTCCAGAGTTGGTTAAGTTGCAGGTTGCTGACCCTGAGTTGAAAGGTCTAGCTAACTCTGCTTGCAGTGAGGAAGAGTCAGCTGGTGCTTCTACTTGTTATTACTGTATATAAAGTCAGGAGTACTTATGAGGAAGTGGAGACCCCCAACAGCATCAGCCGACTGTGAATGGGAGGTTGTACATCAAGTTGTCATCCCTCGTGTTTGTAGGCAGGATATCATTAGAGTGGCTCATGATTCCAGTTTGGCAGGACACCTTGGAGTGAGGAAGACTGTGGCACGCATTTTGAAACACTTCTACTGGCCAGGTATCTTCAGGGATGTTTCCTGGTATTGTAAGTCTTGTCACACCTGTCAAGTTGTGGGGAAGTGTAATCAGACCGAAAAGGTTGCACCTCTAGTTCCCATTCCTCCTTTTGAGGCGCCATTCACCCGTGTGTTGGTGGATATTGTGGGCCCTCTTCCTAAGACTTCTTCAGGATTTTCTTATGTGTTGACCCTGATTGATATGGCTACTCGTTATCCCGAAGCCATTCCACTTAGAAATATCTCAGCAAAGAACGTGGTTAAGGAAATGCTAGGGTTCTTCACAAAGTTTGGTCTACCTAAGGAGGTACAGTCAGACTGGGGAAGTAATTTCATGTCAAATGTTTTCAAGCAGTCTCTGAAAGAGTTGGGCATCACCCAGATCACGTCTTCAGCTTACCATCCCCAGACCCAAGGAGCGTTGGAGAGACATCATCAAACACTCAAATCGATGCTCAAGAAATACTGTTTGGAACATCAGAAAGACTGGGATAAAGGTCTTCCATTCGTTGTATTTGCCGCAAGAGAATCTCCAAATGAATCACTAGGCTTCTCACACTTTGAACTACTGTTTGGCCATGAAGTAAGAGGACCCCTTAAGCTACTCAAGGAATGCTGGCTGTCGGAGGAAGATGACGTCAACCTGCTGGAGTATGTGATGAAGTTCAAAGAACGGCTGTCCACTGCTTTACAACTGGCGAGAGAGAATTTAGGAGCTGCTCAGGAGAAGATGAAGACTTGGTATGATAAGAAGTCCAGGTTACGCCACTTTCAGCCAGGAGATCAGGTTTTGATTCTGCTACCGGTGCATGGGCAACCTCTTCAAGCCAAGTTTAGTGGTTCTTATTTCGTGGAGAAGAAACTCAGTGATATCAACTATGTCATCGCCACACCAGATCGTAGAAAGAACAAGCAACTTTGTCACATCAGCATGCTAAAGTTATATCACAGGCGGGACGAAAATAACCCAGTCTGCACTGTAGCTGTTCCACCCAAGCCTGCAAGTGAAGTTCTCCCATGCAGCATGAGCCTGAGTGATAGTTTGGGGAAAATCCTGATATCATGAATGATCTCCAGACTAAGCTTTCTCATCTACCTCCCGAGGAAAGGCAGGAGTTTTTGGCATTACTGCAGGAGTACCCGCAAGTGTTCGATGCCACTCTACTGTAGGAAAAACCGCTGTGTTGATGCATGATGTCGATGTTGGAGACGCAAAGCCAATTCAATTGCCTCCTTACCGTGTGGACCCAGTGAAAGTTCCTCTCATCCAGAAGGAGCTTGGCTACCTGTTGGACCACAAGATGATTGAGCCATGTCAGAGCGAGTGGAGTTCTCCTCTCATTCTAGTCCCTAAGCCAGGTGGGTCACAGCGGCTTTACATCGACTACAGACGTGTTAATCAGATAACCAAAACAGACACTTACCCTCTCCCTCGCGTGGAAGATTGCATAGACAAGATCGGAAAGGCTAGGTACATAAGTAAGTTTGATTTGTTAAAGGGATACTGGCAAGTACCTATGACTGAACGTGCTAGGGAGAGCTCATGTTTTGTAACACTAGGAAAGACTTTTGCATGTTCTGTAATGCCATATGGTATGAAGAATGCACCAGCCACATTTCAGAAGCTCATGAATGTTGTAACAGAGGGTTTGGCAGAGTGTGTTGTTTATATTGATGATGTATTAATCTTCAGTGACAACTGGAAAGATCACCTATGCCATGTCAGTAAATTTCTTGAGCGTTTGGTTCAGGCTAATCTTGTAGCTAATTTATCAAAGTGTGAGTTTGGTCAAACTAAAGTTCAGTACCTTGGGTACGTAATTGGTGATGGACATGTTGCACCACCAGGAGCTAAGGTTCAGGTTATAAGTGATCTTCCTAGACCTAAAAGTAAGAAAGAGCTACAAAGATTTTTGGGAATGGTAGGTTATTACAGGAGATTTGTTCTTAACTTTTCAATTCTTGTATCACCACTTACAGAGCTACTGAAAAGGGAGTTAAATTTGTCTGGACCGATAACTGTGAATCCTCTTTCAGTAAACTTAAAGCTATCCTATTAAGTCAGCCAGTGCTCTCTACTCCAAATTTTGCTAAGCCTTTTAAGATGGCTGTTGACTCAAGTGATACAGGAGCTGGGGCTGTTTTGCTGCAAGAGGATGATCAGGGTATTGAACACCCTGTATCTTATTACAGTAAGAAGTTCACTCCACCTCAAAAGAACTACTCAACTATTGAGAAAGAGCTTTTGGCCTTGATTTTGGGTTTACAGCATTTTTCATTTTATTTGTGTTCTGGTTTTGACCCCATAGTCATTTTTACCGATCATAACCCACTGAAATTCCTTAGTAAGTTTGAAGATAAAAATCAGAGATTGACAAGATGGAGCCTACTTCTTCAGGAGTATTCATTAGACATACAACATGTCAAGGGGAAAGAAAATGTTATTGCAGATTGCTTATCTAGACTTTAGACAGATTGTTTTAGAGTAATAAGAAATTTCCTTTGTAAATTTCTTTTTCTTTGTGGGGAGGTGTTACATAGCCTATGATTTCATCATCCTTTGTGTAATTCTAACATACAGTATGCTGCATGTTTGATCACGAGCGTGTTCTACCTCACTCCCCCCCTCCTCCCTTATAGTAGAGTAAGTCGTTCTTTCTGTTGTTCAGAGCAGGAGTGTCAACTCTTTGTCCCCTCTGGCTTCATTTGCACGTCCTTCTTACAAGTTGTATCAAGCTCTGCCGGCCCCTATATAATGAGCTCAGTCTCTACATTAATTGCCACTTAGATCTACTCCTCATTTTGCTCACATCTCTGTCCTCCCCTGTACAGTTGTTATTATTGTGAGTGCTCAGGAAGTCTCCAACCATCTAGCAGCTGTGTGTAATTTGAGTATAAGTGTTACTACATTTTTTCTTGTACTGTATAGCATAGGGTGTTAATTCGTAGGCCTAGTGAGGTTTTTGTGATTCATGTGTTTTTATGTCAGTCATTTTTGATAATATTTTGTATCTGTAATAATATATCTTGCATTAACAGAGCATTATCCGGTTTTCTCCTTTTATCAGGGCTGACTTAGATAAATTTACTCTTGCTAATTTCGTGTTAATAGCGGCTATTGCAGTTAACCATATATTTAACCTGTTTTTGCCATTACATTATCCTTATGAGTCCTGAATGTTTAGTTGTTAGTTTGAGCATTAAATTTTAACTTGTAATTTTACCTAACTCTTTTGTTTTGAACCTGGAACTTTGCGGGACAGTTTTCTCCGTTCCGTAACAATATATATATATATATATATATATATATATATATATATATATATATATATATATATATATATATATATATATATATATATATATATATATATATATATATATATATATATATATATATATATTACACAGTAGATATACAGTAATTAAAAATTTATGACAAGGGTAGGCAAACTCAGTTTTACTTAACATTAGAAACGTAGTAATGGTATCCCTTGAAACCTACTCCCCTCCGACACGGACATACATGTTCCGAAGTTCACGGTTTTGATGAAGGCTTCACTGCAACATTTCTTTCTTGATGGTCTTTTGCATGCTGCACTTTTTAGTGGAACGTTGTTGTGGCGAAGCAGTTACCTGCTCTTCCACGTGTCATGTTGTTTGTATCTCAAAATCTGATGTTAAAAACTTTGAAGTAAAAAGCAACATTCCTTTCGTATCAAAAACTGGAAGCCGCACGGTGTTTTGATAGCGGCCTTGGCTGACGAGTAATTTTTAATATCGATGGTAATGGTGAATATTGTTGGCAGTTCTGTCTTTTTTGTCTCTGCTACATATATACAGAAACCAAATTTCATTCTCTATTATGATCTTGGATAAGGATGTTGGATCCACTGCATTTCGACCACTCAGGCTGAAGGGAGAAAGGACACGGTGCTCATTTTAGTCATCTGTGAGGATGCATCGAACAAACCTGCCGGTGAAATGACAACCGTGGGTGGGTCACATACCCGTAATCTTGTCCTGGTTACAGGGCACTTGCGGCTGGTATGTTATCCAGTGACATGGCAGTACACACACAGACACACACACACGCACACAAAAAGGTCTCACGAAGAGAAGACCATACAGTGCTAATTAGTTGGTGCTTTGCCAACACACGCCGATTGTAAGCTTACCTATTTATCTAACTGTCTTTCCACTTTACAGCCCTTCCCATCCCCGTAGTCGCCTCTCTCACTCTCTGTCTGTTTTTGTCTCTCTCTCTGGATTTCATTACCTTCCCGCTCATCTCCAGCTCTTTTCCTTACCTTCCCTCACTGTCTTTCCTCCACTCTCATCGCCCCCGTCCATCGCACCTGATATCGTGCTCTTTGTTCACTTTTTCCAGCGCACTCCCCTGCAGCTCTCTCTCTCTCTCTCTCTCTCTCTCTCTCTCTCTCTCTCTCTCTTTCCCTTATGCCCCTTCTCCGTGCCGACCTTGGTGGTGCCTGTCCCCGTTTCCTCGTGTACTTCCCCTCCGTCTTACTCGCCCGCTGCTCATCAGACGTTCCCTGCGCCCTGAGGACTGTGTTTTTGCTGCTGAGACACTTCACGAGCGCCTGTCGCCTGGGGCCTAGAATTGTGTTCCCTGTGTGGATTCTTACGGCTGGTGAGACTGAGTGCCCCGGAACGTTTTAAGACTTTTGTTTCTAATTGTCATGAGAAGCTTCGCAGCATCTCATGCTTAGTGGTTTATTCTGCACATTTTATCCTAACCACTTCTTTACTATGACATATTTTTTAATGGGGTAGCATCAGTAAGAGTTGCCCTCTTCGTCTGTCCCTCACCAACGATTTTCGGTGCCGTGGTACTACAGTCCCGAAGACTTTAATGACTTTAACCCCTAAGCTGCTCCTTACTCGTCAACTTTAGCGACATTAGCGAAGGCCGATTTTAGGGCCCTGTAATCTTGGGCTTTATGTTCTTGTTCATTTAATTCTTGCTACTGCCAAACGATATTATTCAGCTAAGGGTTACCCCTAATGGCGAAGGGGTTTGTAAGTGCTGTATGAATTCCATTCAGTTTGAAAAATCTTTAGTAAGGTGTGTAAACAGATAGTCTCTAGTACAAAGGAATAATAATGTCATCGTTGTGATGGGGTCAACTGCATGTAAGTTAATCAAAAATAATACCGACACTGTCTTAATCATTAAACCACATTAACGTCTAAGAGACAAAATAAGTTACGCAAGAAGCTTTCCAACGCTTCCTTGGCTAATCAGAATGGTACCGTAAGTGCCAGGGATCTTTAAATCTTCACTCGTTACCGACGTGGTATATTGCAACAAATAGACTTTTATAAACAGATTATCCCCCAAGACTGACAAAGGTAAGAGTTAGTTAAGGTATACCAGAAAATTACAGTACTTAACATGACTGAATATCGCGACAAAGCCTGATTCCGACACAAATGGACATGTCTTCACTCCACATAATTTAGGCGTTGTACAGTATGATTTAATTCTATGACTGTCAGGATTTCTCTTGACAACAGAAATTCTTCTCGTAATATTCTTCGGCGTACGTAACAGTAATAGAGATTGAAGTCCTGTAGGTAGTAATTTTAATTCTCTTTGACTGCTAGGGTCTCTCTCGGTTAACCAGGTGTCCTAGTGTAGCATTGAATAAAAAGAAAAAAAAACAAATGCACCAACCCTATACAAGAGAGTTAAGGCGATTCCAGCGGAATTCCCTCCCACCGAAATCTGATCGTACAAACCTATTTTAGGAGGAATCATGAGCGCCTACCCTCAAAGAGAACAGAGCATTGTTTTTTTTTTTCTCTCTCTCTCTCAATTTTTCGAACAAAACATCTAAACCATGATGGTCGAAGAGGGATAAAGGAGCTGGGAAAGAAAGACACATGAAATTCTTTATATTTTTATAATTTGCACTACACAGAACTCACCCACTCACCCAATTTACCCACATGTCGCCATGAACTAGTCACATTCTCCTCGTATGTTATTAACCACACAGCCACACTGAACGAAAAACATAAATTGCAACATGGTGATACACACACACACACACACACACACACACACACACACACACACACACACACGCATGCCGTATATTTATCTATCTATATATATATATATATACATATATATATATATATATATATATAAATCTATACCTATCTATCTATCTATCTATCTATACTCTGTCTATCGATCTATCTATCTATCTATCTATCTATCTATATATATATATATATATATATATATATATATATATACGGCATGTGTGTGTGTGTGTGTGTGTGTGTGTGTGTGTAACTACGTTGACCTAGGCGTGCAGGATGCAGCACTAACAAAGAGGGTGAAAATTTGTTGTGACCATTGTCGAGAAATCTCGTGTGAGGCCTCAGAATTCGCCTCCATATCACTGAAAGAAAAAGGGGGGGGGGAGCAAGCTAAACACCAATATTAATTATCTTTGATATTGTTACTGGTAAAAAAGAGGTACGCATAACGCTTAAAACCTTAAAAACATTAGGATGCTTTTTCGCTGAAACACTTACCAAGATTTTATGTGTGGACGCCTATAACTTAACATTATTGTTACTGGTTGACAGTTTTCCCTTAGTTTAAGGGATACCTCTGGTAGGAACACTCCTCAATAACCCTATAATAGGAACATGTTTTATATAATTTGTTACTGTTACAATTAATATACAGGGTGTATATTGTGTAGCCTAGTGGTGACCATTCGAAGAGTATGAGTTGACTTCTGCAAACCATTTTTTTATTTTTTATTCATATGTCGACGAATCGGTGTTGTATAATTAAGGACCATCCCCCGGTACTAGAGGGGTTAGTGAATTCTATATGTAACGCCTCCAGTTTTGTCATTCCAAAGATGAATACAATCGTCTGAAGCTAGGAAAATAAAATGTAGAACACGTCATCGGAATGAAGTGGCGTACACCCTGACTACGATACCGATATATTCCTCCCCCCCTTTTTCTTTGCCATTCCTGAAATTATAACGCACATGAATAATGTCTTGTAGCGAACAAGTGAAATTGGTGTCCATGAAAACACGTTACGAGACTGAAACTGTGAATTATATAAACCTTCTGACTAATCCTTAACCCCTTTCAAATCGATAACGTGTTCTTTAGTATATTCTTTCTTCCTTCAGCCAACTTTTCAACACAGGGTCAGAAACCGTCTCCATTAACTCCTTGACAGCTTAATTTCTCTCCCTAAGCCCAATAAAAACTTTTGATGGAAACAAGAACAAACCTCAACATGCCTCACTGGACTGAATAGGGATGGATAACTCATGAAGGACCTTTCGAACAGATAATGATCCCTTACATCTTCTCTAAACTCCTCACTCAGTTGGTATATTGTATTTTCCCCCCTTGGTGGTTTTAGATGGATTATATTTAGATGGGGAAGACTCAACAGGTGATGAAGGGGTTAATTAAGGCTGCATCTATTGATTACACCAAAAAGTCTAATCTGAAGTGACCAAAGGCGACTGGTGATGGTATCGTACTGTACGGGATGAAGGAGTCTCTGGACAGCATTCTCATCGGTTGAGAAAACTCACTGTATGCCTCCTACTAAACGATTTATTTTGCTTATTTTGTATTACTATCCTTTCCTGTGTTGCCTAAATAATTCCATTATCGCCATATTCAGCACAATTATGGTATATAATTATATTAACCGGCCGGATTAAAAAATAAATCGCTGAAGAAGAAGTGCTAGGGAGTCTCCTTGATCGACGACAATACGGTCCTTTCTCACCTCTTCACTACCGTCGTCTCTCGTAAACAGAATACACTTGTCTGACGGTAAAAAGAATAAGGTGCAGAAGATGTCACATTCTTAGCCATGTGCATACCTGAATAGGGTACACAGCATACCTATATACTAAGATAGATACATTTTTTTGAAGGTAAGACGAATGAAGTAACTACAGAAGACGTAATTATTCTGAAGGCGTTAACCAGTTCAATCCCGATAATGTTCCGTTTATTTGATTCATGTTATCATGTGGAAGTAGCACGAATAAAACAATTACTGACGTTATTGGGCTGATGGTGATAACCCCTTCAGCCCCAGGACGTACGAGTATTTTCCTGTTGTTCTCGCTGATACCAGAAAAATGTTCTTCAGTTTTAGAGAGGCCTCTAATGGTAGAGGAATTAATAAAAAATCATGGTTTGTATAATTAAACCAGAGATCATGATGACAGAAATAAAATATATGGTGTATTTTTAAAAAGGCTTATGATTATTAGAACTGATTACCCTTTACCCCACATCACAGAATGCAGCCAAGTACGATACCGGGAAACCAGACACATACTGTGTTCGCGGGGGAGGCGGTAGCTCAGTCGGTAGAGAGGTGAGCTGCAGTCCTACCGGACTCAGGTTCAAATCCCCGCTGGGGCAGGGAACTGTTTAAGGATTTGAATCTAATAAAAACAGACTTTACTGATCTACCAGAAGACCCGCCGACATGTCGTAAAAATACCCCCGCTAATACCAATACACCAGTCCTGTATGAGACAGCCCTAGCATGTATCCAATATGGACGGTGGGTGTTAGCGCCGAAGTGGTGACATGTAGAGGTGTATGGTATGTAGGAGGATTACTGGGCCTTGGGAGCAGGCTGTGAAGCCTATGCCCAGAGTAGGACACATAAAAAAACAAAAATGCTTCCGAAAATTATTATAAAATCGGGGGCTTGCCTTGTCTTTCGCACTCTAAGTATTAAATACCATGGCCCTTACTCTCTTCTCTAAGTCTGACAAGTTTTGCCACAGCCTTAATTATATCGTCTATAGAAGGTAGAATTAAACAATAATGACTTCTGAGTCTGATGACTTTTAAATTACGGACGTAAGAGAGTATCTGGGTGGGAGAACTTAGCACAAACTTGGTGAAACCCAGCCTGGGCGATCAATACATTACCCCCAGCCCTCTCCATCCCCTGCGCCCACCCTTCAAATATGGAGTGCCTCGCCTCTGTACCTGTCTTGCTGTGTCCACCGCGCTGTACCACTTTGTCATCAGCTCTGTGTAGCTCTTTGCTTCTGGTCGTAATCTGGGTACTCATTTGTTTAGTAATCATCATCATCATTATCATTTTTGTAGATATATGAAGCTCTATGCTTTTGGGATTACTCTCGGAACGTACATCATCATCATCATCATCATCTCTCTGGCCTTATGTAAATCTGTGCTTCTGCGATTACTCTGAATAATTTATGTTCAGCAGGTACTGTACATGTGTCATCAGCATCATACCATCATCCTACTGTTTCCTCCTGTTTATCTGTTTGTCTGTCTGTCTATGAATGTTTTGCATAACGCCGCATCAGTAAAAAATTTGGCCTTGACATGCAATCATTAGACTTTTCTGACCCTACTCAGTAACGACCCTTTTCACTACAACACACCACTCTCCCTCTGCTTCACGCTAATAACCGGGGTTGAATAAATGCGTGAATTTTTAATAAAATAAATTAATCTTTGACTAATGGAATTTTCATTAGCTTAAAAATACAGTATCTGATTGCAGCCTGAAATATATAACTCCGTGTGTCCGTGACAGCGGAAAGGTTAATCAAGATGGCTTTTTTTTTTTTTTTTTTTTTTTTTTTTTTAATGCGTCCGACTCTGGACAAAGGCGTCAGGGCCTATATCTCGGAGGCAGTAGCCTATCCCAAGGCCCAGTAGTCCTCCTACACCTCCACATGTCACCACTTCGGCGCTAACATCCACCGTCCATATTGAATACATGCTAGGGTTGTTTCATACAGGACTGGTGTATTGGTATTAGCGAGGGTATTTTTACCCGTGAAGAGTTAGTATTTCCCTCAAAATAGTAATATCGTGTGGCTTTGAAAGTGTAATGTAGGGCGTCCATAGCAACAAAAAGTTTCAGTTGTACAATTAAAGATATGGTAAAGTAAATAGTGTGTGTCAATCGATGCAATATATGAAGGGAAAGTGAGTGAAAAGAGTTCCAATATGTAGGAGCATCGGTGAAAAGTCTTGGTTTTACAGTTATATTTTACGTAATTATACTGTTTGTGTCAAGAAATATGTACATAATTATATAAGGTAGAAGAACTGGAGCTTAAATTTAACACTAGAAGTTAGAGGAAGAAATACGAGTAATATTTCAATTTTTCTTTGGATGCCACATGCAAATTATCAAATCGTGTGAGTAACTGATTAGAAATGGTTCTTCACTCTGTGTTTAAATGTCATACATGTAATATTAGAATGCTTTAGTAGATGAGTGAAAAGTGATGTGTCTACGTTTGAAGGTCACACATGTAATATTAGATGCCTGTGGTGCTGGGAGCGGGAGTATAACGTGGCATTTGTTTCTCCCCCTCACAACTATTCCATGTATGATTTTTGTGTCCGTTGCGCTTCCTGTTAATAGTATGAAATGTTGGATCCGTCTGTGTGGTGCGGCATGTTTCTGTGGGTGTGCAGGATTATATGTCTGCAAGCCTGGGAGAATTATTTATAAAGGACCTAGCCAATGTACAGCATTTACAAGTTTCCATCTAAGTTCAGGGTTATTATAGATCGTGTTGTTTTTTCATATTTTTCACTTACAAATTCACTTTGATATGACTGTGAAGAATTTGGTAATGTTTAAATGAAGGAAAACTTGTATACTCTCAATGATACTCACAACCTATGCTTAAGGCAGTTTATAAATACGTCTCCGGGCCATTGGAAGTTTGCGTGCGAATGTATACTTACGGGGTCACATTTTCCGGGTTTGTGGATATGTGTGGTGGGAGTGTAAAAAGTGCACGTGATGCTATTTGCATTTAGTTCATGTGTGTGTGTGTGTGTGTGTGTGTGTGTGTGTGTGTGTGTGTGTGTGTGTGTGTGTGTGTGTGTGTGTGTGTGTGTGTTAGATGTACTTTTACTTAAATCTGTCCTAAAAGTACACATTAATTTCGTCAAGAGAAAGTTCATAAAGTGTGCAAAATATTCCACGTGGTTCAAATAAAGCCCAGGCATCGACACAATGGGACGTGGCCACACACAGCGTCCACACCTTTAATCCCTTTAACCCAGTGGTTCCCAACCTTTTTGGTCCTGTGGCCCCCCGAGAAAATTATGATAAGCTCCATGGCCCCTATATAACTCAGATCATATATTTATATATTTTTAATATTTGATGTGCAGAAAACGGTAATTACCCCAATATACTTAAGGCTAAACTAGCACAGTAAGGTATATTTCATACTTGATTTCTGTCAGGTTTTACCCAGACCAAATACCTTATAATATCATATATTACCAATAAGGCCCATGGCCCCCCCAGTCAATGTCCCATGGCCCCCTTGGGGGCCATGGCTCCCAGGTTGGGAACCGCTGCTTTAACCCTTTCACTCCCGTTCCGTTTTTCATTTAAAGCAGGCCACCATTAGATGCACATTTTTAGTATAAGGGAGAACTCTTTTAGTGAAGGGGTTACTGAAATCCATATACTTGACCCTTCAAGTTTGAAAAGCCTCTCTTGATGTGAATAAATCAGTTTGATAGCAGCAGGAATATACTTCATATTATACTGACGCCATTTTTTAAGTTTATTATTCCTACCACCAAACGATTTTGCTGTTATTTGTACGGATCTCATGAAGTGAAAGAATTAATGAAGCTTATACAGCATCCCAGTTCTCCAGCTTGAATAGTCCCTTCCAGCTTGACTCGATTCGTCTGATATTAATAAGAAGAAATTGAGAAACATCAACACATTAAAGAGGTTATACAGCCACAAAAATAGTACAGTAGTAAGGGCGAGAACTAGACGATGAGAGACCCAGGGCCCATATACATACAGCAACTAGCAACTCATGCTAGTGCGGTGGCCAGTTGCCTCAATTTATTTTACCAGGGCTGGTAAATGCAATGCATCACGTGCTTTTCCACATTTTTGCAAGCAATAACCCCGTGAGGGAAGATACTACTGTACAACTTATAAAAAGCAAAGGTGACCTGTTTGGCGCCCTGACCTCTAAGCAACTGAATCTACTTCTCACTGTATGGCAACCCCTACTCGGGAGGCCTCACCTGGTGTCTTCGCCATGACGTCAAGCGCAAACGCGACGCGTTTTCGGGTCGGTATGGTTAGACCCTGTATGTATATGGGCCCTGGAGAGACCTAGACATTAGTCGTACCCTGGCAACCCCTGTACCTCAAGCATTGTAAACACGGAGCTACAGTACAACATACAAGCCAAACTGACCTCAGCAACATTCATAGACACGTCTCTAGTGTCAGCACCGTAGAAAATCATTTTCATCCCTCTAACAAAATGTAAAGTATGCTATATTCAGTGGGTTTATTTGGAGCTATTAATTGTGTGCCAGAGGAAATGGAGAGTAATAATGACAAGCCTCATATTGGTTGCCATATTCAATGAAGGGCATTGTGTTTAGGCTACAGATATTCTTGTTATGAACATTCGAAACCGGTTGTGTGTACTACTGTCATTTGTCATGTGTGTATGATGCAACCATCCTTCAATGTTACAGAAAGATCATTCACATCCAACATTAATTCATTCCTATTTACATCAACAATCGTAATATGAGTATCAGGAATTCCAGCAGCACAGGCTTGTCATTTTTTAATCATGTTTTGGATGACTCTGGCAATTTAGCTAAACTAGGAACAGCTATTTGTGTTAAACGACTGAATTATGAGTTATGTCACATTGCAGTATAAGCCAAAGTTACCATTGCCAGCGACCTCATTTATGATCATATCTCTTTCATTGCATTCAGGTTAACAAAGAGCTTTGATATCTCTTACTTTACTGAAGCTTGCCTTTCCTGAGTCATCAAGTCATTCAAGCTTTGTAGGCACAATGACGGTGGTCCATTAAAGTTGTCTGATGAGAACAAGATTAATGTACGAAACACGTCTTTGGACCGAAGTGGTTCGGCAGCTAATTAGAAAATAATTAGATAATGTTGCGTGCAGTCCGGGACAAAAGTTCGTCCACCATCACACTGCGTCTGCTTCACACTTAGCACAGAGAAACATACAAAGCCTCCCGCAGCTTAGGAGTACTATTCAGAAGGGTGACGTAGATGAGATGAACTATATGGTAAATTTTTGTACCTGACTGTGCCTCACCGCTGACTGTGCTCTATGTCGTGGGATGTAGGCTGGCTTCATCCTCTGTTACTAGGAATTCCATAAAGAAACTAAAAGCAAAAGTGACATAAAATTCAATATTGTGTTGAGAGACAGTGAGACTGTGTCACGGGGTTTTTATAATATCACGGTAATTTTTAAATAAATGGTTAAATATTATTTAAATTGATAATAATATTCAATAATATTGAAGAGCAGAGACAATGATTGTCTTGCTACATCAAGCAACGATTACTTTACGCTGGCTTAGCACGATTCTCTGAGAACGAGAATTTATAAACTTTCTCAACAGTACACAGCAGAGACTAATTACTCACAATTGCTGAATTACTGTACTGTTAGCCTCTGGAGAAAGTTACATCACCCCTGACAATAAATAACTAATACTAACATCAGGTTCTTGCCGATGCTTAACTCCCAGATGGCACAACGGATATTAAGTTAATACAAGACTGGTCTAAGTACCAGTTATGAAAGCAAACGTTTATGCAAGCTAGGAGCTATATGGAAAATAAGCTTAATTTGGATTAAATGAAACAAGATTTTACTTTACATTGAAGCTCAAGAAATAGAACTGTTAAATTTATTAATCCCCAAAAAAAAAAAAATTTAACGTTACATTTCAAATCAATGAGACGCACTCACTCACTCTCACACGAGCTAAATACTTACGTCTAAAAAAAAAAACCTTACTTAAACTCTTATAACTAGAGAATACACAAAAGAAATACTATAGTCGATGAATGCTGCGTATCACCAGATGGGTGGGAAGACTGGACTAACTGTGAAGTGGAGTTTGGGTACTAGCTGACCTCTCACACTGCGGCACAGGACCTTCCTCCGTCACAACAAACACAAGACTGCCTAAGTCGTGGGAATGCGGAGCACTCGGCCGCATTTTTTTAACGGTCAGAGGCAAGCAGAGGCGAACAATAAAAAACAATAGTATCGCTCAGTACAGCACTTAGTGACGTGCATTAAAATCGGTCACTCTTTGAAAACGGTGACGAATGATTTGAAAAGTATACTCCGATAATGGAGGGAGAAACGGTTAGCTGAGCGATACACAGTGAGTTTTCCACTAATAGTTCGTGGTTTCTCACAAAAAGGAAATGTCGCGAATTGATTCGTGACATTACGCCTTGAAAATTAAATCTTTCTTCCTTCAGAAGAAAGATTTCAATATACATACATATACATCCTAACTCAGTCACACAAGATTCACACTGTGTGTTTGCTATCCTGCTACAGTAGTTTGTCGCAGTCGCCAGTGAGCGAAAAAACCTCGTATTTACGTTAATAGAAACAAGCTTGAGGAAAAACTCCGTGACGACTGTGAAAATCCTGTACTCAGGTCAAACTGAGAAAGTTCGCTACATTTACATTAACAACTAATTGTTATGTAGTGTTGTGTATGTAATACACGGTGTAGGTGTGACAGTTGTAGTGTAACTGTACCTACGTGTAAAATGACACAGTAATACAAATTTATAGTAAAATAATGATGACGAGGCAGAAGAGAAGGGGCGGCAGCATGCAACAGGAACGGCCAGCTGATCTGCACGGCAATGCTGCACCCACCAGCTACACCTGCGAAAAGAATTAAGGTGGAGCATCAAAACTGTTATTTCTGTCTCTCTCTCTCTCTCTCTCTCTGCCTAGCAATCAGTACTTGTCATTATTAACCAGGAAACGTAATTCTTGAAT
Source organism: Coenobita brevimanus (assembly GCF_032717465.1). Lineage (NCBI taxonomy): Eukaryota > Metazoa > Arthropoda > Malacostraca > Decapoda > Coenobitidae > Coenobita > Coenobita brevimanus. The sequence goes on along the minus strand of NC_137023.1, from coordinate 16,026,243 downwards.
TCACAAATTGCTTAGAACCCTTATAGCTTACTGGTTAACGCTTTCATTATTAACCAGGAAACGTGCCAGTTCTTGAATTCACAAATTGCTTAGAACGGGCAGTTTACTGGTTAACCTAACATTATTAACCAGGAAACGTGCCAGTTCTTGAATTCACAAATTGCTTAGAACGAGCAGTTTACTGGTTAACCTAACTCTACACTTACGAGTAATACAGGAAGCTGAAAATCGCTACGCAATCTCGGGCAGGTCACGTTTTAACACCCACCGTGGGTGTGAACACTCATGTGGGTAATGTGCATTCTCCGGGAATCCTCAGAGAGGCCCACAGCTCGAGACATTCCACAAGGTAATTCATACACAGCCTCGGACTGTCTCTGCAAGGTTCTCAAACTTCCCCCCCAACTTATGGTATACATGTATGTACAAGCCCTGGATATACTGTGTCCTGTAGGGCCAACGAGTGAGACGTCTGGTCTACACTTTTAACTGGGAACCAGGCTGGTCCTTGGATTACTCAAATCGCTTAGGATGCCTATCTTACGGAACCCAGCATGCAACAATTGCTAGTTAGTAAGCAGCTAGTAGGTGAGACATCAGGTCTACACCCACATTACCACTATCCTGTCTCTCAACTGACTCAGAGATTACAGGTGTGGTTAGAAACGGCACAGGAAGGGCATGTCCCTGATTAGTGGTGTTACTTTGACACACACTGCAGGAACGGACAAAACTATCTATGTCTCGTCCCATCCCTGGCCAGAAAAAGTCAGCTCGGATATGGCCCTGGGTCTTCCTTTTGCCCATGTGACCTCCTGAGGCTGAACAATGACCCCATTGTAACACTGCTAGGCGGTACTTGGTGGGAACGACAAACTGCAATCGAACCTCGCCCTCGGGTGTTCGTGACTCACGGTAGAGCCGTCCTTGTTTGCGAAGGAACTTGGCTCGACCTCCCCGTGAATACTTGATCACTCGACCCTTTTGTTTGTTCCGCACGGTAGCAAGTGTCGGGTCAGAATGTTGTTCTTGCACAACAAGTTGACTGCACATCAGATCTTGCGGCGATTCAATGATCACTGGGGTGACACAATCTGGAGCCTCAGCCATGGCTCGTGTTACCGCAGCAGCCGAAGTCTGAGTAGCGTCATCGGAGCAACTATCCTTGACTCCTTGAATATTGCCTACTATAAAGTCAAATAGAGGCTCTGGCATGACAACTGCAAGTGTCGTACCAGTATAAAATGGAGATGCCACCTGGATACATGCCTCAGGGAACAATCTCACTGATCCATCAATAAGGCTTGCATGGATCTGTCGACCTGTATACTGCTCAGGCCGAACTAAACTCTGCTTGACAGAGCAACCTGAGGAACCATTGTCTCTCAGGACCTTCACAGGAATGCCTCCCACAAACCCTGGCTGTACAAGGAAGGTACTGTCACCTGTGGGAGGGCCTGTGGAGGAAGCAGCTAGCCACTCATGAGGCTGCTGAATTGATGTGGCAAACATTGTGCCTTGAGGGTTATATTGGGAAGATGGAACATTGGCCATCTGTGGAGGGGGTTCACTGTCACTGTGGGACTAGTGAACTGTGGGGAAGTACCCACACTGGTAGGGACGTGACCACCAGGCTGTTGCTGAGGAATGAAGGCTGCATTCCGCTTCCTGCCTCTTTTGAGCTGGTGGTGAAAAAGTTTGTCCCGACGGTCGGTTGCGTGGCTGAATCTGCTGCTGGTTAGGGTACTTGTTGTACCTCTTCCACTCAGGTTTCTGAGTGTTTTGCCCCTGGTCCTTCCACTGCGGTTTTGGACCTTGGCCCATTATTCTGAGAATGGCCCTGTTGCTGGGGTTCAGTCTGAGACGGCTTCCCAGACTTGTCAGGTTTTCTGTTCCAGGTGTTTTGCTGCTTGCGAGTTTGATACCCGTATGCAGTAAAGAATGCGTCAGCCTTCTCTACCATTTGGCTGGCATCTTTCACCTGGCAGATCTTAAGCTGTGCTATGAGCTCAGCAGGCCATGACCTCTCTAGCTGTGTACGCAGCATAAGGTCAATTATCCCCTCACGCGTGGAAGGAGTTTCATCTTTTCCATCCACTCACCTAGGTAAGCAGTGAGACGGTCGAGGAACTGAACAGCTGTCTCCTTGTCTTGGAGACGAGCTCGCATGAACTGAGCTTTGGCGTGCCTACTGTGAGACCATACGCCTTAATGAGTGCAGCTTTCATCACTTCATACGTGAGATTGTCTCCACGAATTCTGTGGAGAATATCGAGGGCAGGGCCCTCAAACAGGCTAAGAAACTGAAGCCGCTTAGCTGCATCATCGAGCTGGTAAAGCTGAGCCATGTCTTCAAATCGAGCTATGTATGGCTCGATTCGCTCGCCATCTTTGTATGAGGGAAGCTTGATGTGTGGGGTCGCCATAACATGTGCAGGGAGAGCGCTCGTGGAGCTTGAACCAACTGCACCAGATGTGTCTGAAGCCAAGGAATCTCGCTTGAGCTTCAGCACTTCAAGTTCATGTTTTTCTCGTGCTTCTCGCTCGGCACGTTCGTGTTCTCGTTCTCTGTCTCGTTGTTCACGCTCGTATTCGCGCTCTTTCTCACGCTGCTCTTGTTCATATGCACGCTCTCTTTTCATGCTGTTCGCTGTTCTCGCTCGTGTTCCAAGTCGAGTTCGAGCTGTTGTCGCTCTTTTTCTAAGTCGAGCTCGCGTTGTTTTTGTTCGTGTTCACGCTGTTTTTCGCGTTCCTCACGCTGTTCTCGCTCGTACTCGCGCTGTTCTCGCTCGTACTCGCTGAATTCTACGCTCTTCACGAGCATCTTTCTCACGTTCTTGCTCGTAATTGAACCGTGAGAGTATGTATTCTTTGATTTCAGTTGGGTCCGTAAGGCCCATATCTTTGGCTTCCTGTAAAAATACGGTGGTAGCCATGTCGCTAACTCAATCTAAATAACTAGCGACTCAGTACTGATTGCTGCTTCAAACGAATGCTAATAACCACAAGTAAAGAGTACAGACACAAGCTAGTGGTGACCAGTCTTATCCAGTTAACTGGCAAAGAATAAATCAAAAGTGTAAATGACTGGGAAGACTCAATAATAAACACAATGGTACGGCGACTTCCCAGAAGCGAATAAAATCGTCTGGCGTTACCAAAATAAACTAGAGTTAAGTACTCTATGGATTGATAAAGCAAAATTCACTTGCTAAATTAACGGTAAACACCAGTAAGCTTGTGCCTATAAACTTTAATGATAAATACCTAAATATGAATGAGTGAGCACTATCTCGTGAATAGCTTTAGAGCTAGGAGTTAATATCCTGGAATGAGGTCGCCAATTGTCACGGGGTTTTTATAATATCACGGTAATTTTTAAATAAATGGTTAAATATTATTTAAATTGATAATAATATTCAATAATATTGAAGAGCAGAGACAATGATTGTCTTGCTACATCAAGCAACGATTACTTTACGCTGGCTTAGCACGATTCTCTGAGAACGAGAATTTATAAACTTTCTCAACAGTACACAGCAGAGACTAATTACTCACAATTGCTGAATTACTGTACTGTTAGCCTCTGGAGAAAGTTACATCACCCTGACAATAAATAACTAATACTAACATCAGGTTCTTGCCGATGCTTAACTCCCAGATGGCACAACGGATATTAAGTTAATACAAGACTGGTCTAAGTACCAGTTATGAAAGCAAACGTTTATGCAAGCTAGGAGCTATATGGAAAATAAGCTTAATTTGGATTAAATGAAACAAGATTTTACTTTACATTGAAGCTCAAGAAATAGAACTGTTAAATTTATTAATCCCAAAAAAAAAAAAAATTTAACGTTACATTTCAAATCAATGAGACGCACTCACTCACTCTCACACGAGCTAAATACTTACGTCTAAAAAAAAAAACCTTACTTAAACTCTTATAACTAGAGAATACACAAAAGAAATACTATAGTCGATGAATGCTGCGTATCACCAGATGGGTGGGAAGACTGGACTAACTGTGAAGTGGAGTTTGGGTACTAGCTGACCTCTCACACTGCGGCACAGGACCTTCCTCCGTCACAACAAACACAAGACTGCCTAAGTCGTGGGAATGCGGAGCACTCGGCCGCATTTTTTTAACGGTCAGAGGCAAGCAGAGGCGAACAATAAAAAACAATAGTATCGCTCAGTACAGCACTTAGTGACGTGCATTAAAATCGGTCACTCTTTGAAAACGGTGACGAATGATTTGAAAAGTATACTCCGATAATGGAGGGAGAAACGGTTAGCTGAGCGATACACAGTGAGTTTTCCACTAATAGTTCGTGGTTTCTCACAAAAAGGAAATGTCGCGAATTGATTCGTGACAGACTGAAACTTTTTGAAACTTTCATATATTTTCCTCAGGACCATCCATTATTTTTTTAATACATAGTCTAAAAAATGGGATCGTTAACCTTCTCGTTGTCTCGTCTTTTCTCGTATCGCATTCCAGGTAACGGTAAGCGATTTTTATTTGGATGCCAGTGACTGTAGGAGCCTGGGAGCGTTAACGGTGGCATCATTAACATTCTCATAGTCAGGACAAATCGAGTTGTCTTTTCCGGCTAACAACAGATAATTTACTGCAGCTTGGAGTGTGTAAAGGATCCCAGCCAGTGCTAATATAGAAGGAAATTATAAGATTCATGTGTATGGACTATGAACGACTCGAAGGCCATTAATGCAGACACTGAGTTTCTGCAATGGCCAAGTCTTCCTGTAGACGACGACAGTGAACAGCCGAATTTACAATTCAGATTCGTTTTTTGGCTTTAGATACAAATAGGCTGGTTTAAAGAATGGTTATTGTAATATGAAAGAAAACCGTGTTCCCCACAAGAAAACAGGTAATTGGTTGATTGGCGGCTGGTATTCTAAGAGAATCAACTGGGCGTCAGTAAACTGGATTATGCTGACACCTTCATGGTCTCATTATAACACTTTCAGTATAGTGATCGCCATTAACACTCTCAAGGCCTACTTTCCTTTCTTATAATATTCCAGGTAAACCCAGGCCATTGCATTCAGCTGGGGATGCGTCATGAAAGCCTGAGAGTTAAAACTGTTACTTACTACCATTTTTCTTAAGACTCTAGTTTCCTGTTGAAGGTAACGCCAGGCAATTTTATTCAGCTGAGAGTGAGCTATGGGAATCTGAGAATTAATCTCTTTTTCATCAAGATGTCTTTTTTTAGCTTTTTAAATTGCTACCGGTAGATAACTTAAGAAAGACCATTCGTGGTGAAGATATGACATCCGTCTCCATTAACCCTTCAATGGTCGTGTCATCCAATGTTTACTACAACCAGGCAATTATATTTAGGCCTAATAAAGACCTCTCGCAGTGAAGGGGGTAGAAACATTCCCTATTCTTCCTTGAGCACCATGAGTTCTGTATTATCAATATTATATTGCCACCGAACTTTTTTTTTGAAGCTTAACCCCTATTATCCAATGCCATTGATTCCATTTTGTTCCTGCTGTTCCCAAACTTTCCAACTGGAGGAATTAGATCTATTGTGGGCTTCATTAAAGTCTTCATACTCTGAATTCATTTATTAGTAACATGAATAAAATTAAATGACGAGCTCTGGTTGACTGAGTTCTAGCATTTCTCGTAATAAGCTGTGTGAAACAGTCCCCTTTCATCCTTTCTGTAGAGAGTTCAATTGTATCATAATTATGCTGCAAATAGGTACGGAAGTGGTGCTAGGGACTCCTATATTGATCGACTGCGGCCACAAGTGGACAAGTGAAGGGTGCACTGACTCAGTTCTGCTGGGAAGGCGGATAGTTAAGTAAGTATAGCAGGGACAACATTGCTCTAACACTGTCTTCTTTACACTAAGGGCATGTCCATCAGTGCCTTCCCTGGCGCTTCTTATCAAATAAAAAGCGTCATCTAAATGCAGATGAACTAAGCCATCCTCTCTCAGTAAAGCCTGCAGGGAAGACAGAAACTGAAGGGGTAAATTATTAGGGTAACTTTTGTCTCCCATTGTTGTTCATATCAAGCCCTCTATTGCCACGTGGATCCAAGTATTTTTGTTCGTACTCAGTAACCACACTGACAGTTGTTTTCCCTTGCCCTGGATGTCTTCTCATAATTAAGGTCCACAGCAAATTAAAAATAAACATTGCCTATGAACGTTCCATTGCTACCTGTAAGGCTGTTTCTTTACCTACCTCCCCGCTTTGCAGTACCAGTTGTATGAAAAAGGCATTCTGGAACACATCCCTGGCATATAACACAGGCTTTGTCTCCACTTCCCAAACACGCCACTTTTCCTCCTCTATTCACCCACTTTATTTCCTCGCCTAGTTCATGCGCTTACTCTCCACTTCTTTCTAGCTACCCCACTCTCGCACACTACATCGCCTGGAAAAAAGTAACTGAAATATAAGACAGGGCTGATGTGTTTCTAAAGAAGCACTGACTGTGGTTCTGTTCCTCGCGATTTATACCGGTAAACTAACAAAAGAGGGAAGTGGATTTTCTCATATTTCTCTGTTGCCCTTCGAAGTTATCACTACCATGACCAAGGCAGTTTTCGACTCTTATTTTTTCGACTGTCTCTTCTCTGATACAAGCATGAAAATGGCAGGGTTGGTGTTCGGGGTCCAGGAGAAAACTGAACTGCGATACAAAGCGCAAACATTAACCTTCCTTTAAACATTCATACTAACTTGTTTTAATGCGAGACTCGGCAAAAGTTCAAATGGTGAATTTACTGCTTATGCAGGCAATTACAAGGTGAAGCTTAGCTTGTAACTTTGTAACGTGCTAACTCTAATTCCTGAGCAGTTCATCAAGCGGGGACGCAAACAAGCAGCAGTATTTCCTGGTGCAGGTCACGAGAGCTTCCCAGCTAAGCCTGCTGAAAGCAAGAGCTTCATTATGGTAAAGTTGGACACCCGTCTGTGAAATTTTTATTAAAGGGGGCTTATAAATATTATTCTATTTTAGAGAGTTGTGCATTTAAAATATACCGAAGGTTCTCCTATAGTGGTTTTCGACGGGGGGGGGGGGGAGGAAGGAAGCACTTAAGATGACTTGTTACTGAAACACGAGAGACATATTAGCTCAATGAAATGTTTCGTAAAAGGTAATGTTGTTCACGTCAATGGTATGCCCCTCCCCATACCGTATATGATGAGTTGACAGAAAGCATAAAATACAGCATTTCGAGCCAAAACATTATATACAATGACAGAGTGGAGGAGTACGACGTAGTTCGATTTGCTCCAATATTATCACAGAGATCATAATAAGAAAAATAAGAATAAGACTAGAATGAAATTGCTGTAGCAGTACTCCAGATGAAAGTACTTTTGTTATCATTGTCGACTTAATATTAAGGAACTTTTGGTGTGACTCAATTTTTTTTAACGGATTTTGACGTGACCTTGACATCAAGGTTAAGGTCGTTAATACTATGCAAATCATGTTCACTCATGACCCACTTCATTTCCACTGAGTATGGCTCAAATCGGCCAAATACTTTCCGAATTAGCACCCCGGGCATGAGGTGGCAATTTTGATTTTCCTCTATACTGTACAGTATATCAAAAAGTATTTGTTGGATCTGAATATCAATACCCATATGCACAAGTATATGTTGACGACTACGTACTGGAACATTTGCAAAGCAATCGAATGAGTTGTTTTTGCTGCAAAGAAGAACATATATTGAAAAAAAAAAAAATGACAGGAGGCGCTAGTGCAGTGCAAGTGGTATGGGAAGAAATAAACCAATTGAATCCTGCAACAAAGGTACATCACTCCTGAAAATTTCAAGTTTCTATCTCGACCGGTCTTGGAATGCCAGCCTTCTAGATCTCCCCCCCCCACCACAAAAATATATAAGTAAATAATAATAATAATAATAATAATAATAATAATAATAAAAATGATGAAAATAATAATAATAATAATAATAATAATAATAAAATAATAATAATAATCTGTACATGGATGGGGTAATAAAAGAGGTACAAGGTAGGGTAGTGGATGTTGGAGTGTCCCTGGTGAGAGAAGATAGTGTTTGGAAACTCCCTGTACTGTTGTTTGCAGATGATACTGCGTTGTTGAGTGAAGACGAAGGGGAGCTGCAAGGCGTGGTGGATGAGTTTGGGACAGTGTGTAAGAAACGGAATCTAAAGGTGAATGTAGGGAAGAGTAAAGTGATGGTCTTTGAGAGAGGTGAAGTCAGTGAATGTACAGCGAGGTTGGATGGTGAGGAATTGGATAATGTTAGTACGTTTAAGTACTTGGGTAGTGTGATGAGTAAGGATGGAGGTTTGGAGGGTGAAGTGCTTGAAAGGGTACAGCAGGGAAGAAAGGTTGCTGGTTCTTTGAAAGCAGTGATAAGAAACAGGGAAGTGAGCATGGAAGTGAAAAAGTTACTACATGACAGTATTGTGATACCAACTCTAACGTATGGAAGTGAAGCTTGGACGTTGTTGGAAGGACACAAGTCAAGAGTGAGAGCAGTGGAAATGAGTTATTTAAGAGGAGCATGTGGAGTCACATGGAGAGACAGACTGACGAATGAGAATATAAAGGAGCGTTGTGGTGTTGATGTGGATGTGATAGGAAGCGTTATGAGGAACACACTGAGGTGGTTTGGCCATGTGGAGAGGATGGAGGGTGAAAGACTGACGAAGAGAGTGTATGTGAGTGAGGTGGAGGGGGGAAGAGGGAGGGGGAGGCCGAGGATGAGTTGGAGGGATGGGGTGGAGAGGTATATGAGAGAGGGGGGTGTGAGTTGGGAGCAGGGCAGTGAAATGGCGGGGGACAGGGCGACTTGGAGGCGATTTGTTTGTGGCCACCCCAAACGGGATTGAGGCGTCTGGCAATAGATAGATAGATAGAATAATAATAATAATAATAATAATAATAATAATAATAATATCTACAATATCAGCACGAACTCCACAGAAAGTGGAATTCTTAAATAATAATAATAATAATAATAATAATGGGTCGGCTGTTCAATGTTTGGAAGCTACTGTGAATCTGTGTGACAATTTCATAGGAACAGGACAAACAAAACAAAGGAATGTAAGGTTTGATGAACCGTACAGCCACATTTTCTTTTCTGGCACTACGCCACCAATTATGTATTGTGTCACATTACCTTGTCCTAAAATTGCCATTCTCCTTCTTGACTGCTGAGCTGTAACGAGAGATTAACACTAGTATGTAATGCTCTTCATGAAGCAGTGCCAGAGAAATACTTTAGAGCCATACGATTTTCTTATTCTACCAGTGAGCTACAAAAAATAAGCATCAAAAGGAAGAAAATCTTCGCTAAGTTAAGCTGGACTGACTATGGGAAAGGAACATCAAGTACATAAACTAGTCATTAGTTCCTATACATCATAAACGTCAGCCACCAACATAAAACAGTACAGATAATTTGTCACTTGAATTTAATAAATTTTTCAGGAAATCTGCCTCAGTTAACGAAAGTTAACGTTTTGAGGATCCCATGACTTAATCTCGGATGAATAAAACTGTATTAATTGTATAACATTTGCTGGAGTTTTATACTTGAGAAGGCAGGACCATTAGAAGGTTAAGGTAGCTGTTTCATAACATACGTGTCTGCTTATGAAACTTAACTGTTTCTCTATGTAAGGAGCAGTTTCCATCAAGCATTTAGAATACTGCCAAAATGTGTAAGTCTCTTCTGCCCGAGATTGTTGTTTTTATTATATTTTGCTGCTACAAGTTTAATAAATTTAGGTTATAGTAATGAAGAGACTAAAAGCGCTATATCGGACCCCTTCAACTCAAACATCTCCGCAGAAGTACAGAAGAGTCTGGAGGTAGAAAGAATAAACATGAGCTCTCTGAAGGGATTAAGCTGTGACTTGCCTTAGTTGACTTTGTGAGTTCTACATATACGAGGTTTGTTCGGTTTATTTTCGCCAGCCTAGGGAACTGACTAGCTCCTTTTCCTTCCCTTCAAGTTTAATTCTAAATATTGGTTTTGAATGGTCTCGTGTATGATATATTTACTATGTCGATACTAAATATCATTAAATACTACGTGGGAAAATAGTGAGGTGTTAGAAGCAAGATAAACAGCCATGGAAGAGGTGTTTAAAGACCCCTAGCTTCATAAGAATACGGTTCCTCATATCTGACGCGTGGATGTCTTAATTCTTTACTTAATAACGTCAGGAGAACCACGTCGTACTGAAGGCGTTAATCTAGTTTACATGCAAATTAATGACGAGTTTGACGTGTGCTTCCTGAACTGAATAAAATGATCTAGAAATAATGAAAATAAAAGGAAATGGACCACTGTAGTGAAGAGGATAATCTTTTATATTTGTGGTCTATTTATTTTTTCATGTTACCGGTAGATAATATCAGTAATTAAATATGAAAAGAGTAAGGAATAAACTGAATGTGTATATTTGCGTAGGTGAGGGAGGCCACAATCTTCCCACTCGATGAAGAACTACTTAACCATTTAACCTAAGGAACGTTTGGTGATCTGAATTGGGCTACAAGTGTTTCCATCCGAGGAATGGTTGGGGTTAATTGCTCAGTGCCATTCAGGGAAGAGGGAGTGGTCACCCTTGCTTATTTATTTCGGGACCGAGTGGCCTAACCCCATGCCTCTCCGCTCCTGTTAAGTAAATACGGCGTCGATGGTAGACGGGCATAGAGTGATGAACATTATAGGTTAACTGTGTACCGATAACCTTCATTTAACCGAATATTCTAGGAGTCCTTTGCAGCTGAAAGTTATTATAAAGCTGTGTTTGGTGCTGTTCAATGACTGAGAGTGCAATATTTAGGGTGAAATGGATGTTGTAAGGGAACTGGTGTCCGTGCATACTCTACTGATTTTCTCTTTGAATTCAACCCTTTATCTGTAACATGCAAAATCTGTATTTTCTTTTTGGCTAAGGCACACGATTTCACTCGGCCGTGGAAAATCACTGCAGAATAGGTTTAAAAACTGCCAGGATGTTCATTCTACCTGATTTCCAAGATCCCTGATTCATAATACAGGTAAAGCCTGACGATTGTATTCTTAACAAAGAAGCCCACGGGAGTCCCAACGCAGGCCACTTACAGTATATCCGATGACCTGTATTACTGCTAAATCTAGATGATCGTATTCAGGTTAAAAGAATAACCCAGCAGAGAATGGGTAATGGAAAGGCAGTGCTCGAATCTTCCAATTTGGAGTCTCTCCTAAGTTGACTTAATTCGCACGGAGGCAACAAAAATAATAGTTAAACAAAGTCCTTGGGCTGATATGATTATTATTCGATATATGCGCTTATACATAACGAGACCCAATTGAACTCTATGACCATTTGGACTGATAACAATTTGTACTTTATTCAAGCTAACGCAAAGCGATTTAGGTTAAATCAAGAGAAAACCACAGCAGCAAGAACGTTAACGATGATTTACTTGTATATTTTATCAATGCTGCCTCCAGGCGAAGTTCTACTGTTGAGGACTAAGAGTGGGCGGACTAGAAACGAGATTGATTTACCCCAGCTACAACTAAACGTCTCCTCTAGGCTGAATAATTTCCTCTAATGCTGGAAAACTGGAAGAAGTACGTTCTTGGAGTGAAGGATTAACCCGCCCCGTCCCGACCACTTTTTGACCACTGGTACCCCCCAATCCCGACCATTTTTCGACCCTTTTTTTTTTTTTTTGCTAAAACTTTCGCTTTTGGTCAGAAACAATGGTCAGTGGCAAAGAAATTGTTCCCCGGGGTCCATAATTACCCTAACCAGGTATGCCTTGGTCCCACCTGGCCCCGTGTTCTCCGTAGGCGGTCTGAGCCTCTAACGTTTTCTATGGTATTATAAGTCTGGGAAACCAATGAAAGTAAGTAGATATGTATTTATTACAAACATAAAAACATGTGATAAAAGAGTATATTGGATTTTATACAAAAATAGAGCAGAAATAAGCATTGTACCATCGTGCGAAACGAGCAAAATCAGGCAACTTGGTCACGATGAATCGCTAAACTTTCTAAAATCATGATATATATCATTTTTTTTACTTACATAATACTTCTACAATAACATTATACTATTTTACATTTTATTGAACTGTTTTTACGTATTCACAGGCCTTTCGATAACATTTAGCGTAATGTTAGCGCTTATTTACGTAGTGAGTGAACTCGCTGTGACTGTTGTTTCAACTCGTATTGTGTTTTTTCTACTTACATAATACTTTTCTAATATTATTATACACTTTTCAACTGTATAGAACTGTTTTGAGATAGTTTCAGGCCTTATGTAAATATATAGCGTAATAATAGCGCATAATAACACACACGGTGAAGTCGCTATGACAACTATTCCAACTTACAACCTATTTTTGTACTTATATAATAATTCTCCACTAACATTGCACATGTTTACACTTGATATAACTGATATCACATAATTTCAGACCTTACGATTCAACTGAGCGTCATATTAGCGCGTACTTACACAGTAAGTGTTATCGCGATATCATTTGTTTCATCTTACACTAGTATTCACCTTATAAATTACCTTACTACTAACATTACAACAAATTCCACTTTATATAATTCCTATCACATACTTACTGACCAGAATGTTCTACTGAGCGTAATATTTTCACAGATTTACACAGTGGGTGTACTCGTGACATCAATTATTACAACTTACACTATTTTTCAACTTATACGTTTTATTCATGCTAACATTACACCCGTTTCCACTTTATATTCTTGCTATCACATATTTACTGACCAGAGTGTTATACTGAGCGTCATATTTTCGCAGATTTATACAGTGGGTGTAGTTTTCATATCACTTCGTTCAACTTACACTATTTCTCAACTTATACATTACTTTCCTGCAAACATTACACCCGTTTCAAGTTTATATAAGACTTGGCACATACTGACTGGCCTTACCATTATACTGAGTGTCATATCGCCATCCCACACAGTTTCAGTAGTGTAGGAAGTTATGGTACTCTCTGAAACATGGCTGAAGGCACAACGCAACATTGGTGGTGGTGGGGGAGGTGGAGAGCGGCGCTTTTCATTACTCGCACTTCTCTTCCCTCTCCCTTTTCCTTTACCCTTTCCCTTCCCTTTCCTTCCTTTCCCCACATCCTGGGGCTGTGTGGAGGAAGTTTGGGAATATTGTATGGCGAAAGACGTGCTGGGGAGTGGCTCCACCTCCTCTCCCCTAGGCCTACGTGCACCACGTGCTCGTGCTGCCTCCCTCACACCACTTCCCTTTCACCCCGCACTCCCACCACACCACTTTCGCCTTCCCCAGACAAAACACTAGGCCATACTTTATTTGCCTTCTCGCCCCACCTTCTGATCCTCGGGGTGAGATTTTTTCCTTCCCCAACTACGAGGCAACATCACATCCTAAGCCGCCGTCATCGTCATCGTCCTCATCCTCATCCTCATCAGAATCTCTCTCTAGGGGATGGAGAGAGGTCCATGCAGGTGTTTTGGGTGCAGGCTGGCCTTCCCTTGCCTTACGATACATGACATACCGCTTTTTCCGGGGCGAAGGGACCTCCTCATCACTGCTTGTTATTTCCTCCTCAGGCTGCACATAATCTCGATCCACCACATCATCATCAAGTGGAGAATCACTATCTCCAGTGAAGGCATCCACGGCGGATTGTATTTCGTCGTCTGAGAGACCTTTACGCGCCATGTCTGACCTGGGTCACTGCTAACAGGTGAGTGACCGAGACAATGGCGAGCGCAGGTCACGCGGGGTCTGGGACGCTGCCCGCCTGGGGGCAGGTAGGGGAGGCTTGGGTACGTGGGCGAATCGAAAATCTCTCGCGAATTTTGAAAATTGTGGAAATTATGAACCTTGCAATTGCAGGGCGTTGAAGTACGTCAATGGGACTGGCAGTGACATAACGTGAGGACGTGGAAGTACGTCGACAGGACGCCGCAGGTTAATATAGAGAATTCCAGTGTCTGTGTGTCTGAGTGGCCGTCCATACATCAGGAGTGCTGGGAATACCGAAGCAAAACCCAGTGGTAGTAATTCACTCTCCCATGCATCCTTTGAGATAAGATTGCAGTCTGTCTGATAGATATTTCAAAGAGCTATCAGCGTGTGCATAGCAGGAATCACGGCAACGTACGCCCAGGAGCAGAGAGCATGACAGCCTCAGTTAGATTTACTGCGGCTGAAGTGACTGGTGGAGAGTGCGAAACAGGCAAGTTGATCTGTGGTGAGACTAGCTCAGACGCTCCACGCCAGGCCGTGTGTGTGTTCTTACCTAATTGTTCTTACCTAATTGTATCTTTACAGGAATGAGTCAAGCTCGTACTGTCCCGTGTCTTAAACCATATTTATCGTACATATCCTTAAATTTGTGAATTGTTTTGGCACACACTATTTCATTCGGTAGTGCATTCCATTGATCAATTGCTCTGTTTGGGAAACTGAATTTCCTTACGTCTTTATCACCTCTCTTCTTATGCAGTTTTTTGCAGTGTCCTCTTGCTGATGCTTCTCCATATGTTAAGTAATCATTTATGTTTATTTTCTCCTTCCCTGATATGCACTTATATAGCATTATCATGTCACCTCTTTTCCTTCTCTCCTGTAGAGTTGCTAGATTCAGTTTATTTAGTCTTTCTTCGTAGCTTAGGTCCCTTAAGCTTGGTATCCATCTTGTAGCGGCCCTTTGAACTTTTTCAATCTTGTCTATGTGTTTTTTGAGATGAGGACTCCAGATTACTGATGCATATTTCAGGGTTGGTCTAATGAATGATGTTATTATCCTTCTTAGCATGTCTTCATTTATGTATGTGAATGCTATTCTCATATTTGCAAGCAGTGTATACATGTTCCGTACCTTCTCGCTGATGTGGTCAGCCGGAGATAGTCTGTTATTGATAATCACACTTAGGTCTTTCTCTCTTTCTGATGTGTATAGGGTTTTATTTCCTAACTTATAATCCCAATCAGGTCTTTTTCCACTTTTACCAAACTTGATTACATGACACTTGTCCACATTGAATTCCATTTGCCATGTACTACTCCATTCATGAAGTTTATTTAATTCTTCTTGAAGCTCTTTACAAGAGTCTGTGTTAGTAGTTCTCCTTTGTATTTTTGCATCATCTGCAAACATATTCAGATAGCTCTCATTTCCAGTGTTACTGTATATATCATTTATTTACACTAAAAACATGATTGGTGCCAGCACTGAACCCTGTGGTACTCCACTAGTCACTTCTTTCCATGATGAGTAGTTTCCTCTTAGTACTGTTCTCATTTCTCTTTTTATGAGAAAGTCTTGCATCCAACAAAACAGTTTGCCTCGAATTCCTCCTTGATGGTACAGTTTCCATAAAAGTCTTTGGTGTGGTACTGTGTCAAAAGCTTTCTTGAAATCTAAATAGATACTGTCCACCCATCCTTTCCTTTCCTGTATTGTGTTTCTTATTCTGTCATAGTAACTCTACAGATTAGTAACACATGATTTTCCTTTTCTGAAACCAAACTGTCTTTCTGTTATCATACTGTGTTCTTCTAGATGATTTACCCAAGCTTTTCTTATAAGCTTTTCTAATACCTTGCTTACAACACTGGTCAGTGATACTGGGCGGTAGTTGAGTGGATTTTGTCTATTTCCTTTCTTGAATAAGGGGACAATATTTGCTTTTTTCCAAATATCAGGTAGTTTACCTTGACTCAAGGATTTCTTGAAAATTAAAAATAATGGTTTACTTAACTCCTTTGCACATTCTCGTAATACCCAACATGAAATTTCATCAGGACCACTTGCTTTTCCTCTGTCTAATCCACTTAACTCCTCCTGTATCACTTTTTCTGCTATTTGTATATCTGGTAGTATGTGTGGACATGCATGTTCCACATAGTCCCTCTCAAAATTTTTTTCTTCTGTAAAAACTAATTGGAAATTCTTATTTAGTGCTTCACAAATATCTTTCTTTTGTGTATAAGTGATTCCCTCGTCCGTAATGGATTGTATTATATCTTTTACTTTGGTTTTGCTTCTGATATAGCTGTAAAACAGCTTTGGTTGATCACTACTTTTATTTATTATATCCTCCTCAAACTGTTTTTGGGCTTCCCTCCTTATTCTTGTATAATCGATTCTTGCCTGTTTGTAATTATTATACGCCCTTTCACTATTGTGTCTTCTGTATCTATTCCACAACAAATCTCTTCTTTCTATTGATTTTTTACATTCTGTATTGAACCATTTCTGTATTTTCTTATCTGCTTCTTTGTGCTGTGGGATGTACTTCTGGACTCCTATTTCATAAAATTCACAGAATTTTTTATATACAGCATTTAAATCTTGTCCTCTAAGCTCATTTTCCCAATCAACTTCTAAGAAATACTTCTTTAGGTCTTGATAATTTCCCTTTCTATAGTTTAGGCTCTTTTTGTAACTTTCATTGCTGTTTACTATGTCATATGCTATCCTGAAGTTATAATTTAGTACTGCATGATCGCTTTTGCCGAGTGGAGGGTGATATATTAAACTGTCAATATCATTTCCTTGCCTAGTAAATATTAGATCTAGCACTGAAGGTACATCAAGTCCTCTTTTTCTGGTGGTTTCCCTTACATGTTGCGTTAGGAAAAACTCTTGCACGAGATCCAGGAGCTTTTGGTCCCAACAGCTTTTTTGGCTAATGATATCTAGAGTATTCCAATTTATATTTGTATTGAAATCCCCAGTTAGTATAATTCTTTCCGATTTCTCTTCCATTTTATGTAGTAATGATCTTAAACTCTGAATTGTACTCTCTGCCAGGTCCTCATATTCGTCTCTTTCCCATGTGTTTGATCTGGGTGGCATGTACAAATTGGCTACAATTAGTTTACCTTCAGATGTGTTGATCTCTAGTGCAATCATTTCTACTTGTGATGGTATATCTAGTTTTATTTCATTGACTTTTAGATTTTTCTTAGTTAATATGATAATTCCTCCTCCTTTTTTTAAATTTCTGTCTCTTCTCCAGATATTGTATTCCTCTAAGTTTAGTATGTCATTGGATATCCTTGGTGTTAATTTTGTTTCAGTTAGGCATATTATTTGTGGTCCATTTTCTCTGACATAATCATTCATCTCTAGTAATTTTGATACCATTCCATCCACATTTGAGTACATCAACTTTATCACCTTGTTTATATACTGGTCAGGACATGGTTCTACTGCCTTCTTCCTTTTTAGTCCATCCTGTTTATGTACCACTTTCGTACCTGCAATTCTATTACTTTGTAAAAAAATTTCTTCTTCTCCTCTTCTGATCTTCCCTCATTTTTTGTTTTTGCTTCCTCCCTTTTCTCTTTCAGTAATTCCAGTTCCTCTTGTGTTAGGCATCTTTTTATCCATACATTTTTGAACTCCTCTTATTCCATAAGATTCTTTGCATTTTTTAGTATCTCTTCTACAGTGTTTACACTCTGGAAAGTCACCTTTAGAGGTCTTGTCTTGCTTTTCTCGTATTCCCTAACCTTTTGTGTTCCTCTTTGTCTTTACTACAGATTTCCTCTGATACTTCTTTCGGTAAGCTCATTACATTTGCCATCTCCTTTTTGTCTCTTGTGATCTTGTTTTTTACTTCTTCCTCTTCTATACCAGTGATTACTATAGATTTGTTTATATCTACTGAATCTCTGACTAACTTTGGATTGTTTTGGATTATTCTTTTCACTTCCTTTTTAATGCTTTTTTCCTCCACCCTTGTTTCTAAGTCTTTCTTTACTTTCACCATTTCAGCATACGTGGTTTCCACATCATTTTTGTAGCTTTGCACAGCTTCATTCACCTGTGTTATCTTCTCCTCAATATCACTGCTCTGGTCTATAAGACTGCTTACTTGCCTAATTGTCTCTGTGTCATTTTTTAACTCTTCCATAGCACTCTCGTGATTGACTACTGTACTTGCCATTTCACTCATTTTCTTCCTAAGTGTACTCATCTCCACTGTTAGTTCACTGATGGTTGTGTCTTTCTTATTAGCCTCCCTTCCTAGTTTTTCTATTTCTTCCTTTTGCAAGTGCATCTGCTTCTTTATTTCATCAATTTCATTTTTGAAAGCCATTTCTAGTTTGTGTACACGTTCAACCAGTCTATTGTGAGTCTCCACTTCAACCAGTTCTTGGTAGAAATCATCTTGCTTTTTACCTTTATCCCTTTTCTTTTCCAAATTTGCTTTACTAAAGTATGTATCCATTTTGCAATACTAAAAGAACAGAGTATGTACTTACAGAGTATGTACACTTTCCCCGTGTTGCTGTAGTCTAAACAAACCTCAGCTGACTCTGCGCATTTTTTTCCTCTTGGTTCTCTTTTCTGTTTGAACAAGTCTTGTTTAAACTTATTTTTTTCCTTTTAATAATGAAAAATCATTTAGTCTAACCTGGTACAGAGCTTGACTCATACAAAGATACTAATTTAGGTAATGCCACTGGCCGTGTTGGTTCGGTACTGAGCGCCGATGTCGGACGTCTGCCTTGATTGACTCCCTCTGTGTGTGTGTGTGTGTACACTCACAGGATTAGGCTGTACCTCACCACAAGCCACACAACACCAAATCCCAACACAGTACGACGACACATCACAACACAACACTACACAACTCAAGAACACAGCATCACACCACACCCCAATACCACACCCCAACACCACACCACACCACACCACCCAAAATCATCCCACACCACAACACTACACCACACCACACTCCAGCACAGCACACCACACTTTATCTCACTACCACACCACACCACACCAAACTACGCCAGATTACAACACACCATATCACACTAAACTACAGCACACCATACAACACGTCACCACAAAACAGCTCACTTCATCTTATCCCACCTCATCAAACTAAGTTACACTATACCTCATATTACCTCATCATACGACATCACATAACACCACCACAACATACCTCGTCTCATGACATCACATCGCACAAGGCCTCACCACACCATACACCATCACACCACACCACACTACACACCTAACCATACCACACCTCATCGACACCACACTACATTACACTTCATCCACACCACACTGCATCGCACTACACCACACTACGTCACACCAATCCACACCACAACACACCACACCACAGCACAATGCATCACACATCATTACACCACAACACAGCACACTACATTTCATTACACCACACGTCATCACATCACACCACATCACAGGACAACACACCAAACCACCTTCCCACATCAAACCACGCCGCACCTCACCTCACAATAGAACACAACACAACACCACGCCACACCACATCACGCCTCCAACAAGCAGTTGTACTACAGTGACAGAAAACCATGCAATTGGTGAGTTAATAATGTCTGTACTTGAGTTAAAAAAAAGTTTATTGCATTTATAGCAGTACATTTATTTCAGATCGAATTATTATTTTTATCAGCGAATACAAATCTTCGAAAACTGCATAAGTTAAAGGATAGACGTGCTCAGCATACGGGCTGTTCATGTGCAGGAGGCTCTTCCAGTGCAGCGGCAAATTCATTTTGCATGTCAAGAGCACTGGCGGGCGGGAGTCATGCCTCTCTTTACCCTCTTCGACCCTCACTCCTCATCCTCTTAACCCGTCCTTTGCTATTATCCAGACATGGGAGGTAAGTTGTAAGTGGTACAACATTCGGACTGGACAGGGAGTGGTGTGGGGCACTCGAAGGTACACACACATAACACATAACATTCATTTTGTTTATGTATACAGTTTCAGATTGACACTAATGCTAAAATATGTGTTCATCATCATGTGGTATTTTTTTTCCCTTTAGGAGCCTAAGGGACCCGGGGCTAGGGTATTCACTCCCAATATCTACGGTAAGGGTCACCAAACGCTTGTCCCTGAATGGCAGTATTTCACGTGAACAAAAATCTTCACATTGCCCTACAGAAGTTAACCCTTATGGTCCACATCGAGCTGCAGCTCCGAAACCCACTAGGCCCCAGGCGTCTGTTTGGTTATATGATTACCATCCAGTGTAGAAAATAGTTTCGTAGGTTACATGGAGTCATTTGGTTTGTTACTCAGTGTACAGACTCCGGAAGAAAACACTGCATCGAGTGAGATGATGGTTAGTGAACCACCTTCCTTAAAACTAAATGAACAGATAAAGTGCTAGCCACAACATGGGCTGCATTTCTAGCTTCGGGGCTCAAGGTTCAAGACATTAGTTCGTTTGCGGTATCGGTGAAGACTGTAGACGAAGTAAACGGTACTACTGGAGGATGTGCAGACATGCACATTTTAGATGGCACCAATTCTTGATTATGCTGTGTACATTTGTAGTTAAATGTGTGTGTGTGTGTGTGTGTGTGTGTGTGTGTGTGTGTGTGTGTGTGTGTGTGTCTGTGTGTGTGTGACGGTGGAGATTCCCTTACGCTCGGCTGCCCCTATCTCAGAGTTCCTCCTGCCAACAATCTCTCCGATAACCTACAGCGAACTGGCTCCTGCAAATTGTCAGTCTGCATCAGCACAAGGGCACGTGTTTAAAGTTTATTTCCTGGTGCAACCATTTCCCTAGCATCCACTCTTTCCAGATTGACCCGAAGGTATTGATTTTAAAGCTGTGTGAGAATTCTGTGCATCAGTTCAGTCGGCCCACCTGAGTTCGTGACTTCCTATCTTCTGGAAATCTTTGTGATTTTATCTTTTCTCTCGTGTGAGGGGAGGAGGAAGGAGTCGTATCATTTGTGGCTGCATTCTTCACAATTGTTTCGAAATATTGTGTATATATATATATATATATATATATATATATATATATATATATATATATATATATATATATATATATATATATATATATATATATATATATATATATATATATATATATATATATATATATATATATATATATATATATATATATATATATATATATATATATATATATGGTAGGTGGGGGGCTCACCATCCACTCGCTCAATGTAGTGCTACTCTCGAAGTGTCTGCCCTGTCCTCTCCTCCATCCTTCTTTCCTTCCATCCTCTTCTGTCTTTCTTTCCTTCATTCTTTCCTCGTCTTTCTGCCTGCGGGGTGACTTTACACTCCCTCTTCTGTCTTTCATTCCTTCATTCTTTCCTCTTCTGCCCGTGGGTGACTCTACACTGAGTGACAAGCCAAATGGTTTCCTGAACACCAGGAAACCATTTACAACGCTGGGTGGTAACCATATAAAAAAATTTTGGCGCCTGGTGGTTTAGTGGGTAATTATTGTGCTCCAATCGGATTGAGCCGGTGAAGGTTTATATCCAAGGGGTGGTTGGGGTTTATTGCTCACGTATTGCCACTCAGGGATGAGTGAGGCTGGTCACTCATATTAAATGTAAGGACCAACTGCCTAGCCCCGGGCTCCTACGCTCCTCATGGGGCAACGTAGGATTGGATGATGGATATATATATATATATATATATATATATATATATATATATATATATATATATATATATATATATATATATATATATATATATATATATATATATATATAAAGTCTAGGGAGGGAAGCAAGACGAATGACAAGAATATATTTTAACAGAACAATATTCCATACTTCTTCGACCATGGCTGCTTTATATTGTTGTTCCTCTTCGTTTCTCACGAAGTGGAATCTTAGGTTAGGTCATGTCCGTCAGTCCGTGCGTCCGTTCGTCCTCTCCACGTTGTATCTCAGAAACCATTTGTTGGACTTTTCTTTTTTTTTTTTTTTTTTAGTGATTACAGGGTTGATGCCCGTCATTTCAATATTTTTCAACAATTCAAAATGGCTGACTTACGTCCAGTCTTCCGGTTTTGAAACTTTAAATCCTTTATATCCCTTACCGTAACATATAGGTTTACAGGTTGCAACGATGTGGAATACAGTTTCTCTATGACTTGGTTTTACATTGTATTTTAGAAGTTTTAGGGGTGTCTCCTTCATATTTTCCACATTAATACTGCTTCTTCACCTATCTTAGGAGGAGTAAGAAACTCAAATATCTTTTATAATCATTGTTCCTCCAGTAAACATTTATTTTGTTTAATGTTAGCATTTGTGTGTGTGTGTGTGTGTGTGTGTGTGTGTGTGTGTGTGTGTGTGTGTAAAAACACGCAACTGTCTGTAAGCACGAGCAGTAGAATATACAAGAGTTATTCTGAGAGAAAATGCTTACGAATGAGCAGTCTAAATGTTAGTGTAGCTGGGTAAAAATACATATGGAACCGTAAGCATGAGAAGTATATAGGGAAGTGTTGGTGTGGAGGTGCGCCTGGAAACTTTATGCCAGCCTCGTGTGTGTATCTCTGGCAGAACCTTCTTGGCGGAGGACATTCGCGGTGCAGGAAACGTCTCACTTTTTTAACTTCCCCCACACGGTGCAACACGGGGTGGTCTTAGGACCTGGGATGTCTTCGTCTCTTTTTCTGTAATATATATATATATATATATATATATATATATATATATATATATATATATATATATATATATATATATATATATATATATATATATATATATATATATATATATTTCTTATGTGTGATATATTTCTGGTCTTTGATCAGACTCAGATGATTTTTAAGTAAAAAAAACTGTTTCGACACAAGATATGACATGAACCTCTAAAAATTTCTACAGTCCTGGCACTGGAATATCTTCGTTATTTTTCTTTTAAATTAATACTTTTTTTTTTTTTTTTGCTGCTGCTGTATCACAAACTCAGTTGACTTTTTTTTAGTAAAAGCCGTACGATCGTTAAAATATTAATGTCTGAAAACTATTTATTACTGATCTGTCGCCACCACGTGACTGCCACAGGTGAACATAACAATCTAACATCCCTAGTGATGGCACTATTCTAGGCTGCAACAGAGGACCATCTATGTATGCTGACTCGCCGATTTCTGATGATATCTCTTCCTCATATATCGGTCAGTGAGCACGAGGCATTAGGAAAGCTGCAATGAAATACATCTGATCTGAAGACTTATTCAGCTTAGTTTTCAATAAAAGACAAAGTCTTAATCTTGCACATAAACTATATATATATATATATATATATATATATATATATATATATATATATATATATATATATATATATATATATATATATATATATAATGATGGCCAGCAAAACCAGAGTGATGATGTACATGATTTATTATTGGTGACGTTTCGGTTTTATAACACAAACCATCTTCAGACCTAAAACAGAAATAAAAACACACAAAAAAATAGAAAATAAACTAAAATATAATTTTCTCATCTTCCACAGAATAAAATAACAGGGAACAGAGCAGGTCAAATGAAATAAAATCACAATACAACAATTTACCAGCTAAAAACAGAGCAATTGTGTAGAGGAGTCGTGTGAGCCAAGGGATGGTCGTAGCTCTGCCGTTAGTAGAGACTCCGCTATAAGTCTAGTCAAGTCATCTCGTGCAGTGAACAAAATTCGAAAGTTCTGGTTATTTATAGGGTGACTCTCCGAATCTGAATGATTTCGAACTGCAGAAAACGATGGTTTCGAGATTGGGAGTCCTGTCCTATGAGACCTTCCCTGATGCTCGGCAATCCTGGTAGCTAGATGGCGCTTAGTTTGACCAATATAGGATGCATTACAGCAACCACACTGAAATCGATACACCACCGAGGACTGCAGGGCATCCGGGACACGGTCTTTAAACATGAAACACTGAGACAGGATTTGGGGAGATTTAAACACCACCCTCAACGATATCTGCGGATAAAAGTCGTGAATTAGATTGATTATCCTGTTACGTAAAAATTTGATTTAGGACCTAAATACTGTAATGAAAAATAAACTTTAGCTTTCTCAACCGTGTGAATTTTTTCAAAGTATTGGTTCTTAATTTAGTTAGCTGTATTCCAATATACTTATCTACAAATTTAGTTGGGAATCCATTGTGGTACAGGGTTTTCCTCAGAAACTGCAGCTCATTATGTAGAGAAAAATATGAGGAGCATAAATTATAGGCCCTAGTCACCAGAGTTAGAATTAAATTACGTTTATATTGGAGGGGAACGTTTGAGTTAAATTTAGTAGTTAATCCTGTATATGTAGGTTTCCTGTATACTGACGTTGTAAAGTTCCTTCTGTTCTCTCTATGCAAATATCTAAAAGGGGAGTTTATTATTTTGCTCCGTTTCACAGGTAAACTGTATATTTTTATGTTTAGAATTTAAATAATCCAAAAACAAGGGCACATGAGACTGGGACCTAAAAATGGCAAACGTGTCATCCACGTAGCGTTTGAAATAAAGTGGCTTAAAATGGGTGGGACAATCCTTTAACCATATAGATTCGTGATAAGCTAAAAAGCATTAGCAAGGCTGGGTCCAAGAGGATTTCCCATAGCCACTCCGTCGACTTGTTTAAAGTAAGAACCATTAAACGTAAAGTAACAGTCTTGCACTGACAATGAGAGCAGTCTATGAAATTGGTCTTTATTTAACCCTCCAATGTTGTTAGTTTCATTAAACAAATTATCACGGCAGATATCCACAGTTTCATCAAGGGGGATATTTGTGAATAGGGATTTTACATCAAATGAAGCCATGAAACACTCGTTAAATTTAAGTTCACAAATTCCTTTAGCAAAAGAAAAGAATCTTTCACAGTGTAATCATTAAAAGTTATCGGAGACAGCAATGGAACAAGATACTTAGCAAGATTATAATTGACAGTGTTTAGGGCAGATAGTATAGGACGAAGTGGGCAGTCCTCCTTATGAACCTTAGGCAAACCATACAAGACACCTGGTTTTGAACCTGATACAAATAATTCCGAATAAGTAGTTTCCTCAATTGCATGTTTAGATTTCAAGTTTCTAAGAAAATTGTTAATTTTATCTTCACTCCTCAATATAAACTGAAATATATCCCCAGTCACCCTACAAAATTTTGAAGAATCACTAAGTATATCCAGCATCTTAGAGTTATAGTCTGTCCTATTCAGTAACACTACTCCATTACCCTTGTCAGGTCTTAAAATGATTAAAGAGTTGTCAGATTTCAAATCCTTGAGGGCAGCATATTCTTCCTTTGTGAAACAACTCCGAGTTTTATCATTATAAAAACTAGAAAAAGCCAAATGCTTTAAACTACTTTTAAAATAATCGAAGGTTCTACCCTTGTTGGGAAAAAAGGCATGGTTTGACAAGATTTTTAAAAAGCTTCTCAAAAGGGAGAAAGTGGGATAAAAAACTACTCTTCCTGGGGGAAAGAAAACTTCAACCCCCTAGATAAAAGGGGACTTTTCCACATTGCCGAGACTTCTCGACGAAAAATTATAAATGACTCTGTCGGGAGATATACCTTGGGGATCTACAAAACCAATTTTCTTTAATTTTTTTTGGTGTATAAATTTAGTTCTAGCAAGGGAATTTACGTTAGTGCGTTCAATTAAGCTGGTCAGATGTACATAATCAATATATGAAACTGCAGATTTTAATTTAACCAAAGACTCATCCAAACGTAGTTTTAAGGAATTTACATGTTTACTTTTAGTTTTAATTTCACTGGTAAGAAGTTTACGTTGGCAATTTTTATACAGCCGAGTAGACTGAAGGTATCTACTATGAGTTTTAAAGTTCAAAAATGTCGGGGTTAGGTCATGATTCTGGCAGATGTTGAGAAACTGAAGATCCTGGTGGGCTTTACGTAACTTGTGATCCAGGCGCTGACTATGCCTGTAGACTTGAAGCACTGGTTCTCCATAGCGATTTCTGATGACATTAGCGATACTTTCGTGCTGTGGGAAGCGGAATCTAATGATGGCCAGCAAAACCAGAGTGATGATGTACATGATTTATTATTGGTGACGTTTCGGTTTTATAACACAAACCATCTTCAGACCAGCTAAAAACAGAGCAATTGTGTAGAGGAGTCGTGTGAGCCAAGGGATGGTCGTAGCTCTGCCGTTAGTAGAGACTCCGCTATAAGTCTAGTCAAGTCATCTCGTGTTTAATGAAACTAACAACATTGGAGGGTTAAATAAAGACCAATTTCATAGACTGCTCTCATTGTCAGTGCAAGACTGTTACTTTACGTTTAATGGTTCTTACTTTAAACAAGTCGACGGAGTGGCTATGGGAAATCCTCTTGGACCCAGCCTTGCTAATGCTTTTTTAGCTTATCACGAATCTATATGGTTAAAGGATTGTCCCACCCATTTTAAGCCACTTTATTTCAAACGCTACGTGGATGACACGTTTGCCATTTTTAGGTCCCAGTCTCATGTGCCCTTGTTTTTGGATTATTTAAATTCTAAACATAAAAATATACAGTTTACCTGTGAAACGGAGCAAAATAATAAACTCCCCTTTTTAGATATTTGCATAGAGAGAACAGAAGGAACTTTTACAACGTCAGTATACAGGAAACCTACATATACAGGATTAACTACTAAATTTAACTCAAACGTTCCCCTCCAATATAAACGTAATTTAATTCTAACTCTGGTGACTAGGGCCTATAATTTATGCTCCTCATATTTTTCTCTACATAATGAGCTGCAGTTTCTGAGGAAAACCCTGTACCACAATGGATTCCCAACTAAATTTGTAGATAAGTATATTGGAATACAGCTAACTAAATTAAGAACCAATACTTTGAAAAAAATTCACACGGTTGAGAAAGCTAAAGTTTATTTTTCATTACAGTATTTAGGTCCTAAATCAAATTTTTTACGTAACAGGATAATCAATCTAATTCACGACTTTTATCCGCAGATATCGTTGAGGGTGGTGTTTAAATCTCCCCAAATCCTGTCTCAGTGTTTCATGTTTAAAGACCGTGTCCCGGATGCCCTGCAGTCCTCGGTGGTGTATCGATTTCAGTGTGGTTGCTGTAATGCATCCTATATTGGTCAAACTAAGCGCCATCTAGCTACCAGGATTGCCGAGCATCAGGGAAGGTCTCATAGGACAGGACTCCCAATCTCGAAACCATCGTTTTCTGCAGTTCGAAATCATTCAGATTCGGAGAGTCACCCTATAAATAACCAGAACTTTCGAATTTTGTTCACTGCACGAGATGACTTGACTAGACTTATAGCGGAGTCTCTACTAACGGCAGAGCTACGACCATCCCTTGGCTCACACGACTCCTCTACACAATTGCTCTGTTTTTAGCTGGTAAATTGTTGTATTGTGATTTTATTTCATTTGACCTGCTCTGTTCCCTGTTATTTTATTCTGTGGAAGATGAGAAAATTATATTTTAGTTTATTTTCTATTTTTTGTGTGTTTTTATTTCTGTTTTAGGTCTGAAGATGGTTTGTGTTATAAAACCGAAACGTCACCAATAATAAATCATGTACATCATCACTCTGGTTTTGCTGGCCATCATTAGATTCCGCTTCCCACAGCACGAAAGTATCGCTAATATATATATATATATATATATATATATATATATATATATATATATATATATATCCATCTATCTATCTATATCTATCCATCTATCTATCTATATATATATATATCCATCTATCTATCTATCTATCTATATATAAATATATATATATATATATATATATATATATATATATATATATATATATATATATATAATCATCATCATCATCCTGACCTCCTTTCCCACCCTAGGGCGGGCTGAGGAGTAGCAATGTCCAGACAGCCCAAATTTGCTCAATCCAATGGGCCACGCTTCCATCCACTCATTATTCAAGCCCCCGGAATCCTGGCTCTATCGGATAAGTCAAAAATATTCACCACGTTCTGTAGCTTCACACAAACGTATCTGAACGAGTCAATCAGGACGCTGGTACGCTAAAATGGGGTGCCAAATCCCTGATCATGCACTTCTCACAACATTCATCCAGCCAGCTCGATCTCGTGTTAGTTCCCTAGCCTCACCGACTTTCAAACCTCTCTTCCTCACACACTTATCCACCATATCTCTTCACCTTCTCCTTGACCTACCTCGCCTTCTCCCTCCTTCAAATTTGCTCAGATATATCATTCTCACCACTCTATTGTTATCCATTCACTCAACATGACCATACCATCTCAGTGCACTCTCTTCGATTCTGGTGTCCACTGACTTCCTCACTCTACATCTTTCACTAATCACAATATTTCGTATCCTATCCACCCTCTGTACTCCAAATACATTCCTCAGCAGTCCCATCTCCACTGCTCTTACTCTTGACTTTTCATTTTTATGCCACACCATTGTCTCGCATTCATATATTAAAGCTGGCACTAACACTCCTTCATGTAAGCCTCGTGCAGCTGCAACACTCTAGCCTCTGTTTCTTATCAATGCCTTCATTGCCCCAGCTACTTTTCATCCTTGTGTCACTCTACTATCCACTTCTTTTGCACATTTTCCTCTCTTTTCTATCACTGTACCCAGGTATTTGAACTCATCAATTCCAGTCTCTCTCCATTCACTGTAACATCGCACTGGGAGTCATCTTCTTTCCCAACAACCATCACTTTACTCCTACCTACATTTACTCTCAAGGCACGACGCTCACAGGCAACAGCAGATATCTGCACTAGCCTACCAAGTTCTTGTCCGGTGTCTGCAAACAGTACTGCATCATCAGCGTACAACAAATTTGAATATTCCATCCATCACCATTCATTACCAACGCCATCCCCTTCTCCATTACTCGTGGTTTTACTTCTCTCATCACCCCATCCATATATATATATATATATATATATATATATATATATATATATATATATATATATATATATATATATATATATATATATATATATTGCACAAACATGGTGACATAACACAACCCTGATGCACGCCCACATCGATCGTAAACCATTCACATAGATGCCCAATAACCCTTACACATGCTTCACTACCATCATCAAAACTTTGGACGGCACCTAGCAGCTTACCATCTTCACCGTACATGCGCAAAACTTTCCACAATCCTTCTCTGTCCACTTTGTCATATGCTTTTTCCAAATCCATGGATTCCATAAACACCTTATGGTCCTTCTCACAAGCCTTCTCTGCTATCTGTCTCATTGCAAATATTTGATCCACACCTCCTTTACCACTCCTAAAGCCACTCTGTCCATCATTCGCTAGGGCTTCTGATACCTCTCTTACTTTCTCTATAATAATTCTTCCATATACCTTCCCTACCACACTCAATAAACTTATGCCACGATAATTCTTGCACTCATTCACTCTATTTTTGTACAGGGGTACAATCGCAGCCATTTTCCACTCTGCTGGAACAGTTTCACTCATCCATGCCTTCTTACATCTCCAACAAGCACTTCATTCCACACTCTTCACTGCACTTACGGATCTCTGCATACACATCATCAACCCCAGCTGCTTTTCCATTTTTCAGCCGCTTCACAGCACACTTCACTTGTGCTAGTGTCATGTGTCCTGGCTCTACATTTCTTCTCTGCACACGCCCCCCAAAAAACATGTTTACAGCCGCTCGGCTCTCACTATTCCCAATCATCAGGCTATCAAAATATTCTTTCCATTTGGTCCTTACTTCATCTCCATAGGTTAATAATCTACCACTTACATTCTTCACACCATCACATTTCTTTCCGCTTTCACTTCTACATTTCAGCATTTTTTACCAGAATAACTTCCTATTTTCAGAGTAGTTTGCATTCATTTTTCTTCCTAGATCATCATTTACCTCGTTCTTCTTCCTCTCCACTAGCCTTTTTTACGTGCTTTGCTCTCAGTTTAGTCAGTTCTTATTTCAACTGAACCCTTGTCCTGGAACCACTTTAGCCACTTCTTCCTCTTTTCCCCAACTACTTACTTAAGCTCATCATCCCACCATGCTGTACCTGTCTTCTTTATTGTTACTCTTGCCACACCACACACCGCTTTAGCATTCCTAACTAAGCTCTCCCTATATGCATTCCACTGGCTGTTCAGATCCATTTCATTCCAGTTCACTGATTCTAACTCCTCCTCTGCTTTGGTCTTGTAATCATCTGCTATTTCTTTAATCCTAAGCCTTTCAACTTTCAGTCTTTCTCCCTGACTGCTTCTCTCTCTCTCTCTCTCTCTCTCTCTCTCTCTCTCTCTCTCTCTCTCTCTCTCTCTCTCTCTCTCTCAGTTTAAGGTATCTATCTATCTATATCTATAACTATGTATGTATTTATTTACAGTATCTGTCTATCTATCTATCTATCGATCGATCGATCTCTCGATCTATCTATCTGTTCTATATATATATATATATATATATATATATATATATATATATATATATATATATATACAGAACACATTTCAGCGCAACAGTGTACTGTTGCAAGGGCAATGTAAACGTAGTCTAAAACGAAGTTAGCAGTAGAATGGCTGGCAGCTGCTTCACCACGACGGTACACCTGGCCACGCACTGCTTGTTATCAAAAAATGTTGAAAGAAAATAAGTATTAAAAACAATAAATAAATAAATAAATAATAACAATAACATAAACAACAACAACAATAATAATAATAATAATAATAATAGTAATAATAATTCCTTAGTTCCTCATGTTTCTTAATCATCTGTCTTACATCGAGCAACTTTGCCCGTTCCCCAAATTAAAGCTAGTGATGAAAGGACATCGTTTGAAATGACGAGCATCCTTAAAGGCCTAAAAAAAAAAAAAAAGTGAGTTCCAGCGATACTTTCACCAGTGGCAGGAACCCCGGAACAAGTGTGTGGATGTAGGAAGTGAACACTTTGACGAGGAAAACTGAAATATGTTTTCAGTGATCAGTTAAACTGAGGTTACTATCCATTATGAAAACCCGCCCCCGTTTTTTTCCCAGCGCCTCGCAACCTAATTTACAATATTTTTAATGTGTACGTGAACACTGGCACATCAGAGCTTATGGTTGGAATTAATCCATGTTATTTTGGGGAATGATGAAGAAACTTTATACAGCAAAACACTCGATGTGGAGCGTAGGAAGCCCTGGTAATGGAAGAGGTTTCACCGCAAAGTTGGTAGTAAAGTTTTGTGATAAGATATTCTGAGTACCAGACCAGGTAAGGTGGAGTGGAGACTCGCGTGGTGCACGTCAGCCTGGTGTACCTCACTCTGTCAATTAAAAGTTGTGGTCTTGGCCTGATTGCACCTCGAGGGAATCACAAAGATTCTGCATGAACTCACAGTCTCTTGTGTCTCTAAACTTTTGCTCTTCCATAAGATATAACAATCATGCCTCAGAATTCTGATAAAATTTCAGACTCATATAGTAAAGATGTTTGATGTGTACAGTGGAAAGGACATGAAAGTTTTGCAGTGCTTACTGAAGGACTGAGATTAGAAAATCAGATTCCTCAAATTTAATACTTTTTAATAGAACGGCATAAGCACTTAAAAAAAGAAGAAGTGAAGCTATTACAACCGGCAGCTTAATTATCTGGGTACAGTACTGACATACAGAACTGGGGTCGTATCTAAATAATACCTTAACCACATTTTACGATGATTCTGCATGACCATAAAGCTTAAAGCAGATTGCTTTTGGTTTCCGTATTCTGACACTTTATCATTCACTCATACTTGATTCTGGGATGTTTGGCAGCTGCATTTGTACAGAAAATATACATACAAGCAAAAATATGAACAAACTAGGCTTTAAAGGGTTTACAATTATGAGTACTGAAGACGAGGAAAACCATCTGGACTTAAACTCTTTTAGCTTGAGAACAGTTTTAGGTGGCCTGGAGAAGATTTAAGATGGTGGTGTATACCCAAGCACTCTTGCAAGGTATATGATGCTGTAATGTATACAGCGTCGTTAGGGCTGGGCTGGGGAAGGGTTGAGTAGCGTGGAAACGATGCTACAGGGAAATGTTTATCAGGGCATCAATGTCAGAAGCAGAGAGGAGCCACGCAGAGTAACACCTCCAAGGGGAAACTTAATGCCGCAAAACACGCCAAGGGGAACACCAGGCACAACAAACACAATGCACGGAATTACACCACACGGCAACACTGAACTAAAATATGTGCTGGGAAATATTATGGGTCGTGCTCTAAGTGGCTTTGCATATTTTGTTACGTCTCTTCCTTAACATTTTAGTTTGAGCACTTTACCTCAGTAGCATTTGTACATCACTGATGTTACGAATTTCCCTGTAACACCTGGAATGCGGGCCTATTATACAAGGCAGTATATGTAAATGTGTTTTCAGAGACGTTCACGTGGAAAAAGATAATTCAAAATACTCTCAAGAAAATAATCTCAAGAGATGAAACGCTGAAAGATATTACAAGGTTACATAATGTAATATAAAGAAAGATAACCCACTAGAGTAGTATATAAAAAGGAAATGCACGGAACTTTACTACCTAAAAAAAAAAAAATTGGTTCAACAGAAACACACTGCAAGTAGCGCACTACAAATAACACAGGGAAAGATTGCGTGACTGGCAAAAGTCTCAGTCGACGAATGAGCCGCACGAGACCACGGTACATGCAGACAAATCAGGGTAAAATTCTGCAACGAAAATACAAAAGAAGGAACGTACATTAAGACGTACCACTGCATAGTCCGGCATTACGCCACAGGAACATTCAAAGCACGATACAAAGCTTAGAGACCAGAAGGACAGACATCGTGGAAAAAAATACAGTAAAATATTACATAATGATATATCGTTAGGGAGTTGTTCCCAGGGGAAACGTTACATTCACCACTGGGTAACTGGCATCAAACAAACGCGTCACTCATAATTGCATAGGAAAGCGGAAAAAAAAAAAAATGTTAAGCGAAATCCTTCACAAAAACTAGGCCCAGGAAATTCTCTCAGTATCATAGAGAAAAGCTGTTGCAGCAGTTGTCAGTTTCAACAGTGGGTGTCGCTGATATAATTGTTATTTATTTGTTTATTTATTAATAGTCCATCCATTCTATTCGTGGTCTTCCTCTCAGCCTTACACCTCGCACATCAGATATAGTTATCTTTTTCACCGATCGCAAGGAAGAGTGGCTGTGCGTGATTTAAATGATTGGAGAGCAATTGTAAATGAAATATGATGACACAGCCCTGAGGTGATATTCTCCCGCATTTGGTCTGATCAGCTGATCAGGTCAGGTGGGGGTAAGGGGCTGGGTCCATTATGATGTGGCAAATGTAAACCAGCTCTGCTGTCGGGCCCTGCTGCAGATGTCACTGATTGCACTGCGCAGTTGACCCTCGTGCGATGTGGTGCGGTGAGGATCTGTCCCTTCTCCCCTTTGGGGCTAAGATGAGAATGAATGTGTTTGAGAGGATGAGTACTGTAGATTGGGAGTGTGTGGTCCTGTCTCGGCTATCTCCCTTTCCTTGGGGGAAGCAGCCTAGATGTATAGATAGATACTGTAGATAGACATTAACAGTGCATCCAACGCTGACCATCTCAAAGAGGTCCCTACTCTGAGATCCAGGAGCCCACCAAACACAAAGGATGGTTCAGCAGTCCTTACACATCACCGCTTGGGGACAAATACCCCTCTATTCATAGCCATAGTCTCTGAAGTGATGTACCAGCGTTGCCTCATTCGGGACTGGTGTGATGATCGTAGCTGAGGTAGTTTTATGACAAGCCTTACGAAAGAGGTGAAAACAGTAATTAAGCGAAGCCAGTGTGTGACGATAAGACAGTGATAATCTCTGACAAACGTTATGATACAGGGGTAAGCATACTGTATGTGCAATAAAACTATCATACCTCATGCTATTGTTACCTTGCCATGAGAACATACCACTCTTGACATACGTGTGTCATCGTGTAAGGTGAAGATGAGAAATATGTTTGACCAACAGAACCTGGCAATAATTCATTACTATCAGAGCTATAGCTGCAATACTTTATTCTTCTTTTCAGTAAGAAGAAACTCATCTTCACTTAAGCACACATGCTTAGAAAACAATAATCAAAAGCAATCTTGCCCTTCATCCCAACAGGGTATTTCCTGGTAACATTCAGAAATGTTGTCCAATATTCATTTTGGCAAAGACTGTGAGCAAAAACTAAATTCCAAGTCACAGTGGAAGTAAGCTGTTAGCAGCGCAAATTGCTTCATCCTTTTTTTAATACAAAATGAGGGGGCTTCCACCTCTCCGGCTCTTAGTACTATAACATGGCTCTTACACCACCCCGGGAATAAGCCAGAGTAAACTGGGTAATAAACAAATGATACGAGATACTGTTATCATCACATGCTTAGGCCCTACAGTCACCATCATCATCAGCATCATCATTTATGGACTGGAGAATGGGATCTCACCACGAGAGAAGAGTAAGTAATACCTCACTATGTTGGTTTAGGACGGGCTGGTATGGAGGCTGACATTTACAGGATAGGAGCGAATGTCTCCTAACTTAGTTACTTTCAGAGAATGGCACATCCGACCTCGTGATTAAGAGATAGTTGGTCAATTGACAAAATTACACAGTTGTCGAAGACCCTTCACGACACTCCATTTCTTTCAGAGAAAGAAAAAACTTTGGACTTATAAATATTCTAGGATTAACCTATGCAGGATGGCACGTGCCGTATTTATCCAGTCTAATACATTAGGTATAAAGTAAGGTAGTACATGAAACAACATGCCTGCCTGCCACTCATCAGTGTCTCAAGCCCAAGATCCTTATTTTATATCGATCTTGCTCAGGTCAATGCTGGTACTGTACAGTACATCAAAGGGTTCTTCATTATGGGGCGGGGATTGGCTTGGAGATGTGTGTGTGTGTGTGTGTGTGTGTGTGTGTGTGTGTGTGTGTGTGTGTGTGTGTGTGTGTGTGTGTTACATAAGCTTAGATTAAAGCAAAATCCACATCAGAATTTTGTGCTTCAAGGCCTTTATTACCTTCTTTCATTTTTTGGAAATACAATGTTTCCCTCCACAAACCTATTTTGTTACCTAAATGGCTCCTTTTATTATGAAACCACTTCACTGATAGTAAAACTGATAAAAGATTCTATATGTGCAAGATGTCATATTTGAGCATTAAGGCCTTAACCAGGCGCAGACCCCAATGCCAAAACTAACATGTCAGTTTTGACCAAAAATATTTTATTTTAGCCCCTTGAATTTGGTTACATATTATACAATGATTTACCAGTCCCTAGGCGATTATATTCATTTGGGATTTATTTCTTCATAACAGAACGATTAGATGTAGCATGCAGTAGTCACTTTAATACAAGAGGTCTTTCGATACATGAGTAATCTCGTCCGGAGGTAACAAGGACAAACTATACTACTGCGTTATCGCAGTGAAAAACCTAAGACAAGCCCAGCAAAAGTGTTGCAGTCACTCCACGGCAGGAGACCCCAGGTGGTGGCCCCGTGGAGGGGAGGACCTTTTTATTATAACTTACTTAAAAGCTGGTCTGGATGGACGTGTACAGTTGTGCATAATTTCGCTTTCCTATGTAAAAAGAGAAAAATGTCATGCATACCGGAGTTGCCCGGAACCCCTGGGATACCCCCCTCCTCATCAGTGAGGGACGAACTTCGAGGGCGCCATCCGGCTAAAACTTGCTCCTGCTGGCAGTCTACCACTGTGAAAAATTTCGTTTCTCAAGGTGCTCTTGTACGCTCCCGGTTGCCATAACAAGCACTCCGCTATTAACCCTTCCTCCTCTTCCTCCCCCTCTTCCATCCTGGAGAAACATCATGCCTCATCCACTCTGTGGACTGGGGAAAACAGAGGAGATAGAAATGTACCATGTGATAGGAGGCGGCGTGAGGGACAGGTGGGGAGTGCTGGGTGTTGAAGGGTTGGAAGCCAAGTCAGAGAAATATTAGTGAGAATTCTCTCTCTCTCTCTCTCTCTCTCTCTCTCTCTCTCTCTCTCGTGAACGTGAACAAGTGTGTGTGTCATGTAGAATAATGAGCGCCATCCTCATTTAACATATCTGGTGATAATAAGTAATCGATTCTTAAGCATAATAATTCCTGGGACTTGTCGTTGTAATTAGAAACCTTCCCTGACGTAAATAAAGGACATTAACCTTTAAATCAGCGAGTAACGAAGCGGCAGTTTGTCATCCACGATACTCTTGATTACCGGTTACTCTATGGTGTACCTGGAAATGGCTTGTATTATTGATGAACGTGTATTAATGTATTAATTTTTGACACAATCTGATCAAGTTTGACTCCTCTTACAAATTTTCTGGTGTCTAATAACTCCTTCCATGCTTTATAATATATATATATATATATATATATATATATATATATATATATAATATACACACACATTTTGACTGAGCTTTGGAGAGTCTACTAACAGAAAAGGTATGAAGGAAAGCTGCATCCAATCCCTAAAGCTCGGAAAATATTTCTGCAGCAAACATACAGTAAAAAACGATGTCATCTTAGTGGCAAGGTTAACCTCGCCAGTTCGAAGGTGTATTTTAACATTTTATTTTTGCTAACCCTAAACTTTTCGCTTGATATTAGACAAGAGTTTTTGAACTGGAGGGGGTAGATTACTACCTTCACCAATGAAATTCGATTCTAAGTTTATTAAAATCGGTTACATATAGGAAGTACAAAATGTAAAAAGTCATCGGATTGAAGGGATGAAAAATATAAGCCAGGAGTAAGAGTGCGAAAGATGGCTACTAGGCGGGAGGGAAGGACAGGCCTGGAAATAGCAAGGGTTAGGAGGGTGAGGCAAGTGGCTGGGCAGAAGGCAGATAAACCCAACACAGGGGGAAGGGTGGGCAGTGCTTAGAGGAAATGGACGGAGAAATGGTGGGAGCTGGAGGGAGTCATGGGGCGTAAATGCCGCAGGGGAGGGGGATGGTGGTGGTGGTGGTGGTGGTGGGGCGAGCTCCTTGTACTGTACTCTGACGCAGGAGACACAGGGCAGGAGTCGAGGTACTGCATATGTCTCTCGTGTCTCTCAAGCTTTAGTTAGCACCCCCGGCCTGGTGATATAGCTTATATTCTGTCCTCTTTACTTATCTATCTATCTATCTATTGCCTGACGCCTTAATCCTGTAAGGAGTGGCCACAAACAAATCGCCTCCATGTCACCCTGTCCCCCGCCATTTCATTGCCATACTCCCAGCTCACACACCTCTCTCTCATATACCTCTCCACTCCATCCCTCCATCTCATCCTTGGCCTCCCCCTCCCTCTCCCCCTCATCCACCTCAATCACATACACTCTCCTCGTCAGTCTCTCACTCTCCATCCTCTCCTTACCTTCTGACGATTTTTCACCTTAGGGTAGACATTTTATAGCCAATGGTTCTGTGGATGCTGTATGTAACCCTCTAGTTGAAAGGGGTATAAGATGAATAACATCATGTGTACAGTATACCGGTATTAAAGAATAAGACACTACACCAGCGGATTGCAGGGGTTAAATCCCAACTGTTACTTGACCCCTTCGACTTGTGATTAATCCCTTCAGTCCGTGGGATTTGAGTGTTTAGGGAAACGTTTAGCTGTTCAGAAGGACGAGAGTTAGACTGAAAACTGAATCAGAGAACGATTTGAATAAATGAATTTCAATAAAAGAATACTTTGCTGACTTTCCACAAGACTCATTAACATAAAAAAATACTCCTGCCATTACCACTGAATAAATCCTAAATCAATCCATCTATCAATCCTCAATATATTTAGTATGGATGCTGTGTGTTTTTTGGACTCTTGACGAAGTAAGAAGACTGCTGGGTTTCAAGTCTATGCCCACGGTCGGAAATAATAATTAAAAAATAAAAATAATAATAATAACAATAATAATAATAATAGTAGTAGTAGTAGTAACAGCAGCAGCAGTAGTAGTAGTAGTAGTAGTAACAGTAGTAGTAATAGTAGTAGTAGTAGTAGTAGTAGGAGGAGGAGGAGGAGGAGCAGCAGCAGCAGCAGCAACAGCAGCAGCAGCAGCAGCAGCAACAGCAGCAGCAACAACAGCAGCAGCAGCAGCAGCAGCAGTAGTAGTAGTAGTAGCAGCAGCAGGAGCAACAGTAGTACTAGGTGTACTATGGCAGAAGTAGTAGTAGTACTTGTAGTTACAGCAATAGTACTTGTAGTAGTAGCAGTAGTAGAATGATATTTATAGCAACAACAATACTACCACTACAACTACTACTGCTACTACTACTACTGTTACTGCTATTACTGCTTCTGTTACTGATAAAATAATACTAATAACCAGAAAGCATTAACAGAGCGCATACCTCCGCCAATGCCGGATCTGGATTCGGATCGGCCCCCAAATTTAATCAGTTCATTCTCTGCCCATGACCCACTCATCCACAAAATTTCACTTAAATTCATTAAGAACTTATATTGTGCTGGATAAAAAGGATCCCGATTCGGATCTGGATCTCCCCCAAATTTTATCAATTCTTTCTTGGCCCATGGCCTAACCTTCCACAATATTTCACTGAAATTCATGGAACTTCTGGAGATATCGTGTGGAAAAACAAACAGATGAAACTGCCACAGGCAGAGCGCTTTCCGGATGGATTCCCTCCCTCTTCCCCCCCGCTCTTCATTCCCCTCTTTCCACTCTCGTCTGCTTAGTTTTCACGGGCGTGTGGGCAGTAGGGTGCTTGCTGGCTGGATCAGATTGTCTGTTTAATCTTCACCGGTGTGTATTAAGTCATTTGATGAAATTTTTCGCGCTTCATTGCGAAGCATAGGATGGGTTTAGGAAGCTAAAAATTGCATTGCCAGGTGTCCTAGATGTTTCTCTTCAGTTTGAGAAGAAAAAAATCGATTATAGAAATTTGAAAAAATGGTGCCTGGGTCGGCAACCATATCCAGCCAATTTCCGGACCCACGGCCATTGAGGGGTTTCAACCCCCACCCAACCCAGGGCCTTTGACTGATTTTGATGAAAAACAATAGGCTTCCAAGGTTTATGGATATCTACCTTCTGATTTGCTTTCAGAACGATTGGCGCAAAATTGTGACCTGTAGAGAGCAGACAAACAAACAGACAAACATACGAAACTGACCAACATGCTTGCTGAATCTATCGATTCCAGCAAGCAGCAAACAAAGGTGAGCACACAAACTCCTCCAGCTTCGTTGGTGGAGGTAATAATAATAATAATAATAATAATAATAAAAATAATAATAATAATAATAATAATAATAATAAAATTAACAATAACAACAACAACAAAAGTAAGATATTTTTAATGGAAATACAAATGTCAGGTATAATTATTCCCCGGTACAAAGGAAAAGAGGAAAATGAAGTGTGTGGTAATCACAGGGGCAGTGGAAAAGTATATGACAGAGGGAAGGAACAGAAGAATTAGTTGGAGAAGAACAGGAAGGTTCTGGGAAGGGAGAGGCTGTATTATTCAGATGTTCATCCTAAAGTGTTTAGTGGAAAAATTTCTAAAGAAAGGAAAGAAGCTGTACTATATGAGGCCTTCCTGGATTTGAAGAAAGCATCTGACAGAGGGGATAGACAAAGAATGTGGAAAATATTACGAATATAATTATGGTGTAAAAGGGGAACTACTGAATGCCGCGAAGAATATGTATGAGGGCGTTAAGGCTGCAGTGCGTGTGGATGGCGAACTGAGTGAGTTTTTCTATCTGAATGTTGGGTTGAAACAGAGATGTGTCATGTCTCCATGGTTGTTCAGACTGAATATGAATTGGGTTATAAAGCAGATACAAGTAGGACAGTGGATGTTGGAGCTGCTCTAATGAGAGAAGGCAGCGTTTGGAAACTTCCTGCTCTGTTGTTTGTAGATGATACTGGATTGTAATGAGAAGATGGAGAACCGCAAGGCTTGGTGAATGAGTTAGAGAGTGTGTAGGGAACGGAATTTAAAGGTGAATGAAGGGAAGAGTAAAGTTGTAATTTTTGAAAGAAATGAAGTCGCTGAATGCACAATGAGGTTGGATGAGGGAGAAATGGAAAATGTGAGCACATTTAAATACTTGGGTAGTGTGAAGAGTAAGGATGAAAGTTTAGAGGATGAAGTGCTTGAAAGAGTACAAAAAGGAAGAAAGGTTGCTGGTTCTTTGAAACTAGTGATAAAAAAATAGGAAAGTGAGGATGGACGTAAAAAAGTCGCTGCATGATAGTGCTGTGACACGTACTCTGACGCATGGAAGGGAAGCTTGGAGCTTGTTGGAAGGACATTAGTCAAGAGTGAGAGCAGTGGAAATGAGTTATCTGAAAGGAACAGGTGGAGTTAGATGGAGAGGTAGACTGACAAATGAGGAAGTGAAGGAGTGTTTTGATGTGGATGTGATAGAAAGCGTTAGGAGAAGATTATACAATGAGGTATTTTGGCCATGGGGAGAGGATGGAGAGAGAGAGAGAGAGAGAGACTAACGTGGAGAGTGTATCTAAGTGAGGTTGAATGGCGGAGAGGGACGGGGAGACAGAGGATGAGATGGAAGGATGGAGTGAAGAGGTATGTGAGAGAGGAGGGGGTGAGCTTGGGGGGAGGGTGTCACATAGAATATTGACCCCCATGGAAAACTGACCCACGGGTCATTTTTCTATTATAGAATTCTGACCCCCTTTATGGAAAAGTGACCCACAGCCTAACCTAACCTAACCTAACCTAACCTAACCTAAATTTCACAGAAGGGGTCTATTTTCTATAGAGTGAGTCAGTTTTCTATGATAGAAAAGTGACCTGGGGGTCAGATTTCCATGGGGTCAGATTTCTATATGACAAGGGCAGCGAAATAATGGGGGAAAGGGTGACACGGAGATGATTTTTTTGTGGCCACCCTTTACGGGATTAAGGCATCTGGCGATAGATAGTGTCACGGGGTTTTTATAATATCGCGGAGTTTTTAAAATAAAAGCTTAAATATTATTCAATTGATATTAATATTCAATAATATTAAAGAGCAGGGACAATGATTGTCTTGCTAAATCGTGCAACGATTCTCTAAGAACGAGAATTCAAAAACTTCCTCAACAGTACACAGCAGAGACTAATTACTCACAATTGCTGACTTACTGTACTGTTAGCCTCTGGAGAAAGTTACTTCACCCCTGACAATAAATAACTAATACTAATAATAATATCAGGCTCTTGCTGATGCTTTAACTCCTATCTGGCACAACGGATTTTAAGTTAATACAACAAGACTGGTCTAAGTACCAGTTATGAAAGCAAACGTTTATGCAAGCTAGGAGCTGTATGGAAAATAAGCTTAATTATGGAGAAATGAAACAAGATTTTACTTTACATTGAGCTCAAGAAAAAGAACTGTTAAATTTATTAATTACAAAAAATAAATTTAACGTTACAATTCAAATCAAATTAAATGAGACGCACTCACTCACTCACACAAAAGCTAAATACTTACGCCTAGGAAAAAACACCTTAACTAAACTCTTATGACTACAAAATACAAAAAGGAAATACTAGTCAATGAATGCGGTGTATCACCCAAAGCTGGAGAACTAAAGGTGGGAGCTTGGAGAAACTGTAAGCGGAGTTTGGGTACTAGCTGACCTCTCGCACTGCTGCACAGGTCCTGTCTCCGTCACAGCAAACACTAGACTGCGTAAGTCGTGGGAACAAAAGCGGAGCACTAGGCCGCATTTTTAACGGTCAAGTGCAAGCAGGGGCGAACAATAAAGAAAACAATAGTATCGCTCAGTACAGCACTTAGTGACGTGCATTAAATCGGTCACTCTTGAAAACAGTGACGAATGTTTTGAAAAGTGTACCCCGAAATGGAGGGAGAAACGGTTAGCTGAGCGATACGCAGTGAGTTTTCCACTAATAGTTCTCGGCTTCTCACAAAAGGGAAATGTCGCGGATTGATTCATGACATTACGCCCTTACAAAGTTAAATTTTTTCCTTATGGGAAAAAATTTGTGGCTATATATATATATATGTACACATCCTAAGTCATTCGCACAAGATTCACACTGTGGTGTGTGTGCTATCCTGCTACAGGAGAAAGTCGCAGTCGCCAGTGAGCGAAAAAACCTCGTATTTACGTTAATAGAAGCAAGCTTGAGGGAAAAACTCCGTGACGACGGTGAAAATCCTGTACTCAGGTCAAACTGAGCGAAAATTCGCTACATTTACACTGACAACTAATTGTTGTGTAGCGTGGTGTATGTAATACACGGTGTAGGTGTGACAGTTGTAGTGTAACTGTACCTACGTGTAAAATGACACAGTAAATAATAATATGGCGACGACGAAGGCAGAGAAGAGGCGGCAGCGTGCGGCAGACGATCAGCTGGCCCACACAGCAAAACTGCTACACCCATTGCTGAACCTGCAAAAC
Source organism: Coenobita brevimanus (assembly GCF_032717465.1). Lineage (NCBI taxonomy): Eukaryota > Metazoa > Arthropoda > Malacostraca > Decapoda > Coenobitidae > Coenobita > Coenobita brevimanus. The sequence goes on along the minus strand of NC_137023.1, from coordinate 15,983,843 downwards.
CAATTAAGGTGGAGCATCAAAAGTGTCAATGAGACAAAATTCTTATTACGTTACAATTACTCTCTCTGCCTAGCAATCAGTACATGCTACGAAAAGTACGCTCTAGCTGAAAAATACAAGTGACAGCCTAAGCTTCGTACATTCGAGGTCGCCATTAATTATAGCACACGATTATGTCAGCAAGTTGAGAATCCTTGTGCAAACTCGGGTCTTACATAGCCTCGAACTGCACACGGGTCCTCAACCTGTGCCTTAACCTACAGTACTTATATTATTATCGGGGAGCTGAGAATCCTTGTGCAAACTTGGGTCTTCCATAGCCTCAAGTCGCCTCTGCGGAGTTCTCTCTCGAACTTCCCCCTTAACCTACAGTACATATATTAGTACCAGGAAGCTGAGAATCCTTGTGCAAACTCGGGTCTTCCATAGCCTCGAGTCGCCTCTCAACTTCCCCCTTAACCTACAGTACATACTTATATTAGTACCGGGAAGCTGAGAATCCTTGTGCAAACTTGGGTCTTCCATAGCCTCATGTCGCCTCTGCGGAGTTCTCTCTCGAACTTCCCCCTTAACCTACAGTACTTATATTAGTACCGGGAAGCTGAGAATCCTTATGCAAACTTGGGTCTTCCATAGCCTCAAGTCGCCTCTCAACTTCCCCCTTAACTTACGGTACACAATATGTATGTACAGGCCCTGGACATAATGTGTCCTGTGGGGCCAATGGGCGAGACGTCAGGTCTGCACCCACTTCACCACTACCCTGTCTCTCAACTGACTCAGAGATTACAGGTGTGGTTACAAATGGCACAGGAAGGGCATGTCCCTGATTAGTGGTGATACTTTGGCACACACTACAGGAACGGACAAAACTATCTATGTCTCGTCCCATCCCTGGCCAGAAAAAGTCAGCTCGGATACGGCCCTGGGTCTTCCTTTTGCCCACGTGACCTCCTGAGGCTGAACAATGACCCCATTGTAACACTGCTAGGCGGTACTTGGCGGGAACGACAAACTGCAGTCGAACCTCGCCCTCGGGTGTTGGTGACTCACGGTAGAGCCGTCCTTGTTTACGAAGGAACTTGACTCGACCTCCCCGTGAATACTTTATCACTCGACCCTTTTGTTTGTTCCGCACGGTAGCAAGTGTCGGGTCAGAATGTTGTTCTTGCACAACAAGTTGACTACCCATCAGATCTTGCGGCGATTCAATGATCACTGGGGTGACACAGTCTGGAGCCTCAGTCATGGCTCGTGTTACCGCAGCAGCCGAAGTCTGAGTAGCGTCATCGGAGCAACTATCCTTGACTCCATTAATATTGCCTTCTATAAAGTCAAATAGAGGCTCTGGCATGACAACCGCAAGTGTCGTACCAGTATAAAATGGAGATGCCACCTGGATACATGCCTCAGGGAACAATCTCACTGATCCATCAATAAGCTTTGCATGGATCTGTCGACCTGTATACTGCTCAGGCTGAACTAAACTCTGCTTAACAGAGCTACCTGAGGAACCATTGTCTCTCAGGACCTTCACAGGAATGCCTCCCACAAACCCTGGCTGAACAAGGAAGGTACTGTCACCTGTGGGAGGGCCTGTGGAGGAAGCAGCTAGCCACTCATGAGGCTGCTGAATTGATGTGGCAAACATTGTGCCTTGAGGGTTATATTGGGAAGATGGAACATTGGCCATCTGTGGAGGGGGGTTCACTGTCACTGTGGGACTAGTGAACTGTGGGGAAGTACCCACACTGGTAGGGATAGCACCACCAGGTACTTGTGGAATGAAGGCTGCATTTGCCTCCTGCCTCCGATACACTAATTGACCTGACTGAGGGTTACGTGGCTTGTCCTTGTATTGCTGCTGCTGCTGCTTGGGGAACTGCTGCTGGTTGGGGTGCTTGTTGTACCGCTTCCAAGCAGGCTGCTGTGTATTTTGCCCCTGGTCCTTCTGTGGTTTTGGACCTTGGCCATTACTCTGAGAACGGCCTTGGTGCTGGGATTCAGTCTGAGACGGCTTCCCAGACTTGGCAGTATCTTTTCTGCTCCAGGTGTTTTGCTTACGAGCTTGATACCTGTATGCAGTAAAGAATGCGTCAGCCTTCTCTGCCATTTGGCTGGCATCTTTCACCTGGCAGATCTTAAGCTGTGCTATGAGCTCAGCAGGCCACGACCTCTCTAGCTGTGTACGCAGCATAAGGTCAATTATCCCCTCACGCATGGAAGGAGTTTCATCTTTCTCCATCCACTCATTTAAGTAAGCTGTGAGACGATCAAGGAACTGAACAGCTGTCTCCTTGTCTTGGAGATGAGCTCGCATGAACTGAACTTTGGCGTCGTCTACTGTGAGACCATGCGCCTTAATGAATGCAGCTTTCATCATCTCATATGTGAGATTGTCTCCACGAATTCTGTGGAGAATATCGAGGGCAGGGCCCTCAAATAGGCTAAGAAACTGAAGCCGCTTAGCTGCCTCATCCAGTTGATATAAGTCTGCCATGTCCTCAAAACGAGCTATGTACGGCTCGATTCGCTCGCTTTCCTTGTATGAAGGAAGCTTGATGCGTGGGGTCGCCAGGACATGTGCAGGGAGAACGCTCGTGGAGCTTGGACCAACTGCACCAGACGTGTCTGAAGCCAAGGAATCTCGCTTGAGCTTCAGCACTTCAAGTTCATGTTCTCGTTCTTTGTCTCGTGGTTCACGCTCGTATTCGCGCTGTTCTCGCTCGTGTTCGCGCTGTTCTCGCTCTTTCTAACTCGAGCTCGTTGTTTCTGCTCGTGTTCGCTGTTCTCGCTCGTATTCGCGCTGAATCTCGCTCTTCACGAGCATCTTTCTCACGTTCTTGCTCTCTCGTAATTGAACCGTGAGAGAACATAACTCTGTATTTTCTCTGGGTCTGTGAGACCCATATCTTTGGCTTCCTGTACAAATACAGCGGTAGCCATTGCGCTAATTTATTAAGCAACCCGAAATTGAGTACTGACTGCTTAGCGACGAATACTAATAAACACAAGTAAAGAGTACAGACACAAGCTAGTGGTGACCAGTCTTATCCAGTTAACTGGCAAAGAATAAATCAAAAATGTAAATGACTGGGAAGACTCAATAATAAACACAATGGGTACGCTGACTTCCCAGAAGCGAATAAAATCGTGTGGCGTTACCAAGAATAAACTAGAGTTAAGTACTCTATTGATTAATAAAGCAAAAATTCACTTGCTAAATCAACGGTAACCACCAGTAAACTTGTGCCTATAAACTTTAATAATAAATACCTAAATATGAATGAGTGAGCACTATCTCGTGAATAGCTTTAGAGCTAGGAGTTAATATCCTGGAATGAGGTCGCCAATTGTCACGGGGTTTTTATAATATCGCGGAGTTTTTAAAATAAAAGCTTAAATATTATTCAATTGATATTAATATTCAATAATATTAAAGAGCAGGGACAATGATTGTCTTGCTAAATCGTGCAACGATTCTCTAAGAACGAGAATTCAAAAACTTCCTCAACAGTACACAGCAGAGACTAATTACTCACAATTGCTGACTTACTGTACTGTTAGCCTCTGGAGAAAGTTACTTCACCCCTGACAATAAATAACTAATACTAATAATAATATCAGGCTCTTGCTGATGCTTTAACTCCTATCTGGCACAACGGATTTTAAGTTAATACAACAAGACTGGTCTAAGTACCAGTTATGAAAGCAAACGTTTATGCAAGCTAGGAGCTGTATGGAAAATAAGCTTAATTATGGAGAAATGAAACAAGATTTTACTTTACATTGAGCTCAAGAAAAAGAACTGTTAAATTTATTAATTACAAAAATAAATTTAACGTTACAATTCAAATCAAATTAAATGAGACGCACTCACTCACTCACACAAAAGCTAAATACTTACGCCTAGGAAAAAACACCTTAACTAAACTCTTATGACTACAAAATACAAAAAGGAAATACTAGTCAATGAATGCGGTGTATCACCCAAAGCTGGAGAACTAAAGGTGGGAGCTTGGAGAAACTGTAAGCGGAGTTTGGGTACTAGCTGACCTCTCGCACTGCTGCACAGGTCCTGTCTCCGTCACAGCAAACACTAGACTGCGTAAGTCGTGGGAACAAAAGCGGAGCACTAGGCCGCATTTTTAATGGTCAAGTGCAAGCAGGGGCGAACAATAAAGAAAACAATAGTATCGCCCAGTACAGCACTTAGTGACGTGCATTAAATTGGTCACTCTTGAAAACAGTGACGAATGTTTTGAAAAGTGTACCCCAAAATGGAGGGAGAAACGGTTAGCTGAGCGATACGCAGTGAGTTTTCCACTAATAGTTCGTGGCTTCTCACAAAAGGGAAATGTCGCGGATTGATTCGTGACAGATAGGTAGATAAAGAAATGTCAGGTAGGAAAGAAGTTAACAAGAACTATCAATAGACGCTGAAGCTCATACATTTTGCCAAATTCCAAAAGTTGGTTAGGTGGTGCTGGGCATCAAATATAAACAGACATCATCATATTACGTGATTAATTTCATGTCGGGTATATCAACACAAGGATGCGTATGTCAGAAACGATTTCGGCTAATCGTCTCTCTCTCTCTCTCTCTCTCTCTCTCTCGCTCTCTCTCTCTCTCTCTCTCTCGCGCTCTCTCTCTCTCTCTCTCTCTCTCTCTCTCTCTCTCTGTATATATATATATATATATATATATATACAGAGAGAGAGAGAGAGAGAGAGAGAGAGAGAGATTAACCCTTTAACGCTTAAAGCTTCGCTCAGATGATGTATTTTACGCCCTATTATTACAGCCACCAGACAACGGTATTCAGCTTTGCATATTTCAAACCAGAGAAGTTAGATATCGCCTGCAGTGACTTCTTGAGTCAAATTGATTGGTAGTAGGAAAAAAAAAAAAGAAAACGGAAAAATGTCACCAGATTGAAGGGACGAAAGATGTAGTATTAACAGCAAAGGAGAAGTCAAAGACTTTAACTGCTTTACCTTCTGGTATTTAAGGGAGAAAAGTAAAATTAGGTAATAACAGAATCTATAACATTTTAATAGAAAGGACATTAAATGAAGAAACTGAAGATTGATTACATGCACGTGCCCTTGTTAGTATAAAGATTGTTAACGCCCTCCAAGTGAGACGATAATGCAATTGCCTGTGTGTGTGTGGGGGGGGGGCAATATCTCAAAAGCAAGTGGGAAAATTGTATCCAAGATTTGCAGGCAGTATCCCGGGACTTATGGCTTATTTGTTAATAATTTTGGCGAAGCTGCAAAGATATGCCTTTGATTGCTAGAGGATTTGGGACAAAAATATCATCTAACTTTTTCTTTAACCTGTCATTATTCACCTTTTTTTTTTTTTTTATCGTACCTTCAATGAAGGGAGCGGCTATTTAAAGGGTTACTGTTAGAATTTCTTCTATGACTTGTTCCATTCAATGACCTTCACCAACATAATACCCCTGAATCCGGACTTCTGAATGCTAACAAAGTATTTAACTTAGTAAGAGTAAACAGTGGAATCCTAAAACCTCTTTTTCGATTTTAGTGAAGCTGCGATGATAGGTCTATGTCTCCAGTTGCCAGTGGATTACTTATTTTTTTATAATTAATTGATGGCGGGCAATACATATTCGTGGGAGAATGCTTTGGCAACTATGTCGATAAGAATTTCATATTGCAAATCAAAGTTGATATTTCTAAAGAGATTATAATTATATAAAATTGCCTTTTCCTGGTTCTCTGAGCATACTCTGGGATACCCCGATGGTGAATGTGGGAAAGCCTTACTGACATGCTGGGTATCATCGTAGTGACGGGCTGACAGCGAGGGACACAGGACATCCTTGTGATATATGATGATCCACAACCTATAGCAAGGCGAAATCATATTATTTATTGCCAGAAACTGTGGCAAACAACTGAGATTACAGTGTCGCAACCTGTCATCATTCTCAAGACTACAACACGTATTATTTTATTCTAGTGTTCCTGTTGGATCATCATCACTTAGTCTCGCACAACTTCAAAAACCGGAGAACTTGATGAAAGAGCTGGAAAGCATTATTTGTGACACTGAGGAATTTGAGAATTCCACAGGCAGTAAAAAAAGGCTCATTGAGATACAGGTCAGTTACCACCTTTTCTGGCCCCACAGAAAATATATTAAAAATAGCAGATTCCCTTGTCAACCCACCATGTGCCGGCAGATTTTGGACCCTGGTGGAGCCGTTGTGCTGGCCAATTTCCGACCTTTTTTTTTTTGCTAGATAGGTTAGAAATTATGAGAAAACATGGAGAACAACCATGAAAGCCACTTAAGTCGATTTTGAGGTCGATTCTTCTTGAGCAGGCAGTTGAAAACTTTGAAATAACGCCCATAGACTTCGCCGCCCGCCACCGCCACAGAGCGAGAGGAGGCAGAAGCTGTGCATTTTCCTCATCAGTAACTATGCTATTCAAGCCAACGACACTCTTGTTAGGTATATAGATGCTATAGGAAGTGTCGCCAAGCATAGTTATGTACACTGGCGCATTATGACAAGCGAATGAGTGAGTTAGATTGTCCATATAATGTTCAGTATAGTTCTTATTCTACATTTCTGAGGTAGAAAGTCTGTGCCCACATGTATTATACTGTACATAATAATTGTTTTCCTCATAACTTATAACTTATAATTCAGCAGCCGTGGCTCAGTGGGTTAGAGCGCTCCGCTCTGAACGAAGGGTCGGAGGATCGAATCCACCCAAGGGTCATTGGTAGACATCAGGAAGGGCATCCGGTCATAAAATGCTACACGCTTCAGTCCAAAAGTCCTCTACCCGGGGGCAACGCCTTAGCCCTTCGGGGATACCTGGCGTAAAACCATTCATTCATTCATTCATTGCCAGACGCCATGTATCCCAAACGGGGTGGCCAAGGGCTTAGAGTTAATTGGTTTAAAACCAAATTATTATTATTTTTTTTTATAGTCTACACACTCATGGTGTTTTTCCTCACGCACTCAATGGACTACCATTCTCTTTTCTCTCACAGCAAAATTTCCGTGCCGTGTCATTTCATTTAATATATTTTCTCACGCACACACACACACACACACACACACACACACACACACACACACACACACACACACACACACACACACACACACACACACACACACACACACACACACACATACATACGGAACTTATTTTACTTCACTTTCTACTATAATATCACTAACACTAGTTTCTTATGTTACATTTACTATTGAGATAATTATCATTACACATATTTACAAATATATACATTTCACTTGCTTCTTTTTTCACACTTCTCTTTTATTCAGTTAGTAGCGCGGGAGGGTGTGGTATTCCTCAAAGCAGAAAATAATTCATAGACCCACGTCACACTGAACACACTGGTAGCATGAGCCCTTCCACTGTGTACGAGGCCTGACGGTGCTGTGTTGACACACATGACGGCACTGCTGCACATTCCTGTGCATCTCTTTGGCAGGGACCATGCTAGGGAAGAAACGGCTGGTGAGTCGTAGGGGGTGTCACTGCTGTGGCGTTGACGAGAGGTCGCATGATCATGCCCATGGGTGCCGATGAGTTGCCTGCACACTTCTCTAATGAATCCCTTGAGGGTTTCGCTGGTTCCCGTTGAATTGGTGTGGAGGATGTGGGGATTCAGGAGCTTGATATCAAGAAGATGAAAAAACAACTTCTTGTACCATTTCATCGTGGGCCTGGCACAGTCAACAGTGGCTATCATGGCATCTGACTGGTCGACTAGCCTCAGGTTGATGTTGTATTCAAGGAAGGCTTCAGGCTTCCACACTGGCAGCAGACTCTTGCTCTGATGGTCAATGGACTTAGTGTGCATCAGAGGGTGGTGCACTGTAGAGAGAAGGTTGACTTCTTGGTTGTGGTTCTAGGTTATGGTGAGGATATTATTGGCCTTATAAAACACCACCAGATTCTGGCCCACATGCACCATATGGTGCCTGTTCTTCTTGATAGTACCTCACAGTCCTGCCTCCTGCAGGTACAGTACGTGCCCACGATGAAGACATGTCTCCATCATCGTCTTCACCACGGCCCCTGAAAGTCCAAGAGTCCTGTCCTCCACAACCTCCGTTTGTGAATGGGTATTCAGGACTATGTACTGCCCATATTCAGTCTTGCAGTCACACAAAACGAATATTTTGAAGCCTCTTGCTGGGGATGTACTGCCCAAAGGAAATATTTCCCCTCCACAACACGAGACTCGTCTATGACCAGGTCTCAGTGGGGATAGAAAGAGGCACAGAACCTCTCCTTCAGGTGATCAAAAGCCAACCGAATCCTTCGCGTTTTGTCCAAATTTTTCATGTTAACAAGGTCCAGAGCATCAAAGAAATGCAGAAGGCTCAGGATATACTGGAAACTGTTCCTGCCCATAGCTCTCCCAAAGAAGGGCGTCACCATCGTGGTTTCAACAGTCCAATAGGACGGCAGTCTGCTCTTCCTGATTAGCCCCATCAGGAGATCCAGGGCCAGGAACAAGTAAATTTCACCCAAAAGGATGTCGGCGTCGAAGAGGCGGCTGTGGGGTGTTTGTATTGCTCTCCCAGTGCAGGAGGAGGCATATGCATTTTTTTTCAAGAGAACTATTTTCAAGACTAGTTCTCTTGAAAAGAAATTCTTTAAAAACTCAATTCTCCTTGATGCTGGAGTAAGGTCAAGGACAGTACAGCCAGCCCTATCCCCTGCAGTGAAGGGACGCATGATGCGGGGGAAAATCACTCCTGTCATCCCCCTCCCAGGTCACATCGTCGCCTCTTTCCATGTCTCCTTCATCACCACTTGGAGCACTGTCACCATCGTCAAAGGGGGAAGGAAACTGGGGAGGAAGTCGGGAAGTAGGTTAGGGAGGAAGCCTTGCAGAATACTGCTTCCACGACCTCTGCTTTCCTTCCCCCTAGCTTTCCCCGTTCCTCCATTGCCCACTGTTTGAGGCTATGGGGAGGAGGGACGGGGAGGCAGAGGTGAGACAGAGCTGTGAGGCAGAGGTGAGACAGCACATGGTGGCAGGGTCGTGGAGGTGCTGAACTGGGGTGAGGGTGAGCGGTGTGGTGACTGCACTCTCGCGCCACCTGACCCAGATGAATAAAACAAAGAAGTACTCATCCTGTATTTTTCCTTTGGCTGCCTTCCTCACTCATTTTTGTTTTCCTGGATGAACTCACCCATTTAGGCAGCTTGGAGGGGCTTTCCACTGCCCCTTCATCACTAGATGACTCATCCAAGGGGTGAGGGCAGCATGGTGGTGGTGGTGGTGGTGGTGGTGGTGGTGGCGGTGGTTTGCCTCGTGATGCGTTTGGTCGGAAGGTGGCTAGTCTATACACATATACCTAGCCTTTCCTAGCGATGGTATTTCTTCATCACTGCTTATCTCAACATCTAGTTGAACATAGTCTTTATCAGCCCCATTGTCGACGATGGGTGAATCATTTTCACCTTCATGATGGATGAACAAAAGAGTGTCAGTCTCAGGCTGTGAAAGACCGTGGTGCGACATGATGTTCACACAAGCAGTGACAAAATAGGACTGAGGAGTGTGCCTCCCACTCGTCACGGGAGTGGCCTGGGTGACTCATAGCATGGGTACAGATGCGGGAAGGGTGCCTCCATGTCCCTCCCAGTCAGCTCCCACCAAATTTGAAAATTTGCATGTTGACACTGGTTGCAATTGTAGACCATACAGGTACGGCTCTGGCACTGTCCGCAGAAGTAGGCATCACCATACAGGTACAGCTCCGGCACTCGGCAGGTTAATCTGGTGAAAACTGATAGCATGCTGAAATTCAGTCGTGTAACAGACTCTTTAGCTTGCATAGTGGCCAAGTTGTGGAAAAGATAAATTGCCATACAATTAAAGCTCATTCGCCCACTTCACAAAATTCTGACGAAATATTTGAATCACTGGATGAAAAGCTAATGACAGGGAGTGCTGGAGCTCCTGTTTCATCAGCCCTCGGGACTAGTTCGTGACCATCCCCCTTTGCTGAACTTTTTCAGTGTTTCAGCAACACAGAGGGTAGGCCAGCATGCTCTCCAATACAAGTTTCTCTAAGTGTCAACACCAATCTACATGCACATTACACACTACACTTGCATTTCAAAATCATAGAAAGGAAAGTTGCGTACATTCACCTTGCCTCGGAGTCCCCAGGGGGGACGGACCATAAATAACCCCACCATCCGCCCCTCTCCCGATGACGATTCAACGAGCTGCCTGGAACCACTGTCAGACTCACTTTTACATTTCTGCAACATTCGTGGCCTTTCCTCTTACTTTCTTTCTGTTGAGCACCACCTCCCCTCCTCTAAACCTCACCTTCTCTTCTTAACCAAGACCCAGCTGTCTGAGGCAACTGACACCAGACCCTTTTCTGTATCCTCCTACTTTCTCTATACTCATTTAAAAGTCAAAGGTGACTCTTGTGTATATGTATGCAATGACTTATCTTGCTCTCATGTTTATGGACTTGATTCTTCTGAATTTTTTACTCTTTGGCTGTGGCTCTTTTGTCATTCTCTGCCTATATCTGTGCTATTTACCTATCCCCTAATTTTACTGACCAAAAGTCTTCAACTATTTTACTTCTACGATGGAACACATTCTATCCATTTCTCTTTTCTCTGAAATCTCCATTCTAGGACACTTCAGTGTTCACCACCACCTCTGGTTCTCCTCATCTTTCACTGGTCTACCTAGTGAACAAGCCTACATCTTTTCTATCCTTAATGATCTAGAGCAGCTTGTACAGCACCCTACCCGTATCTCTGATCACCTTGGTGAGAGGTCCAACATACTTGACTTCCCTGCAACTAATCCTTCTGCTTACTCTGTTAATCTTTTGTGCAACGAGGAGAGGGTCTATAAATGGTACCAGAGCCAACCCACCTCTGAATCATACCTTTTTTATGTTTCTGTTCGAAATCGTCCTAAGTGTATTCTTCGCTCTGCTAAAAATAATTTCATCCGTACTAAATGCTCTCAACTCTCCAACTTGAATTCTTCCCACTCCTTCTGGCACCTTACCAAAGCCTTTCTAACAACGTTACCTCATCATCCTTCCCTCCTCTTTTCTACTCTGATGGTTCTTCTGCTGATAAGGCAGATCTCTTCACTCAGACGTTTTCCTTCAATTCCACCTTAGATGATTCCGGTGCTGTTCCTCCATCACTTCCCCCCTCTGACTTCCTCATGGCTGACATAAAAATTTCTTCAGCTGATGTATATTCTGCCATCACTGGCCTTAACACTAACAAGGCACATGGGCTTGATGGAGTCTCTCCTGTTGTCCTCAAGAACTGAGCTTCTGTGCTTACACCCTGCCTAGGCAAACTCTTTCGTCTTTGTCTATCAACTTGTACCTTTCCTTCTTTCTGGAAGTTTGCTCTCATTCAGCCAGTCCCAAAGAAGGGTCACCATTCCCAACCCTCTAACTATCGTTCAATTGCTTTAACATCCTGTGTCTTAAAAGCTTTAGAGTCTGTTCTTAAAAGGAAAATTTAAAAGCATCTTTCCTATCACAACCTTCTTTCTATCCATTTCTCTTTTCTCTGAAATCCCCATTCTAGGACATTTCATTGTTCACCACCACTTCTGGCTCTCCTCATCTTTCACTGGTCCACCTAGTGAACAAGCCTACATCTTTTCTATCCTTAATGACCTAGAGTAGCTTGTACAGCACCCTAACCGTATCTCTGACTGCCATGGTGAGAGCTCCAAAATACTTAACTTCCCTGCAACTAATCCTTCTGCTGCTTACTCTGTTAATCTTTCCTCTCCACTGGGCTCCTCCGATCGCAACCTTATTACCTTAAAATGTCCTATCCCTCTGGTATGGCCTGTGGACCCTCAAAAGAAACATCGACTGTGGCACTTTGGAGCTGTGGATTGGGAGGCCGTCAGGCAGTACTTTGATTTTCCCTGGAATGATTACTGCTTCCACGGCCGGGGGCCATCTGAGTGTGCCTTGCGCATTATGGAGGATATTCTCTCAAGCATGGAAGCATACATTCCTTTCTCATATCCTCTGACTAACGCAAGAAAGCCTTGGTTTAATCACACTAGTTCTAATGCTGTCTGCAACGAGGAGAGGGTCTATAAATGGTACCAGAGCCAACCAACCTCTGAATCATACCTTTTTAATGTTTCTGCCCGAAATCGTCCTAAGTGTATTTGCTCTGCTAAAAATAATTTCATCTGTACTAAATGCTCTCAACTCTCCAACTTGAATTCTTCCCACTCCTTCTGGCACCTTACCAAAGCCTTTCTAACAACGTTACCTCATCGTCTTTCCCTCCTCTTTTCTACTCTGATGGTTCTGTAGCTATTTCTTCTGCTGATAAGGCAGATCTCTTCACTCAGACTTTTTCCTCCAATTCCACCTTAGATGATTCCGGTGCTGTTCCTCCATCACTTCCCCCCTCTGACTTCCCATGGCTGACATTAAAATTTCTTCAGCTAATGTATATTCTGCCATCACTGGCCTTAACACTAACAAGGCACATGGGCTTGATGGAGTCTCTCCTGTTGTCCTCAAGAACTGAGCTTCTGTGCTTACACCCTGCCTAGGTAAACTCTTTTGCCTTTGTTTTTCAACTTGTATCTTTCCTTCTTGCTGGAAGTTTGCTCTCATTCAGCCAATCCCAAAGAAGGGTCACAATTCCCAATCCTCTAACTATTGTCCAATTGCTTTAACATCCTGTGTCTTAAAAGTTTTAGAGTCTGTTCTTAACAGAAAAATTTTAAAGCATCTTTCCTATTACAACCTTCTTTCTGATCGTCAGTATGGGTTCCGTCAGGGACGCTCTACTGGCGATCTTCTCACCTACCTTTCAGACTCCTGGTCATCCTCTGTTCGGGACTTTGGCGAAAGCTTTGCCATTGCACTTGGCATCTCAAAGGCTTTCGATCGAGTCTGGGATAAATCTTGAATATCCAAACTGCCCTCTTAAGGTTTCTCTCCACCTATTTGTGCCTTCATCTACAGCCTCCTTTCTGGTTGTTCTATAGCCGCTGTTGTAGACGGCCATCGTTCTTCTAGAGCTATCAACAATGGTGTTCCTCAAGGCTCTGTCCTATCACCAGCTCTCTTCCTTTTATTCACCAGTGATCTTTTAAGCTGTACATCTAACCCTATCCACTCGTAAGCTGATGATTCCACCCTTCACCTTTCCATTCGGTTCCTGCAACGTCCATCCCAGCAGTTACTTCAACAAACAAGTGATGAGGCTATGGCACACCTAATGACTGACTTGGCTCACATCTCTGACTGGGGTAAAAATAATCTTGTTTTTAATGCATCAAAGATTCAGTTTTTACACGTATCAACCCGACAAAATGTTCCACAGGTGTACCCACTAATGTTAAATAATATCCATCTCAATCCTGCATCATTACTGAACATGCTTGGGGTTTCATTTACTTGGGATTTATCTTGGAAAGATCATATTACATCTCTTGTAAAATCTGCTTCCAAGAGATTGGGTGTGCTAAGCCGACTCTGTACTTTATTTACCCCTGCACAGTGTGTGACTTTATACACGGGTTAAATTCGTCCCTGTGTTGAGTACAACTCTCATGTGTGGGGAGGCTCCCCACATACAACTCTTCTCAATAGGGTGGAGTCAAAGGCTTTTCGTCTAATTAACTCTCCTCCTCTTTTTGGCTCTCTTCAACCTCTGTCTCTTCACCATACTGTTGCCTCTTTATCTCTTTTCTGTCGCTACTTCCATTGTCACTGCTCCTCTGAACTGTCTGCTTGCATCCCGCCACCTCTTCGACGTGTACGGAGCACCTGTCTGGCAACAAACTCTCATCCCTTTTCTGTCCACCTCTTTAATGCAAGAGTTTACCGTTACTCCCAGTCCTTCATTTATGCAACAGGTCAACTCTTGAACTGTCTCCCTCTGTCTGAATTTCCTACCGTACTTTCTATGATCTCCCATCTTTCAAACGCAATGTGTCCAGGCATCTCGAAGTGAACGGATCTTGAATATGGTTCACTTTTGTATTGTTTTTGTATTTTTCTTGGAAGGAGCTGTTTTGTGGGTTCCTAGCCTTTAGTTCCTTCTTCCTCGCATTAAACAAAAATTCTGTAATGGATCAGTTGGCTAGTAAAAAAAAAATGCTCACTGGAAACTTTAGCTCCCAAAAATGATGATATGTGGTTACTGAAACAAGTCGAGAAAAGCCTGGTGCAGATCGGCAAGATACTAGTAAGTTTTTCTGAAAATTACTTAAGAACAACACTGTCTTCGTTGTGGTGGATAAAAGGACCTGTGTTAAAGATACTGTGGTCTTTGATAAGACTGCTGTAGACAACGGCCATACAGTTGTAAGCTATACCGGTAGCTTGAATTTCATAAGTGAGAACTGAAGTTGTATGTAAGAACAAAGAAGTCTTTGGTGAGGGTAAAAAAAAAAAAACTAGAGGCAAGATCTGCGACCAAATGTGTTCCATCTTCGAAAGTTTGCGTCTTATATGTAAATACGGTTCATGTACATGTCTCTAATCGTACCTCATTATGGAAAGAGATACACAGACCAACCAGGCTACAAGACACGGTTAAATCGAATTTCCCCCGTACGGTTAACGTGCTCTAACAAACAGAACTCGTGTCTTTACTGGCATGTTTTTTGGGGGAGGGATGGGTACATAAGGGGATGGTTTTGTGTCTGTCATTTTCTCTCTGGGGCTATAGATGACTAATGATTTAAATAGAAAATCTGAGTAAGTTTTCTCGAGATATCAGGCCTAGGCGCATGTGTAGTTATTTTCAGGTAAATCTGCCTTGAAATAAAATCTTGAGGCCGTGGTAATAAGCTTTACTACTAACGCCAAGAAGAAACACAAAATGCAGACCACTTTCTCATTATGAAGTGTAAAATGTCTGTCTTCTTCTATGAAATCAAAAAGAAATTTCATGCTCCGAGGAATGATAAGGAATACATTGAAACTATTAACTTTATATTTACTGTTACATTTGCCAAGGAGGCTATGTGTTTGACTTGACTGTTTGTTAGGTGACCACACCAAAGTGTGGGAACCTGCTCTATTACCTCTGTTCCTTGCTTTCTTTCAAACGCGTTTTCAACTTGGCGCCATTCCTATATTTCGTCACCAGTTTGCATCAAACTTTGTATAGTTATTCTTTGGTTAATAGTCTCTGACAACTTTTTTTTTTTTCTTGAACTCTTTAAAGGGATTTACGAAGTCAGACGCCAGACCATAAAAACAAGCAAATTTTGAGATCGTATGTTTCTGTACGTTCATCATCTTCGTAGTCATTTGTACAGAAGCACCTCAGTGTACTGTATTTGTGTAAGGACCATCTTGCATTTCCTTGGTGATGTAGGCAATATTGTTTTTACACGTATCAACCCGACACAATCTTCCGCAGGAGTACCCACTAATGTTTAATAATATTCAGCTTAATCCTGCATCATCCTTGAACATGCTTGGGGTTTCATTCACTCGGGACTTATCTTGGAAAAATCATATAGCATCTCATGTAAAATCTGCCTCCAAGAGATTAGGTATGCTAAGCCGACTCCGTACCTTCTTTACCCCTGCACAATTGTTGACTTTATACTCAGGTTTTATTCGCCCCTGTTTAGAGTACAACTCTCATTTGTGCGGAGGCTCCCCACATACAGCTCTTCTCAGTAGGGTGGAGTCAAAGGCTTCTCGTCTTATCAACTCTCCTCCTCTTATTGGGTCCCTTCAACCTCTGTCTCTTCGCTGCACCATTGCAGCTTTATCTCTTTTCTATCGTTACTTCCATGGTCACTGCTCCTCTGAACTGTCTGCTTGCATTCCTCCACCTTTATGACGGGCGCGTAGCACCCGTCTAGCAACAAACTCTGATCTCTTTTCTGTCCAACTCTCTAATGCAAGAGATAACCGTTACTCCCAGTCCCTCATTTATGCAACAGGTCAATTCTGGAACTGTCTCCCTCTGTCTGTATTTCTTCTTTCCTATGATCTCCAGTCTTTCAAGCGCAGTGTGCCCAGGCATCCCGAAATGAACGGATCTTGAATTTGGCTCTCTTCTGTATTGTTTTTGTTTTTTCTTGGAAGGAACGGTTTGCGGGCTTCTGGTCTTTGATTCCTTCTTTCTTGCATTAAAAAAAAAAAAAAAAAACATTATGGAAAGGTCATTTGATGGAAACAGAACCAGATCTGGAACAAGGATTGAGACTTATCAGAGGAACATGTGACTAAATTTTCAGGATAAATTCTAAAATCTAAAGATTAGAGGGAAAGAAATTACTTGATGGAAATTAAACGAATTCTGTATAATGACTGAGAACCATAAAATTTTCGGAGTAAAAAAAAGGCAAAATCTAACGTCATGAAAATCATGAACATTACCTTTAAAGTCATTAATGAAACGAGACTGAGACATCAGACCAATACATACTGCTTCTTATAGTCACTGTATCATATCGAACAAGAGTCTTGAGGTATGACCTTGAACTCTTCTCGAGAAATCAAGGTCTATTTAGACTCAGTTTGACCTTAAACTCTAAAAACAATAATAACAATTGTCGGTGAATGCGCTTTAAGTGTGCTCGATCTTTTTATTATTGTTGTTGTTGTTGTTGTTGTAGTTGTGGTGGTGGTGGTGGTGGTGGTAGACTCATCTGGACGTGAACCCAGTGGACAGCAGGAAGCAGCCAGCATAGGTGGGCATTTCCAGATATCTTTGGTTCTGTCGACGGACTGCATGTGTAGTGAATGTGGGGTGCATTAGGTGCGTTGTGATGTGATATGAGGGGATTCATTACGGTGAGGTCATCATGGACTGTTTGCCAACTGTATTTTGTGTTACAGTGGAACAGGAAAGGGTAAAGGCCACATCCCACTCTGAGACCGCACTCTGCTCTGGCTAGGTGCATTTGTCTTTCTCTAGGAAGGGAAACTTTTGAGGTATGAGTGTTTGGTGGGGATTCATGAAGGACATTATTGGCTACAGAATGTGGGTAACTGTGTTGGCTCGCTGTTTTTGCACAAGTTTGCTTTAACTGTTCACTGGATATTTTTTTTCCATTCTCGTCGTGTTGTGAATGTTTTCGTTTTTTTTTTTTTTTCCTTTGTGTTGTGGGGAGGAGGCAGCAACACAAAGTTACATGGGAGGTATATATGGATCCTATGTTGCAGCAATGAACGTGTACATGAGGCAGTGGCTCAATCGGTAGAGGTGGCCTACTGTCCTGCCGAACCCAGGTTCAAATTCCCGCTGGGGCAGGGAACAGTTTAAGGATTCAAATTTCATGTAAAAGCAGACTATACCGATCTACCAAGAGACCCGCCGACATGCCGTAAAAATACCCCCGCTAATACCAATACACCAGTCCTGTATGAGACAGCCCTAGTATGTATTCAATATGTAGACGAAAGTAAAGTGATGGTTACTGAGAGAGAAGATAACTCCCAGTGCGATGTTACAGTGAATAGAGAGAGACTGGAATTGGTGAGAAAGGTCAAATACCTGGGTACAATGACAGAAAAGAAAGGAAAATGTGCAAAAGAAGTGGAAATTAGAGTGACACAAGGAAAGAAAGTAGCTGATGCAATGTAGGCAGCTGCACGAGGCCTACACGAAGGAGTGTTAGTGCCAACCTTAACCTATGTATATGGGACTATGGTGTGATATGAAAATGAAAAGTCAAGAGTGAGAGCAGTGGAGATGGGACTGCTGAGGAATGTATGTGGAGTGCAGAGGATAGGATACGAAATAATGTGATTCGTGAAAGATGTGGAGTGAGGAAGTCTTTGGACACCAGAATCGAAGACAGTGTACTGAGATGGTGTGCTCATGTGGAGAGAAAGGATTACAATAGAGTGGTGAAAAAGATATATCTGAGCGAATCTGAAGGAAGGAGGAGGCGAGGTAGGCCAAGGAGAAGGTGGAGGGATATGGTGGATGAGTGTGTGAGGAGGAGAGGTTTGGAAGTCAGTGAGGCTATGGGACTGACAAGAAATCGAGCTGGCTGGATGAATATTGTGAGAAGAAGCGCCTCTTTTAACATGACAGCGTCCGGATTGACTCTATCGGTTACGTTTATGTGAAGCTACAGAATGTGGTGATGTTTTTGGTGTATCAGATAGAGCCAGGATTCCGGGGGCTTGAATGATGAGTGAATGGAGGCATGGCCCATTGGATTAGGCAAATCTGGGATGTCTGGACATTGCTACTCCTCATCCTGCCCTAAGATGGGTAGGGAGATCCAGATGATGATGATGATGATGATATATATATATATATATATATATATATATATATATATATATATATATATATATATATATATATATATATATATATATATATATATCCACTCGCAATGCGTCTTTTATTTCGCTGTCATGGTCTTTCATTAATTATAGAATTTGCCCCAAGCAATTTTACTCCTCGACTTCAAGAATATCTTCACTTATTCTAATGACGCTCTTTGGTGTATGTGGATTAAACATTTCTTTAGTTTCACTCCTGTTCATCTTTAGCCCTGCTTTGAGACTTTCTCTGTTCAGGTCATTTAACATTTCTTACAATGACTCTGCTGTCTCTGGGATTAGGACAATGTCATCTGCAAATCTTAGATGGTTTATCTATTCTCCATCTATGTTTTCTCATTCGTACTCCCATTCTAGCATTCTTAAAATACTTTCTAGGCGTGCTGTTAATAATTTTAGTGATATATATATATATATATATATATATATATATATATATATATATATATATATATATATATATATATATATATATGTGTGTGTGTGTGTGTGTGTGTGTGTGTGTGTACATAAATGCTCCTGTACAATCAATTAGTCAAGGGAAAGTGGAGGTAGTCAAGTTCAGTACAATACCTGACGTATTTGACTGCAGTCACCAAGACCAGGTCAGGTCAGCCGGGGCATCAACTGTCCTCCACAGTCACGGGAAGTTTTGTCTGTCACATCCTTAGATTTATAGACTTTGAATTACTTATTGTTCTTGTCCATCAGAAAACTATGGGATTATTGTATGCGATTACAGGTTCATAACAATGACAAATAATTATCGATTCTGTAATATTCATGTTAAACAGTAATACAAGATATTTTTGACAGTAAAGAGGCTATTCATTCATTAAAATGAGCATTACATTGTTTTTTTTAAGAATATGAACGACATTACATTGTCCTCAGTTATGAATCGTAAACAATGTCTTCCTGGTAGATGAAAATGTGTCATTAATTATGAGGTCCCCTTTAAGACTAGATGAGGACTAGATGATTCCTTTGGAGGAGAATGCTGTGATCCTTTGTAGTCCTACATGCTTGCGAAGTACGACTTTGCATGAGGTGTCAGCAAACGAAATTGAAGTTGTAGTAACTGATATGTCTGTGCGTGTCAGAGTTTGTATATGTCATCAGTATGAATCGGCAGTTGGCGAACATATGTACGCAAACATCTGACATGACATAATACCAACACCTACTCTTCATGTCTGACGTGCTTGGGTTTAAACCCAAAACTCAAAGCTAACGAAAACAGGGAGACGAACATGCTACCACCGAACCATCGTGGTTCCAATAACAAAATGCCTCAAACAGTTTCAGTTCGATTACGACAAAACTTGGTGAATGGACTGACGGTCTTACCAGGGTGTGACCTAATGCTTTGAGAACAGTATGTCAAAGGTGAAGGGCACATGGCAAGGTTACCACAACCAGTTTTGGACCAAACCAGGTCGAAGGGCTGAAGTCAGGGAATAATAAAATACTTCCATTATTAGGAGAGTATGTTATAAACTCTTTTATGATCGGGACAACTCCAGTGTTGTACTCCAGCTGACGGGACTCGATTGTATTCATGTGAGAGTGAGTCATAGGAGCCTGAGAAAATTAACACTATCACCATTAACCCTCTTATAAAGTGAACAACTTTAATACTCCATGCCACCAAAAACCATACAGTTAACTTTGGTTAAGAGTGCGTCATATCGGTCTGAGAGTTAATAGGAATATTTAACAACAAGGGGCACGGAGAGTGTGCAACATCCTCGCCCTACAGTTGATCTAACGACCAAACATTATTTTGCCAAACGACCTTGACTTTCAACTAGTTGTTTTCAAAACCGAATTACTTCATCCATGCTTGACAGTCCTTCCACCAAATTTGGTCCATATCGAACCAAGTTATTTAAGTTACTTCACTATGTAACCATGACTTTTGACCTATTGTTCTAAAAACGAGTAGGTCAGCCTCTGGTAAAACTCTTAACCCTTTCACAGGTTTGGTCCAAATCGGATCGAAGCTGTCTGCGTAAATTTTTAAACACATACGCGTGCACATGATGAACAAACAATAAGAGTACCCTGCCTTGGCTATGCGAACGCAGATGTAGTGAAATGTTATTTGGCTTAATAAATTCCTTAACTTGCCATATATGTAGCTTTAGTGGGCTTGAAGTCTGGTAATGCAATTCGTCATGCAGCAACATATTAGTGGCGGTGTTGCCGGTTCCGATACCCATGTACTTGGCGTGTGAAAAGTGTATTTCAAGTTAGTGAACTCTTATAGTAGTGACAAGTGCTCGTGGGCCCTTCGGGCCCCTTGCACTTGCTCCTGCAGAGGGCTCTCGTGCTACACGCTTGCTTTCTTGTGCTTCTCACTCGTTTCCTCGCGCTTCACACAATCGTTGCTATAATTTCAGGTAATCCGAGTCACGTTTATATGCTGTTCTAGTCTAACGTTGTCACTTTGATATTTTGCAGCTAACCAATTGATCGTGTTGTTTGCAGCTTCGGAAATGGAACCCAAGTTGTCCGAACGCAAGTCCGAAATACACACATAGGCACATGGCTACTGATAAAGTATATTTTAGTTGTAGCTATGGGCAAAAAAATTCTACAGAGATCCTATGCTGGGCGCTAGGAGCGGCGTTTTTTGGTCAAAATGTGGTCGCTCATTAAATATAGTAAAAGGTTTGTAGTCGTGATGAGACCAAGTTTTTTCACATCAGAGAATTTTTTGCAATTTTTGTGCCAATTTTGGTGTGATTTGAATGTGTAGTTTTGGCTGACACACCCACCCACACGGCTAATGCTATAGTATATTAGATATAACAGCCATATTTTTAAATGTAATTGAAATATGGCAAGTGTATGTTTTAAGATTTACCTTAGCTTCTTTATTATCATGAATATCGGAAAATATGATTGTTAATAAATTTTGTGGATTTACTTTGGGTTCGTTAGTAGCAGACAGATTTTAAGTAAATCAGTGCTACCACTGCAACCCCCAACACAACCCCAGACTTTCAACCTCCACTAGTCTTACACACAAGAGGATCCAGTTAAAAACTTCTCAGGTATTCATTTTGTAAGAAGTTTTTAATCGAACGTACAGGAGGCTATCGTGTACAGGACAAACGTTGGGCTAATGATCCTGTGGTTTTTGCTAAGTGTGACATCAAATATCTGTGCAAACTTGCGGTCAGCAACATACCTCTCTCAATATTGTACACTTCTAATTGGCCTAAAATGCCGTCCCTCCACTGAATACGGACCCATAGCAAAAGACTGATTCTTGAGTATGGTGCTACATACAAGGTAGTTTATGCAGTGGAGTAATACAGTATTGTCTTATTCGATCTTTGAACAATGAGAAATATGGTGGAAGAGGACGAAAATCTCAGCCAATTTAAGGCACAAAAATAGATCTGCAGTACAATAATATAAGCAGGAGGCATGATGCCCATGACGTCAGAATGGTTGGAGGAAGTTTTGCATCCATCATTTCAGAACTTTTGCGGAGTATGTAGGCTACATGATGGTATTAATATGAATAACTCTGAACTGTTTCATTATCTTTATTTCAGTATATTAAACAACCTATATTTTCGCTGATGATTAAATCAATGACTCAAGAAACATTAGAAAGAGTACTCTTAGGATTTAGAAAAAAATATGTGTTATGTTTGACAGGAATATAAAAAAAGAGCAGGAATTAGATTTTTGAATTGCATATATCATCGGTCTATCTCTCAAAAGCCAGATGGCTCAATTTCTTACAGGGTGGCCACGAACATTTCGGCTCCATTTCACCCTGTCCTCTACCATTTGGCTGCCCCCCTCTAACCAACACCTTCCTCTCTCATATAACTCTTCATTTCATCCCTCCATCTCATCCCCTGTCTTCCCTCCCCCTCTCCTCCTCCACCTCACTCACAAACGCTCTTCTAGTCAGCATCTCATTCTCCATCCTCTTCACATGGTCAAACCAGCTCTGAGCATTTCTGTCATTCACAGCCACACTATAAGGCTCGCTTCACACGAGCGGTTTTTTTCCGCGCGGTAGTATGGCCGCGCGGGTGGGTGTACAAGAGGCATGTCTTCACATGAGCGGTTTTTTCCTGCGCGGTTCGTATGCAGCAGTGCACAGAATACCTCTCAGTTTGTCGGTGTTTGCTCGAGATGGAGGACGTAAAGAAGAGAGTGATTTATGTGTACTTAATGAACAAGGTGTTAAAAAAGAAGAGACAACGTAAATGGTGGACCCACCCAATAAACAGCTCTAGGCTCCTTCAAGGAGCATTCTACACGATATATTCTGAGCTGAAAGCTGATGAAGAAAAGTTCTTCAATTATTTTCGCATGTCATCTCCTACATTTGAAGAACTTGTGAGCAAACTGAAAGATGGTATTATAAGGCAAGACACAGTTATGAGATCATCCATTTCTCCTGAAGAAGCTGTTGCACTGACTGTGAGGTAAGTGTAAGTGTAAGGTAAATGAAAAAGTAATATGTAGCACAGTAACTTTATTTGCAGAAGAGCAGCACACCACCTCTGCCACAGATGAACCACGACTGCCGCTCGGGGAAAAACCGCCCGTCTGAAGGGCTCCATAGACTTCTAGAGTATTCCAAACCGCCTGCCGCCGCACGGGTTGGCAGTGCGCGCGGCTGGTAAATCATTGCCGCGCGGGAATTAAGCCGTGCGGTCAGCATGTGAAGGGCCTCATTGAACTTCATTGATTTCTAAACCGCGCGGGAAAACCGCGCGGGAAAAAACCGCTCGTGTGAAGCTAGCCTTACCGCAACGCCCCATCCCTTCTATAGTTGTTTGTCTGTCCCTCCATGTAACTGCACAATGCACATGTTCCCCTCAAATAACCTATTTCCGCTGCTCTCACTCTTGACATGTGTCCTTCCAGTAGGGTGCAGGCTTCATTTCCATGCGCTAGATGGGGAATGACAACACTGTCTTGCAGTGACTATTTTACTTCCGTACTCACTTCCCTATTCCCGAATAACTGCTTTCAGTGACCAGCAACCTCCCTTTCCTGCTGTACCCTTTCATGCACTTCATCAAAACGTCGTCCTTTACTCATCAAACTATTTGAATACTTAAGTGCACTCACACATTCCCATTTCCTGACCACCCACTCTCACTGTGCCTTCTGTGAATTTATTTCTCTCAAAGACCATAACTTTACTCTTAGCTACATTCACTATTAGTTTACGCTTCTTATGTTTTGTACATTTTCATACACAGTTACCAATCCTTGCAACTCCCATTCATCTTCATTTGACAATACAGTGTCATCAGCACCCAGCAGTACAGACAGTTTCCAGATATTAGCTTCTTTCACTAATGACACTCCGACATCCACTCCCTTACCTTGTACATCATTGATAACTCCGTCCTTGTATTTTCAGAACAATCATGGACATATGACACATTCATGTTTCAATCCAACATTCAAATAAAAGAATTCACTTAGTTTACTCTCCATACGCATTGCAGACCAATCGCCCTCACACATCCTCTTGACATTATTGAAGAACTTTCCATCTACTCCATACATTTCAGTATCTTCTGTATTTCTTGTCGTATGCTTTCTCCAATTCAAGGAGACAGCAAACAGTTTCTTTCCCCCCCTTAAATATTTTTCACGAAGCATTCGTAAAATGAATATCTGATCTATGCAACTTCTCCCCTAATCAAAATCCCTTTGTTCTTCTCCAACTAATTTCTCTGTGATTTCTCTCATTCTATTGTCAGGTATCCTACCCGATGATTTTCTTATTTCACAGAGAAGACAAATACCATTATGATTGCCACGCACTTGTCTTTCCACATTTCCTTTGAATATGGAATCTACTATATCTGACTTCCAATCCTCCTGGGCTTTACCTTCCTCAGAGACTAATCTACACATCTGCCATATCACTATCTCTCCTTCGAATTTCACCATTTCGCTACAGACGCTAAATTAGTTCCTGAGACTTTCCCCTTTTTGACTTTCTTCGTTGCGTCAACTGCTCCCAGCGCACTGATACCTTCCTATCTTTTCACTTCTATCCTTCTCCCAACCATTCCCCAACCACTCACACTTGCGCTACTTTCGTTCCCGATGTTCAACAGT
Organism: Coenobita brevimanus; assembly: GCF_032717465.1. NCBI lineage: Eukaryota > Metazoa > Arthropoda > Malacostraca > Decapoda > Coenobitidae > Coenobita > Coenobita brevimanus. The sequence goes on along the minus strand of NC_137023.1, from coordinate 15,959,356 downwards.
TCCTTAAACTGTTCTCTCCATCTGTTCACTATTTTTCCTTTCTCCACCAACATTCTGCCATTTTTATCTTTCCTACTATTAAAACTTTTCTTGTTATTCTGTTTTACTTTCTTGATGGGGTAATAAAAGAGGTACAAGGTAGGGTAGTGGATGTTGGAGTGGCCCTGGTGAGAGAGGATAGTGTTTAGAAACTCCCTGTACTGTTGTTTGCAGATGATACTGTGTTGTTGAGTGAAGACGAAGGGGAGCTGCAAGGCTTGGTGGATGAGTTTGGGAGAGTGTGTAAGAAACGGAACCTAAAGGTGAATGTAGGGAAGAGTAAAGTGATGGTCTTTGAGAGAGGTGAAGTTAGTGAATGTACAGCGAGGTTGGATGGTGAGGAATTGGAAAATGTGAGTACGTTTAAGTATTTGGGTAGTGTGATGAGTAAGGATGGAGGTTTGGAGGGTGAAGTGCTTGAAAGGGTACAGCAGGGAAGAAAGGTTGCTGGTTCCTTGAAAGCAGTGATAAGAAACAGGGAAGTGAGCATGGAAGTGAAAAAGTTACTACATGACAGTATTGTGATACCAACTCTAACGTACGGAAGTGAAGCTTGGACATTGTTGGAAGGACACAAGTCAAGAGTGAGAGCAGTGGAAATGAGTTATTTAAGAGGAGCCTGTGGAGTCACATGGAGAGACAGGCTGACGAATGAGGATATAAAGGAGCGTTGTGGTGTTGATGTGGATGTGATAGGAAGCGTTATGAGGAACACACTGAGGTGGTTTGACCATGTGGAGAGGATGGAGGGTGAAAGACTGACGAAGAGAGTGTATGTGAGTGAGGTGGAGGGGGGAAGAGGGAGGGGGAAGCCGAGGATGAGATGGAGGGATGGAGTGGAGAGGTATATGAGAGAGGGGGGTGTGAGTTGGGAGCAGGGCAGTGAAATGGAGGGGGACAGGGCGACTTGGAGGCGATTTGTTTGTGGCCACCCCAAACGGGATTGAGGCGTCTGGCAATAGATAGATAGATAGACTTTCTTGACCTTCTTCCGAAAAAGTTTCTTACATTCCTTCCATTCTCCACTCAGATTTCTTCCAAATTCCTCGTCCTTTTTTGTTACTCTGTCTTATTAGTCTTTTCACCTTTTCCATTTTCTCTACATACAAATCCCTTTCCCGTCTCTCTGCACCTTCCGTACCCCTACTTTTTATCTAGTGACATGTATCAATTTCTTCTTCTCATCCACAACTCACATCACATTTTCAGTCCACCATGCTTTTTCTTTCACTTTATTAAATAATTTTATCCACAAACTACCTCACATGCTGTACAGATTTCATCTTTGAATATCGTATACATGCTTTCCACCTCAATCTGCCCCACATTATCTACCGATTCGCTCCTCCACTTTTCTCTTGTATTTCATGTTTTTTTTTTTTTTTTCCTGCAGCAGCCTTTATAATATTTATTGAGGAACTGCTTCACCTTGTCTTCCTTTACCATTATTCACTCATTGTCTTTGCATCTCAGTCTTAAACTCAATTATGTAGTGATCAGACGCACCGCCGGATTAAGAGGGGGGCCCAAGGGGCCCGGGCCCTGGGCCACCCACCAAGAGGGGGCCTCCCACCAGAGCAACTTGTGTTCATTTCATTTCGTGTTTATGCATTACATATTACAGCATTGGATGAATTGTCCCCGTTCAGTATTTCCTAACTAAAAGTGTCCTATTTATATATTAGGATTTAGGTTACCGGTCTGTGGTGTATGCCATTGGGGGAGTTGGAAAGGGGGCCTCCCTTCCAAGCGGGCCTCGGGCCTCCCACATGCTTAATCCAGGCGTGATCAGACGTCTGCTTCCCCAGCCTCTATGCGCAATTGTGTCCAGGATAGATCTTCTCATTCGACAATCCTGACACACACATAGTCATTGCCTTACGTTCATCCAACTCGTCACCCCTCCTTATCACTCACCATGTATACCTGTGGATCATTTTGTGCTTAAAGAAGGCAATAACTATTACCATTCCCTTCCATGCAAATATATTCACCAGCACACTATAATTCCCATCCACTTCAGTGGGCACATCCCACTGATAACCACCCCATCAACTTTAACTCTCCCCATTTTTCCATTCATTTCTTCAGTCAGAAACACTCTCTTACTTCTCTCAAACTTCTTCATTCATACTTCCACACCCGCTCATAGCCCACCTTTCACTCTAGCCACACAAACAATATATGGGCCGGTTTTTTACACTCGTATATATGTTTTACTTCCTTTCAAGTAGGTCTCTGGTTAAATCCAGTGTCATCAGAAGGAACATTATGTGGCTCCCCGGGCTCATTCACAAACTGAAATAAAGAGAAAGCTACGAATCATCTTAGAACTAATGTCATGCCAGGAATCCAAAGGCAGGCTTTAGCTGAAAAATGTCCCTGCATTTGTAAAATTACTTGGTTTTAAATGAATACAGTATACTCATCAAGCGAATTATTTTAAAAATATTTCTTAATGAAGAACTACCTACAATGCATCTTTGCATTTTCTGAGCAGTATAATCGTAGAGTAAGTATTTTGTTCATCCATCCATCCTTCCATCGATCCTTCATACGTTAAATTCCCTTTTGTTTCCTGGGGCAAAGCTACTCCGTCCCAACATTTAAGGTGAGGGTGACCTGCCTCGCCTGCCCCGAGCGGCATTATGTGAGCAGTAAATCCCAACCCACCCCTGGATGTAAACCTTAAGAGCCCAGTCCTGTTGGAGCACCTTTGCTCACTTGACCACCAGACGCCATTTGGTTATATGGCTGCCGCCCAAAGTAATAAATGGTTTCCTAGTCTACAGTGAACAGTTTGGTTTGTCACTCAGCGAAGAATCATCCGAAGTCAACACTGCATCGAGTGACTGTTTGGTGGGCACCCCCACCTGTTCTGATTTTTCATAAATATTTCCACACAGCTAGATGATACTCTTGTAAGTACGTTGACAAAGTTTAAGCATGAATGCTTCCATGGTGCAACCTATTGCTCATTCCGTTATTATCTATCTATCTATTGCCAGACGCCTCAATCCCGTTTGGGGTGGCCACAAACAAATCACCTCCAAGTCGCCCTGTCCCCCGCCATTTCACTGCCCTGCTCCCAACTCACACCCCCCTCTCTCATATACCTCTCCACCCCATCCCTCCATCTCATCCTCGGCCTCCCCCTCCCTCTTCCCCCCTCCACCTCACTCACATACACTCTCTTCGTCAGTCTTTCACCCTCCATCCTCTCCACATGGCCAAACCACCTCAGTGTGTTCCTCATAACGCTTCCTATCACATCCACATCCACACCACAATGCTCCTTTATATCCTCATTCGTCAGCCTGTCTCTCCACGTGACTCCACAGGCTCCTCTTAAATAACTCATTTCCACTGCTCTCACTCTTGACTTGTGTCCTTCCAACAATGTCCAAGCTTCACTTCCGTACGTTAGAGTTGGTATCACAATACTGTCATGTAGTAACTTTTTCACTTCCTTGCTCACTTCCCTGTTTCTTATCACTGCTTTCAAGGAACCAGCAACCTTTCTTCCCTGCTGTACCCTTTCAAGCACTTCACCCTCCAAACCTCCATCCTTACTCATCACACTACCCAAATACTTAAACGTACTGACATTTTCCAATTCCTCACCATTCAACCTCACTGTACATTCACTAACTTCACCTCTCTCAAAGACCATTACTTTACTCTTCCCTACATTCATCTTTAGGTTCCGTTTCTTACACACTCTCTCAAACTCATCCACCAAACCTTGCAGCTCCCCCTCGTCTTCACTCAACAACACAGTATCATCTGCAAACAACAGTACAGGGAGTTTCCAAACACTATCCTCTCTCACCAGGGCCACTCCAACATCCACTACCCTACCTTGTACCTCTTTTATTACCCCATCCATGTACAGATTGAACAACCATGGAGACATGACACATCCCTGTTTCAAACCAACTTTCAAAGAGAAAAATTCACTTAGTTCACCATCCACACGCACTGCAGCCTTCGCACCATCGTACATACTCTTCACAGCATTCAACAACTTCCCATCTACTCCATATATTCTTAACACTTTCCACAATCCTTGTCTATCCACCCTGTCATATGCTTTCTCCAAATCCATGAAAGCCGCATACAACTTCTTTCCCTTCTCTAGAAACTTTTCCACTAAAGATCTAAGAATGAATATCTGATCTACACAACCTCTTCCCTTCCTAAAGCCTCCTGTTCTTCTCTCCAACTAATTTCTCTGTTCTTTCTCTAACTCTGTCTATAAGTATCCTACCATACACTTTTCCTATTATACTAAGAAGACAAATGCCCCTATGATTACCACACACTTCTTTTTCCCCCTTTCCTTTGTACAAGGGAATAATTATACCTGACTTCCAATCCTCCGGGACTCTACCTTCCTCCCAGGCCAATCTGCACATCTTCCATATCCATTCTACTACTATCTCTCCCCCATGCATCAGCATTTCGCCACACACTCCATCAATTCCTGGGGCTTTCCCCGATTTAACATTCTTCATTGCTTCCACAACTTCTATCCTACTGATTTCTTCCTGTCTTCTCACCTCCCTCCTTCTCCCAGCCATTCCCCAGCCACTTATACTCGCATTACTTCCATCCTCTACGTTCAACAATTCCTTAAAGTGTTCTCTCCATCTGCTCACTTTTTCTCCCTTCTCCACTAGTAATCTACCATTTTTATCTTTCACTCCCCTGCTAACTTCACTTCCACCCTGTCTTACTCTTTTCACTTCTCTCCAGAACATTTTCTTACAGTCCCTCCACTTAACACTCAAATTCCTTCCAAATTCCTCATCCACTCTCTTCTTACTCTCTCTTACTAACCTTTTCACCTCTCTCTTCCTTTCCACATATAACTCTTTCTTCCGCCTCTCAACTTCTTCCACGCCCCTATTTCTCATCCATTCATTGTATGCTTTCTTCTTTTGTGCCACTGCCTGTTTCACCTCTTCAGTCCACCACGCTGTTCCTTGCACCCCCCTCCGTCTTCTCTTCCTCCCACACACCACATCACATGCTGCACATATTTCTTCTGTAAATATCTTACACACACCTTCCACGTCTCCCATCTGCTCCAATTCATATTTGCCCAATCGTTCCTCCACTTCTCTCTTATACTCTGCCTTTTTCCCATCCTCTTGTAACCTTTCCACTGTCCTTGCAACTACTCCTTCCTCTCGTCTTTCCCTTCTTCTATTCTTCCATCTTACTTGGATCCTAATTCTGGCCACCACCAAGTAGTGGTCAGAAAGTCCACTCCCCCAGCCTCTATACACTCTTGCATCCTTTACACATCTTCGCATCCTTTCATCCACACACACATAATCAATCATTGCCTTCCTTTCATTCAGTTCACCACCCACCCTTCTCATCACTCGCCATGTATACCTGTGGATCATTTTATGCCTGAAGAGGGTATTGGCTATCACCAACCCCCTCCCAGCACAAATGTCCACTAACGCACTCCCATTCTCATCTATCTCAGCAGGCACACCCCACTCACCAACTATTCCATCCACCTTCACATTACCAACTTTACCATTCATATCACCAATCAAAAACTCTCTCATTCCTTCCAAACTTTTCCATGCACACTTCCACATTTGTCCAGAACTCTTCTCTCACTCTTCTAGCACGATCTTGCGTTGGCGCATATACACACACAATCGCCCACATTTGTATTCCAACTTTCAACTTTACCCACACAATCCTTCCGTTATTAACAAACGGATATTCAGGTGTCAGTATCTGTAAAGTAACGCAAAGCTACATTAATGTCCAGCTGCTGACTGACTAATCTAGAACTGTCGGTGGGCTTTGCTCATCAACACTACTTTATTTTTCCCATGTCGCGCCATCCATTTACCGCAGGACTTTCCAATCGTCTATCTTCCACTTGGAAATTGTCTGACGAATCGCGAGCCTCTTTTTGCATATGTGAAAACGGACAGATTTAAAACACACGTAAACACATTCTGAACTGGTTTTCATCCAAAATATTTCTGTACTGCGTAACCAAATATTATGAAATTAATCAAGTAACTTATCCATTCAAACAATATTCTTTCCTTAATAACTACACACATATTGCATGTAGAAAAAAAAAAGGACACACCAAAAAATGCATATATATTCGAAATATAAAAATCTCAGATTCGTCACACAGAATGAAGCAATCTGTCATTCACTTATTGTCTCTTTATTTCTTCTTACGAGATGGACTTGTATAAAGCAATGATGACGATAGCTACATGATTATTTTTTTAAATCCTGATGTGCATGGCCTGAAAATCCTTTCACGCACGTACCCTAGAGGTACGAGAACCACAGTTTGGGAACCCATGACTTACTACAAGAGAGCTCTTTTTCCTCAAAAATAACTTCAGACTTCTTGTTTTAAGGTGCATTCCAGGTATCTCCAGACTGTGTTATTCAGCTTTATAGACACTTCTCGAAAAAGAAGGAATTACCCTTCACTGGCCCTTACAAAACGAGGGGGTGTCATAATTATGAATATAACTGTCTTGTCTATGCAAGATAAAGAAATGAAAAAGACGTCCCCAAGTTGAAGCTGGTAAAGTGTACGTTATTTCTGCTTTGAGAAGTAAAGCAGACATCTTAGTTTGTGTGCAATGAATGTACTGTAAAACTAGACACATACACAGAAAAATATTTTTAATATTTACCATATAAAACTGTTTTCATCTGTTACAGTGAAAGATAAATAGGTGAATGCAGGAACCTTCACATTGATATCTAACTGGAATAGTTCATCTGCACAGTTAAGCTGGTGTAATGTGGACTTGTGGCGGGGACTGTGGGAAAATGGGTTGTAATTTGATGTGAAGAGAAAGGAGCAAGAGAACGTATGCAAGCTGGTGTGAAATTAAATGCCACCTTGCACTTTCCTCAACCCAGGCTGAATACCCAAACTTACTCGAGAGAGTGTCTTTTTTGGGTAAGAGAAATACAAAATTAAATATTGGTTTTATATTTCTACAGGGTGATGGAAAATTCACTGCAATAGCATACTTTACCTTGCTTCCCGTATCTAGACTTCACACACTGGCTTACCTTACACACTGCCACACCTCACATACTGCCGTATCCCAAATTCTGCTCCAGCATACATTCCCAGACTCATACGCAGGCACAACTCACACATGGTCACACCTCGCATGCCGCCACACCTCGTGAAATATTACATCATCCACTGCCACATTTTACACACGACTACGCCATAAACGGGTCGACATCACACACCTTTTTTGCACTGCCAAACCATACACACTGCCACCCCGCGCACAGTCAAGCGTTATACACTGCCACGCCACACACATCTAATTCTGCTAAATCTTACACATTACCATACTTTACACACTAATACGCCATACAAACTACATCATACACACCTCACACTGTCAAAACTTTAGTTACAAATACTTAAACAGACAGCCACAGTTATTTCACTGCTATTCTACACACACACACACACACACACACACACACACACACACACACACACACACACACACACACACACACACACACACACACACACACACACACACACACACACACACACACACACACACACACACACACGCACACTGCCACCTTCCATACTGCCACATCTCTATAAGATTCCAGGCGTAACACAGTCACACCTTTCAACCGCCGAGAGTTTTGTCATACTCCAGTACGTAGCTAAACGTCAGACATTGGTGTGTTGCCTGATGAACTTACCTGACTTGAGTATAATTATACAAAATGCAACTGACTCTTAGGAATGTCACACGGATTCAGACCTTGATTACTTCTTACTAGCCGGTTAATGTAATGAATGAGTAGCATTTGTGGAAGACAACAGTATACAGCCTGTAATCTGACAGAACATAAGTGTTCATTTCTTGATATAAGCATTCAGCCTATAATGCGATATCTCAGTACACTAAATTTACAGTGAAATGAAAAGAATGAAGTCCTCACACTCTTTGGAGAAGGGGGAGTGTAGTTTCTGGATTATAAAGACAACGTAAATGATATATACCAAGAATGTAACTAAGACTATGCGAAATAAAACATCTACAGATCTTTTTCCACAAATCTGTTTTCTTTACTTATAAATAATGCTAAACCTCCAGAACTTTAGCTAACAAGAGGAAGAGTAGCAAAGTGATCATAGTTTTAGTTATCTCTAGCAACTGAATTTCCACCCCAGGCTCTCAAGAGCGAAGCGTCTTCACGAGATGGTCTGATTATAAACGGATCTATAATCAGGACCCAGCCCACACTCAGTCAATCATTGTTCACTTTCCGTCACTTTCTCACGCAATTACCCACTTACCCACCCCTCACTGGCTTGCTCGCACGCTTTCATATGACGCCCTCTTTCAATCACGCACAGTCTCTCTCCCCTTGCCTTGATCATTTATTCTTTCTCCTTTTCGATTTATTACTCTCTCTCTCCTTATTCCCTCGCACCCTTATTGCATATTAGAGGGGTGCTGGAGATGCTTATGATTTGCTGTGGCTTGAGGATTATGGCGACTATGAGGGAGGTTGACTTGGGTGAGGGTTATTGGCATATCTGGCTTGGGTGAGCATTATGGTGGAGGATAGCTTCGGTGACATATGTGTTACTGCTTGGGTTGAGAAAGGGGAGAGGAACTAGTTATACAGAAGTGTGGTTTTAGTACTGTAATGAGCTGTGTATATGGAGGCTTCATTTAACCCACCTATGTTTAAAGAGTTTCTCCTAAGCTGAAGAATATTATCGGTGGTAGTAAAAATATAAAGTAGACGTCCTAAATTTGAAGGGGCTAAAGGGAGAAAAAGGAATCCATGACGCTAAATGGTACAGTGCCAGGAACCTTGCAGTGAACATAAATCCTGCATTTCTAAGGATGTCGTGACTTGAAAAACTTCAGGTAGGATGAAAGAAACAGTGACATGGAATCCACATCATTTCTAAGCAAATATAAACAACAGAAAACGCTAATTTATCATTCACAGTGATATGTTTGGTCCCGATGTTTGAATGGGTGGCTGGAGATCGTACGCAAAGGGAATTATAGGCTATGAATGAGTCTTCCAGAATTTACCTGTACTGCATAAAGTCTTTGAAAGACAAGAACAACAAATCTACGAGTATTCTGATGGTGCATATCTGTCTAAGTACGAAAAGCATGTAGACAATGATTTCGGAGGATAACTGCTTAGTGTAATACACTATAGAAAGAATCTATATATCTGTGACGTCTAATGGTAAATTGTTCGGAGTTAGTGGGAGGAAGTCATATGGGAAAAATTTGTTTAGAGTCAGTGGGAGGATTTCATATGATTAACTTTGCTCAGGGTCAGATGGAAGAAATCAAACGATAAAGATTGCTGAGTCAGTGGGTGGAAGTCAAATGATAAAGACTGCTTAGAGTCAGTGGAAGGAAGAATTATGATGAGATTAAAATTATTGCATTATCTCCTCAATGCAAGAAATTGTCATAAACATAACACTTACACAGACATATCTATGTGAGACGTTCTTTAGTGAAGGACGGAAACGGCCCCTTGACGGATTCGGCACCTGTGTGGTGTTAAGGATGAAGGACACCTGAACCAGTAAGTGAAAATTTTTAGGAGTCTTTAAAAATATTCGAGTGATAACGACACTTAAAAGCCGTGTAAGAAGAACAAAATCTTAAATACATTTTGTCTTATTAAAAAAGAAAAAAAGAGAAACTATTTGACAAGTCGACATGTGCCAGAAGCAGTATCCTCTATATCATACACTCAGCTGTTGCAAACCCCATGTATTCAGGCATCAGCACACGGCCATTCCTACCTCACAGCGTAGATTATATCTCATTTCTCTCACACTCCCAGAAAAAAAGATTCTCTCTGATGTATAATAGAGTCTTGCATTACTCCCTCTCTCAGTCCTCTTATCTCTCTCCCCTTTCTTTGCTCACTGCACTCTAATCCTCACTCATCCAAATGTCCTTCCCACACCCTATGTTTCTATCCAAGGTTCATTCAAGCTCGTCAGTTTGATTGTGTCTCTATTTTCACAATCGCTGTAGCTAAATGAAACAAAAGTGTCTCCAGGCACATGGCAACATGGCACTTGTGGGTCAGTGGAATTATTAACACTCAAGCTCCTATGACTCACTTCCAGATTGATTTAATCGTCGGGCGTCAGCTAGAATACAATTATGGCCTTCTCCAGACCAGAGGAAAGTCAATGCTGCCATTATAACACTCAGGCTCCTATGACTTACAGTAAGCTAAACAATAATCGACTGGCGTTAACTGGAATAAAAAAAAAATACATCTGTTCCGACCATGAGTGGAGTAAAAGAACCGTATCGAGCCTTGAAATGTAACTAAAGTTCAACCATCCTCAGTGACCAGCTCATGTTCTTTGCTTAACTCAAGAGCTGTTATCTGTATTTGCATCTTCCAGCAGAGGTAGACGGCCCAGCAAAGGCCTAAAGTTATGGGATATCACGTGGAAGCGATGCGCCTCAAGCATCAAGTCAGGGCCAGGATTCGCAAAGATCAACTCCCGCTCGTAAAACAAAATGTTATTTGCAGGATGAAAAAGAGACATGGGAAGTTTCTCTCATTTCCTTGCCTTTCTTCCAAAGAAAAATATAGCCAATACTTTTCATTTCGTAGCGAAGATCAAATTTTACAGAATGAACAAGAGACCTGGGAACATTCTATAGTCTTCATTTCCTTCCAAGTATTATGTATTTGACTACGAAACGAGAGGAGAGTAATGGCAATGTTTGTTCATTAATGTAGTCCCGGGATAAGACAGCCTACACACAATTCGCCTACACATCAGGGCAGCCAACAGAGAGCAATTAAATGAAATAAAAGAGGGTTTCCTTTAGGCTACAATTTAAGGCTCCCAGGACGCACACTTATAGCTTTTAAAAATCGTCTGGTGTTTCATGTACTAGAATAAAAGGGTTGGCCGGACGAAGAAAAAGCTAATGGTATCAGTATTAATAACCAGGATCCTATGACTCACTTTCAGCTTAAAATCGTCTGCAGTTTGCAGGAATAGAATTCTTGGGTTGTGCTGACCATGAAAGGGTTAACTGTATGTGGCATTCGCACTCCCTGTTGCATTTTTTCTAGGAACAAAGAATGTGACAGTGAATGCAAAGAGACAGCTGGGCACAGGGCCTTGCAGGAGCCAGTGACGTATGACATCTGGGATCCATTTTATCAAACCCCTTCGCAAGCATGAGTGCATTGTTTCACTCGTTGTGTGTGTGTGTGTGTGTGTGTGTGTGTGTGTGTGTGTGTGTGTGTGTGTGTGTGTGTGTGTGTGTCAGAATAGTATAAGTTAAACAGTTATGATCTGATTTTCATTAAACTTGGAGGAAAATATAGATCAGTCATATGGATGTCCTGTTATTCATTTTGAATAATAAGTTAAAGGTCAGAGCCACAGAGCAAGGTCTGCTTAATGAGTCGAAATCTGATTCAGGTCAAACTTGTTCTATTTTATGAACAATCGGTCAAAGGTCAAAGTCAGAGGTTAAGCCAGAGAAATTACCCTATAACTCAAATAGCTTTCATTCAAGTTGGACAAGACTTGGATGAAGCGTTGACGGCCAAGGAAAGATGAAGAAGATATGATTGGCGGAACAACAAGTCAACGTTCATGGCTCCTGGGCAAGGTCAGTTCAGACATTCCCATCCAATGTAAACAAATTTAATGGAGGAGTTGGGGCTCAGGCATGGATAAAGTGATTTCAGTTTTATGAACAATCGGTGGAAGATCAAGTTCAGATATCAGCGTCAAATATTCAACCCTTAGACTAGTTGTATGGCGCGGGTGTTGCACTCTCTGAATGCTCGTTGTTGCAAGTATCTGCATCATTTCAGTCCAATTACTTTTTAAAATAATCTTCGTCCCTCTAAATGATTTTGTTAGTGTTCGAGAAATCCTATGTACTTATATGATTAGAAACAATGTAAACCACCACCTTCACAAAGTGGCTTGCATCTCGAAAATGAATGAAATCGTCTGAAGGTATTAAGAATATAAATAAACATATATCTTCGGACTGAAGAGGTTACCTGGATTTCAAGATATACCAGTGTCCGTAGCAGGGTACTGTTATCAGATTATATTTATTCAGTTCCGTCTATTAAACTTTACCATGCACTCTTGTTTGCATGTGAAGTTTGTGGTAAAGATGTGAGATGGCAAAATAATAAGAGAAGAATTTTATATACAACTAAACCTCAAGATGTTTCGTAAGCATTGACGGACAGGGTTATAAGGCTACCATCACTAGACCAGTCAACAGGCTTTATATACTTTTAACATAACTTCAGTCTCTTTCTTTACTTCTACACCAACCCTTCCCTGGGCCAGATTCCTCCAGCTTCCCTTCAATACTTTCCCAGTCCTATACCTTCATCTTTCAATCCAAAATTAACATATCTCGTCTAACTTTGCTCAAGCCATACCTACCTGCCTACCCACTGGCCAAACTCTCTGCAGGGGTGGTGACAAATACAGGACCACAGGGTGTCACTTTTAACCACACTGAAACACATAATATTCTGTATGCTTTAACATGGCCTAAAACTGCCTCCATCCTGAATGCTGAGCTGTAAGAAGAGGTCAACCCATTCATTGCGATGACATGATCTTTATTTCATCCCTGCTACCTCTACGATTTTATCGATAAGATCACGAGGGACGTTTATCTGTGAAAAGGTTATTAATGAGTATATTTAACCCCTGATGGTAAAAGAATTTTATCCTAAGGTGAATATACTCGTCTGAGGATATTATGAATGAACTGGACAAAACGTCGTCAGATTAAAAAGGCTAACATTACCATATGACGCCATTCACAAAAAAGACATTGTTATGGAAAATCTGTAGTACAGTCATATTGTCTTATTTTCTTATCAAGCTGATGGAAATAAACTGCAAACTGGCGAACGTCCCCCTTCAAATTCAGATGGACAGCCTATAGTGGATCGAGTCTTTCTCTTTCATCCATTGCTGCCACACTTTCGACATCTAAAACGTCACCAACGACTGTCCCAAGTACTGCACTCAGTTGTGATGTTGGAGACCTGCCTTGTCCCCTCTATACAGTTCCAAAATATTTTTTTCATTCCTGTCAACACACCTACTTTTTATATGAAATCTGTAAAATAATAACTTTCGTCCTTCTTAACTTGGAGAAGATTTTTCTCCCACTGCAGCTTATTTCCCGTATTTCAATGGCTGAAGAAGATAATACTGTTCTTCCACATTCTCTTCATTATACTGTACTTCTTCGTGACTAAGATCACATTCTAGTGTTATTCTTTTGTTACAACTCGGCACTCAAGATAGAGAGAATACGATTACAGGCCACCTTAAAATGGACAAAGTACACAGCATTCCCGGCATTGCTCTGTGAAAAGGATGTCTATCGATAACTCGCATTTGCATACAACCTTCCTGAATTTTTCCTCCGGTTCATCTCTATTCTTTCTCTTTCTCTTGAACTCCTACTCTTACTTTTTCCTCTCTCCACGCTTTGCTCTCCCTTCTGCTGTTCTATTTTCCACCCTTGTTCTCACCCTCCCTCCTTTCTCCTTCCCTCCCGCCCACCTTCTTACTTTACTGCAGTTTTGTTCGGTCTTCCACACTGAACATACAAAAGTTTGAGTTCTTATCTGTAAAAAAAAAAAAAAAAAATTTGGTGTACTGTGTGCGCATCGCTAAGTTGATAGTAGGAAACAAATAAAATACATTGCATGTATTGGTTCTCAAATAATGTTGTATTTGCTACCCCGAGTTTGGAAACTGCTTCTCTGCCGTAAAGTTGAATATCATAAATAATATCGAGTACTTATGAAAAAGGACAAATCAGTAGGCCGGTTGGCTTGTACTAAAAAATTGCGACTCTCCTACTTACGTGCTAAGTTGTAACAAGATATTAAAACTAGAAAATTGTGCTTGTCGCAGAAAAAGTGCCTATTGTCTTATTTGTCAATGAGCTACAGAAACAAGCGGCAAAAGGACGAAAATCACCGCCGCGTTCAAGTGGGCGAATTCTAAGCAGCTTCAGTTTAATCCTGTGGCTGGGATGAGTTTTCCCTGAGCTAGATATAATGTGAGTTGGAAACTTTTTTTTTTTCTTTTTAATGGCGGTTTCTGCCAGAATATTAAACCCGCCTGACATTAGCCGGTAAAAATATTCTTCCATCGCAGTGTGAAAAGCTTAAGTATATGATTAAGCCATGAGAATAAATCAAGGATACCAACGAACAATGCTCTCCCATCCCCACACCCCATCCAACACACTCTCTGATCTAAATTGGCAGGTGAAAATGAAAACGTACGCACAATAGAAGCAATATTGTCATCCAGGAGGTCGGTAGTATCACAATGAGCTTTGTTGCGAGAAGCGTTATTTCCAACCAAACCATTTCTGAGTGGATGGTGTATTGATAACAAACCAACACGCTTATACATTGATGAAACATTGCTGGAGATGTTTTATTTTTAAAATCTTCTTCCACTTTTCATATTATAAGACGGAAAGTTTCAGATACTATTTGAAACGAGTATATTCATGGACAAAGTTCATGTAATATTTCACTTCAACATCTCCCCTTTTCTACTGGTTAATTTTCCCGAGAGTAACCTGGGGGAAAAAGCTATAATGCCGTCATAATTTTTCCATTCGAAACTGTGGAAATTAGAATAACTGTTGTACCCAAGTCTCTTCCTTCGTATGTTAACATATTTTCGAAACTCTCCACGTAAATTTCACTAACTTAGGGTCAGGTCTAGCAATTGCTGGGTGTGGGGGTTCAGAGCTTTCTCTTTTTTTGTTACCCACTGGCGACAATTACGTATACAAAATATATAGGAGTTAAATTTGTATATGGATTATCAAAAGTGTATTTTACAAAGAAGCCTTTTATCAGTAGGGTCAGACTGATATGATGTGAAGTATTTGAATACGTATGGCTGTTGCTCATTCAACAATTATTTTACCCTGCACTTATTGCAAGAGAAAAACTGCAACCTGAGAGAGAGAGAGAGAGAGTGTGTGTGTGTGTGTGTGTGTGTGTGTGTGTGTGTGTGTGTGTGTGTGTGTGTCCGGACTCCCTGGACAACCTTCTAATCTGATTCCGACATTGCGAACTACATTGCCAGGTAACTTTTTCCATTCACTAGCTGTGATATTCAAAAAATATTCTCTTCCTACATATACGCTGAAATGTAATTGTACAATATGAATGTTCTGTGTACAATGTTGTACAGTCTGTCCTGCATTCTGATTAGTATTACTACCCCGGTACAAAGTTCTCCTTATTTAATATTTGCTACTGCTTGCTCTCTTCATTGTAATGAATTGGTTTGCATTTTATTTTTGTAACTTTCAGACTTGCTTATTACTCATAACTAAGGAGAGACTTTGTATAGTAAGGGACTGATAAGTGTTTTATCTAACCTCTCCATTTCCAAACAGTCTTTCCGAAACTGAATAAAAGTATCTGGCAGCAAAAATGTTAAATAATAAAGCATTTAAGCATAATGAAGGGGTTAAGTGTTTTAATAACTTCCCTCTGGTTGCTTACATTTTGCAGCGAAGGATGCTTCGGGTGTCGTATATAATATATTGCTGCAAGTTTGGCGCCTCACATTAAATCCCATCTGATGAGTTGTGGCGTACAAAGTCTGCCAGGGTCTCCCTTTTAGTTACCTCTACTACTCCCCAGTTGTCAGTCAGTCACCCTCTGACGTTCGAGGTGGTGATATGTATGTGTGATAGAAGCACTGCAGTATTATATAATCAGTTTATCAGAGGACACTGACGTGCGAAAAACTTGGTGAATGAGTAAAGTAAAATTGTTTATGGACGTACGAGTACGTGACATTTTTGTTTGTATTTCATGAAATTTTCAATGTAGCTTGTGAAAATAAAAATATACAAATGTAATAAAAGAATGCATGGTGTAAAATTTATATAATACAAAATGCAATTTTTCATTGTTTCACGAATATTACCACTGGGAAGTACTCAGTGAAGTAGTTTGTTGTGCTTAGATTGTTTTTGCACTATCTCTCGCAAAGCGAAATTGGGTGCTATGCTCTGATTGGCGATTGTGCGAATGTGTGTGAACAAAAGAACTCAAACAGTTTTTATGTAGTTCTAACCAAGTTTAGCAGAAGGGCTGCGGTAAGAGGTCAGTGTCTCAGGGTTAAGTCGAAATACTACCAAGGAAAGTCAGCTTATGCAGCTTTTATCCAAGTTGGACCAAATTTTAGGGAAGACTTGAGGGTAAGGCAAATGCAAAATGATTCATTTTGAGATAAGTCAAAGGTCAACATCACAGGGCAAAAAGTCAACTCAAACAGTTTTTATCCGATTTCGATCAAACTTAGTGCAAGGGTTAAAGGACTGGACTTTGATGAACTCCCAGCGCTGAACGTCGCTGAACAAGGTCAAAGTCCAAGGTTTCACGGCAGGGTCAACTCCAAGAGTCTGGCCTGATTTGAACCAAACTTTGCGAATGTTAAGGGTCGAGTTAAGAACGAATGGACCCAGTTTCGAGAACAACCAGACAAAAATTCAGATCACAAGGCAAGGTCCAATTCGATCTGTGCGTCTGCGTGTGAAGAAAATAAACAGTTTTGATACGATTTGGATGAAATGTGATGGATGAGTTGAGGATCACCAAAGTGGTTGGTCTATTGTTCTTGAGGAAAAGTCAGAATTCAAGATCACATGGCACTGTCAACTTCACTAGTTGTTAGTCGTTGCATACTAAACTTTGGGAACGAGTTTAGGAGGGGAAAAACCAACTTTGAGAGCGAGTAGTCGAAGATCTAGGTCACAGGGAAAGGTCAAAGATCATGTTCATAGGATAAAGTCAGCGCAGTCAGTTTTTATCTGATTTTAACCAAAGCTAGTGGATGTGTTTTGGGTTAGCCAAGAATGAAGTAATTTGATTTTATAGGACAATGTGTTAAAGATGAAGGTCACAGGGCAAAGTCAGATATTCTCTGAGTGCTCCTTCTTGTTAGGATGCTGTTAGGTACTAATAGTGGGTACATAAAGAAACTGCTGCATGTTGCTAACCGTGCTTAGAAGCTAATAATGAACACTGGTCACCACGTAAGCTTCTACAAAATGTACATACAGTAAGTGTATGCTCGTGATCATTGTGATGTGTTCCACTTTTTCAGAAAGCATAAAAATGTACTTGAGGAGAGTTACTATTCAGCAGTAATTCCCCATGTGTTAATCATCGCAATAAGGATATCCCCATACTTACTACAAGGTTTAATTATATCTAACCCTCAGTTACTTTTTTCAAGTGAGTATAGATTTAACACTCTTATTATCCCAGAAGTTATAAGGCCTCTAATGTTGTACCCTAAACTAGGTCCTCACTCTTATGTCGACATATTCAGAGGCAGTAATATCTATCCTGCATACGGGTAGGAAAGCAGCTTCGCATAGTACATCTACAGTCTCATTAAAGCAAGAAGAAAAAGTTGTCTTGCTCTGTAGACTCTATCCATCAATATTTCTTCTATGATAATTTTTTTGCACTTGTGCTCATGAAACGAGAATGTATGTTATATTTGATAGGCTGGTGTGTGTGTGTGTGTGTGTGTGTGTGTGTGTGTGTGTGTGTGTGTGTGTGTGTGGTTGTAATTCTCAAAGAAATTATCTGCGCATGGAACGACGCTTTTGACTGATATGTTATCTGTTATCTAAGACACCGTACCAAAGCAGGTTATTAGCACAATTGGCTAATAGATATACCAGGTATATATTATATTCCTTTGTCAGTGAAGATACTTAACATTATAGTAGGGTTACGTACTTTTATTTTTGTTCCTGGTACTACCAGACAGTTTTACTGAACCTAGGGGAGACATCTTGCATTGAGGAAAGTAATGAAGACTATATCAAACCCCGTCAGCTGCATGAGTTCCTCTTAACATGAGATATAGCCTCTGAAAACAGCAACAATAAAGTGTCGGTATGAAGGACATCATTTGAGCGAAGCGGCTGTCGACCCACTGTGATATAACACGTCGCTGTTTCATCCTAACATACAGGTTGAATTTCTCAGTCAGAGGGCCATCCACTCTCACACCCTCTCTGCCTCCAATATCAAACCCTGGATGGCCTTCATTACTCTTCCTTTCCTTCCTCCATATTTTTTTCAGTGCCTTGCACAGCACCTGCCCATCATTTCTCTCAAATTCCTTTCACAGATCCATAAATACTGCAACCTCTTAGGCACTAGTTTACACACACACACACACACACACACACACACAGTATGTATATATATATATATATATATATATATATATATATATATATATATATATATATATATCATCAGCCATCGCAAGTCCACTGCTGAACAAAGGCCTTCCCCAACCTTCTCCACGAATTCCTTAACTGAACCAATCTCTGCCTCGTTTTGCCTGCAAATTCTATACCTCATTCCTACAACTACTGTCTGGTCTTTTCCCGCCATGCTTACAATGTCTTGGAGTCGAGGTACTTAGCCTCTTGCTCCATCAGTTATCCTTTATTCTTGTTACATGACCTGCCCACCTCCGTTTCTGTTCTTTTTTAACTTCTATAATGTACTTGACCTCAGTCTGCTCTCTCACCCACGTTGATCTTTGCCTGTCTATTAAAGATATTCTCAATACTGACCTTTCCATTAATCTTTGGAAATGGATTAGTTGATTTTTCATCAGTTTTGACAGTTTCCAGGCCTCACAACCGAACGTCTTAGCCAGGTTGCGTTAGGAAGAATTCTGCCACCGAATTCCCTGCGTGTTGTAAAAGGAGACTAAATGGGATGAGGTGAGGAGACCAGGGAACCCCTCCTCTGTATTTTAAACTCCTACAGTGAGGCAGGGCATAGAAAGGGAAAGAGATTGATTATCCCCGATTCCTGAAGACTGGGTCTATGAATGTGCGTGGATGCAGTATGATTGAGGCTAGAAGTTAGAAGATTGGAAAAATGTGAGAAGAAAGTTGGATGTGATAGCTTTGAGTGAATCAAGGATAAAAGAGTAGGGTGAATCTAAGTTTGGAAGTGTGACTGGAAGGACGTCAGTTGTTGATAGAGGAAGAGGGAGAGAAGGAAGGGCCTTGTTAGTGAGCCTGGAAGTGCAGCAGTGTGTGACTGAATGGAAGGAGGTGTCGTCGAGATTAATGTGGGTGAAGCCGAAATTTGGACGTGAGATGTGGGTGTTTGTGGGTGCATGTGGGCCTGGTAGTGAAAGGGATGCAGAAGAGAGGAAGTCCTTCTGGAATGATGTTGAAGAGTATCAGGAGAATTTTACAGCAAATGTGAATGTGGTAATAATGGGAGATCTGAATGCTAGAGTGGAAAATGTAGCAGCTGAAGGTGAAGCTGGTATGCACGGTGTGCCTGGAAGAAATGAAATGGGGGAAAATGATAGGGATTTGTGTTGAGTGAGAAATGGTGACTGGAAATACCTTATATAAGAAAGATATTTATAAGTACAAAAGGGTGACACAGGAGGGTGGAAGGGTTGTTGATAGAGCATTGATGGACTATGTGGTTGTGTCCAGGAATGTAAGAGGAAAATTTTTGGTTGTGAGAGTTTTCAGAGGGGAAGGTGGAGGTATGTCTGACCACTACCTGGTGGAGGGAAAGTTGCGAGTAGGTATGAGGTGGGTGAGAGCTAGGAGAGTTGGGTGAGGCAGGGAGGTTTTGAAAGTGGGCGAGTTGGACAAGAGAGAAAATGATACAGTGTGATTCAGTGTCATGAGAAGCAGAAAGATGAGTGGAACGCAGTGAAAGCTCAGGAAAAATGTTGTATGGAGGAGGAATGGCAGTTGTTTCAGAGTTCAGTGGTGGGGTATGTGGAAGAGCTGTGTGGTTTGAGACGAGTGGGTGGTGGTGTAAGAAAGGGATGTGAATGGTGATGTGAGGAAGTAAGTGGGAAGGAATGGTGATGTGAGGAAGTTAATGTTGCTGTAGCTGAGAAGAGACTTGCATATGAAGAGTGGTTGCAGAGGAAGGATGAGGTGTCAAATGAGAGGTATAAGGAAAAGAGGAATCGGGCGAGAAGGGATGTGCGTGAGGCTAAAGTAGCAGCAGATGAGAGGTAGGGTAGATGGTTAACTAAGAATTATCAGCAAAATATAAAAATGTTATGGAAGGACGTAAATTGGGTGCTAAAAGGAGAGTTTGGGAAGGAAAAGCGGGTGCAAGCAGAGGACTGCAGGATGTTAACTGAGATGATTGCAGTAAGGAATAGATGGGCAGAGTATTTTGAGAGAATGTTCAATGTAGAGGAGGAAAGTTAAGCTGAGATTGTGGCAGATGGAAGGGTGCAAGGAATAACTGCGTTGGGAGAGTTGAGTGATTCTATGATCACGATGGACAAAGTACAGGAGACAAGGAGATGAAAGTGGGAAAAGCTACAGATATGGATGGGTGTGCTGTGGAATGTTTGAAAGGTGGTGGAGCGACTATTCTTGAGTGGTTAGTAAAATTGCTAAATGTGTGTTTTGCGAGCGATATGGTGCCGTTTGACTGGGCAAGTGTGTGTGTGGTTCTGTTGTATAAAGGTAAGGGTGATAAGTATAATTGCACCAGTTTTAGGGGTATAGGTCTATTGAGTGTTGTAGATAAGGCATATGGTAGAGTGTTAAGTAAGAGAGTTAGACAGGGTACAGAGAGAGTGATTGGTGATGAGCAGTGAGATTTTAGGAGAGAAAGGAGATGCGTGGATCATGTGTTTGCTGAGAGTCAGATGAGTGAAAAGTATATGGCGAAAGGTAAGGATGTGTGCTGGTCATTCATGGATTTAGAGAAAGCTTATGACAGAAATGATAGGGAGGCTTTGTGGACTGGTTTGAGATTGTATAGATTAGGTGGCTGGTTGTTAAAAGGAGTGAAAAGTTTTTATGTATATAATAGAACGTGTGTAAGAGTAGGAAATACTGTGAATGATTGGTTTCCTGTGAGAGTGGGGCTGTGGCAGGGATGTCTGATGTCACCTTGGTCGTTTAATATTTATATTGATGGTGTTGTAAGGGAGGTGAATGCGAGAGTGTTAGGTTGAGGACTGAGTCTGATGAATGCTGTTGGTATTGAGTGGAATCTGAGTCAGCTGCTGTTTGCAGATGATACTGCACTTGTGGCTGATTTAAAGAGATTGAGACAGCTGGTAGAAGTGCTGGAAGGGTGTGTGAAATGACGAAACTGAGAGTGAATGAAAATACGATTAAAATTACGAAGTGTACGAGGTGGTACATGGTAGGAGGATGCATGTAGGTTTGATTGTGGGTTGCTTGAGGAAGTAGAGTGTTAGCATTTTAAGTACAATATTTAGGATTACATGTTGCTGGGGATGGGAGAATAGATGTAGAGGTGAAGTTTAAAATGAATGAAGTAGGAAAGGTGCTGGGAGGAATAAAAAATTGTTTAGATGTCTTGTGCTTAGAATGGATGCAAAGAGAAGGCTGTACTGTTTGAGGGAGCACTGATACCAGCTACATTATATGGAGCTGAAACATGGGATATGGGAGTAGCAGAGATGAAGAGATTGAATATAATGGAGATGAGGTGTCTGAGGAGCTTGTATGGAGTGACGTGTATGGATCGAGTGAGAAATGATGAAGTGCGAAGAACTGGAATTATGCAGGAGAAGGCTGATCGATTTGAGCAGAGAGTACTGTGATGGTTTGGGCATATGGATAGAATGGATGAAAAGCGATTGGTGAAAAAGATAATTGGACTTGATATGAGAGCTGTAAGGCTGAGAAGAAGACCACGAGTCAGATGGGTGGACAATGTGAAGAGAGTGTTAGATGCGAAAGGGATGTTTGTAGAGCAAGGAAGAGTGGGTGCGCGCGATAGGGATGACTGGAGAGAAACTGTGAATGCATAAATGGTGACTTGGCCCTGACGGGATGTTCTCTTGCATCTGGTCTAATTAGCTGATTGGCTCAGGTGCGGGGAAGAGAATGGGTCCATCATGATGTGGCAGGGGTAAACCAGCTCTGCTGTCGGGCCCTGCTGCGGATGTCGCCCGATTACACTGCTCTGTTGACCCTCGTGCTGTGTGGTGCGGTGAGGAGCGTTCCCTTCTACCCTTAGAGGCTAAGATGTAAGTAAATGTGTGTGTGTGTGGATGAGCATTTTGGTGAGTGTGTTGTCCTGTCTTGGCTACCCCGTGTTAGAGGGGAAACAGCATATGTAAATGGATAGAAAGACGTACTGGCAAGCTACTTCTCATGATGTATCAAGGTTTACCGAAAACTTTCCATCTATCTGTAATACGAATTTTCATTTCGCTATCATGGTAGTTATAGCATTTGTACTCTTCGATTTTTTCAAAAATTTCTTCTCTTATTCTGATGACAGTCTTTGGCGTATTTGAATTAAACATTAATGTTATTCCGGTTCATCATTACCCCTACTCTGAGATTTTCTCTATTTACGTCATTTAACATTTCTTGCAATGTCTCTGCAGTTTCTGAGGTTAAGACAATGTCATCTGCAAAACTTAAATGGTTTAGGATTTCTCCATCTATGTTTAGGCTACTCCTTTGTTCTAGTCTAGCTTTCTGAAATTACTTCCGAGGCATACTGTAAATAATTTTGGTGAAATTGCGTCTCCCTGACTCACGTCCTCCTCAGTCATATATTTTTCAGAGTCTTTATGTAATTTAATTGTAGCGGTTCCCTCTTTATATTATGCTATCGAGCACTTGTATAATGCTCTCAACTACTCCTTGTTCACACAACGAATAACTATTGCTACGTGCTCCACTGAATCGGAAGCCTTTTCGTAATCAAGAAAACCTAAGCACAGTGGTTTATTTTTCTGTAGTTATCTCAGCAGATTCATTGTGTGTAGATGATCAGTAGTCGATCACCCGTTCGGAATCCTACCATTTCACGAGGAAGGTTTTCTTCCAAATTTGTTATTATTTTGTTCCTAAGGATTTTTGTGAAGAGTTTGTAAATAGCTGACTATAAGTTAATGGGTCGATAGTTACTAAGACCTTTTGAGTAGCCTTGCTTGTAAAGCAAAATAAATATTGCATTACACCTTGTTTTAAGAACTTTCTTCTTCTTTATACACGGAATAAATAAGTGAGCGAGCCTTTTCTGTACTTCTACTTCTGCATCCGACAGTTAATCTGCCACTATTCCATCTTCTCCTGGGGCCTTCCCTCTACATACTTTTAAGAGAAATGTTTACTTCGTATAGTGTTACCTCTGGTATTTACCTTGTGTCAACTGAAAAGTGAGCTCGTGACACTATTATCTAATGCATACAGTTATTCGTAATATTCTTCATCTCTGTTAAGCTTCCTATCTCTGCATTTAATGACTTCACCAATTTTGTCTTTAATCGATATAAATTGTTGCTTTCCTATGGTCGCGGCGCGCGGCTTTGAGGTTATTATCGTGCCCTGGCAACCATTCAAAAGTGCTCTGATTTCTTGTATAATATGAGAAGCATGTTATTCGTGCATAAGTTCGTGTATAATAACATTCGTGTATACTATATTCGTGCATAATAATGTAATTCGTGTATGATACGAAATTGGACGCACTTTTGAATGGTTGGTTGTCAGGGTATGGTAATGACAACCCCAGAGTTGTGCGCCGTGACTATAGTGTCATTTTACTTCGGACCAGTTAAAGAATTTTTCTTTTTTATTATTGTTTCTTTGATCTGATCCATGTTTCTCTTTCTTTTTTCTTCTCTGTCACTTGGTAAGCTTATTAAATTCCGCTATTTCTATTTCATCTCTTTTTTTTTTTTTACTTTCATCTTTCATTTCTTCTTGAGTTCTGGGATAATTTTTGCGTACTTGTTGTCTTTTGTTGTATTAGCTTTCCCAACAACCTCTCCTGATTCTCTCAGCAATTTTATTAGTCTATCGTATATATATATATATATATATATATATATATATAGATAGATAGATATATATATATGTGTGTGTGTGTGTGTGTGTGTGTGTGTGTGTATGTCTATAGATAGATAGATAGATAGATATAGACATAGATATAGATACACACACACACACACACACACAGTGGAACCTCGGAATTCGTACGCCTCTCTACTCGTACAACTCGGTTTTCGTACAGCTTTTTCGCCCAAAAATCGTTCCAGTTTTCGTACGGTGACCCGTTCAAGGCCCATAAAACCCGTTATTCGCACTAAGAGATGTGGCGTCGTAGGTGCCACATGGTCGTCAGTCTGGCTTTGTCTTCCGCCAGCTATGCATCAGTCATACAGGCTCGATTAAACTTTGTGATGAATTACGTATTTTCGATAGAAAATTGTACATAATCATGGCCCCTATGTAGATTAGTGGGTCAGCTGGAGTTAAAGTAAAGCAGTGAGAACAACAATTGAGCTGAAAAAAGAACTCATTGCAAAGTTTGAAAGTGGAACCCGTGTCTCCGATCTTGCCATTCATTATAGTATGGCGAAATCTACCGTTTCATTTACTAAAAAACGGATTAATGCAAATTACATTGTTTCTTATGGAAAAAAAAAAAAAAAAAGATTCGGTTTTCGAACAATTCGCAACTCGCACAGCCTCCATGAACAAATTGTATACGAATATATATATATATATATATATATATATATATATATATATATATATATATATATATATTTGTGTGTGTGTGTGTGTGTGTGTGTGTGTGTGTGTTACTCGTTGATTTCTCAAATGTTTGAGATCACAGATCGGCAAACTACTGGTCTCGCATGATATCCTGTTTTTCACATGCTTTTCTTCTGTGCGTTAGACTCTGGGCATAGGCTAACCAGCCAGTTCCCTGAGGCCCAGCAATCATTCTAAGTACCATACACCTCGACATGCCATCGCTTGCTGCCATTGCTTTTCCAAACCTATGGCTTAAGTTTCCATTTTATTCTTGCTGTCTACAAACGATTATATTAGGTTTACGGTAGATATTGTGAAACAATATCCTTCATCAACACTTTCGGTAATAAGGGCCTTCGTCAATTTAGAAAGTCGACAAATGGAATAAAAATAATAATTAAAAAAAAGGTAAGTCATCACACCTAACAGATTAAACAATTCTAAGATGACGGAAGTACAGTATTTAGGTATTTTTCTCAGTACAAAAAGATTATTCCTAAAGTAGAGGGAATACCTAAGCCCACAGTAGATGCACCTGTTTGTGACAACCCACTACACTCAGTGCGGTGATAATATTATAGTTCCCACATTTGCTCTTCCTCCTGACACATTATGACCAAGTTACTTATGCCGAACGAAGCCGTCTTGTGGTGGCCAAAATAGAGCACAGCTAGACTCAGGGCGTTACCAGGCATGTTTGTTATGAAAATGGGAAGGACTGGTAAATTCGTACGTGAGAAGGCGCCGTATAAAATAATGGCAAGGAATTGACAATTGACTGAAAAGAATTAATAAAATGTATAAAGTGAAGCACAGCACAAAGGCTTGGCCCCCCTTTAACATGTTGTTCAGTGGATTGACAACTTCACAGGAGTATGAAGCGCATATATAATGAAAAACAAATGTGCCGTTGGTTTTGTAATTGCAGCTGAGATGGAGCCAGGATTCGAAAACTTGAATATATGTGAACAATTACCTGGTTTGTCTCTGGGCATGCTGTTGATAGTTATTCTGTTGGCGTTGTTACCCTTTGTTTCTGGATCCCACCGTACTCCATTGTTATCATGGGAATTAGGGATGGGATGATAATGAAGCTGCTGCTGCTTCTGATGATGATGATGTTGATGATGATGATGATGTGCATTATGGAGAAAGAAGCTGACCAGAAGGACTATCTGGAGGTAAGGTGTGTAAAATACAGTGCTGAGCCTTTCTCAGATTCTGTTATGGGTATGAAAGAGTGCGAAGGAAACCTCTTATGTCGAATATTAATGATAAAAAATAAATAAACTCTGTTGCTAGGTGGATGAGTAAAGGAGAGGAGGACTGCTTGTGGCGATGAACAACCATGTCTCTTGACTTGGAAATTCTGAGAAATGTCAGATGATGGACGTCTTCCGCTTTTGATGTGGCATAATCCAAGAGTATTAGACAGTCAGTGAGTTTCCCTGTTTGAGGCATTTCACTGTGACCTCTTCTTAGACATTCCTTCTCTAGTTCATATTATGTATTGTGGATAAAATTTTACGCCATTCTGGAGTCAGGCAGGTGATGCCATGTAACTGAAGTCAGCAGGACACGACACATAATTTTACTTCCTTTAGAAAAAAGCAACAATCAAGCAAGAGAGAGAGAGAGAGAGAGAGAGAGAGAGAGGTTGCTAGTAATCGGAAAGAAGGTTGTATCGGGAACATATGAGTATACGTATGGGGGAAAAGCTGAACACCAGTAAAATTAATTATTAAAAATCCATAGGCCATACATCAACCACAATGATGTAGGGACTCGAAGAGTCTCCAATAAGTAAAATATTAAAAGTGAATTCAGCAGCGAGCATCCAATCACTTAAATATATTAAGTGCTTCACATATACCGTATATATATATATATATATATATATATATATATATATATATATATATATATATATATATATATATATATATATATATAAAATCACCGGAGCCCCTCCAGCAACATATTCACACGAAATAATGTAGGATACGTCCAAGCTTGTGTTCTTGGTTATGTGTACTATGAGTTTTAATTAGAACCATGAGCTCGGAGAATTTGTGGAGCGCTACAGCCAAGTGCTTTCTTTTTTCCCACTCTTCTGGGAGTTTACCGTAGATTTGCAGTGTTCATGCTGAGAACTGCCTTGGTTCTGGTGTAAGTGATATTGCTGTCGTTTCAGGATCTGATCCAATGTCCTGGGACAGTAGATAATGTCAGTGTAGATTTTTTTTTTTTCCCCATAGTTCGTGCTCATGAGAATCCTTCCGTTCTCCCGTCCTTAATGGAGAATTCCTAACAACTCATCCTTAGCCATGTCCATTGCGCACTGCACCATATTTCTCCAGAGTATGTTGTTTAAGTTTTAAATACTAATATAGGCTAGTCTAAATAAATAGTTTACAAGGAGAATTATAAACAAGACATCGGCATAAACAAAACTGTAAGAAGAATGTTTTGGAAAGTCTCCTTACCCGACTATAATAAGACAACTAGCGTTTCTTGTTACGGTCATCCTGGGCACCTTTCTTAACTCATGTGCGTATGATGTCAGTACTGTTAGTACGGATTGTAAACCAGTCTTTATGTTCCTTTTATTCTGCACACTTCGATCATTGATTTGCTGACATTCCTCCGGTCCGAGAGCTATGGCCAAGTTCCGTATATAACTTCAAGTAAATCTGATAAAAAAAGAGTCCTTTCAAAGGAAGATCTTATACTCTATAAAAGGCTGCCATTGACACAGTCGCTGTGATCATTGCTTGAAGAATACTCAGTCTTCTTAGCTGGTTCAGTAACTACATGAAATGTGTTGCTATTCTCTCGAAAGTCTGATCTGCAGGTATGATCGAAGGCCCAGCGGTAGGCTTGGGAGCGAGTGATGAGAAAATGATGACTTAAGATCCGAGGCAAGAAACAGACTCCTATAATTTAACGAGGAATAAAACTTAGAGTAATGCCTATCACTATAGCGACTTTAAGACAGTTAATTAGTGTCGACGAAGTTCCGGTCTTCCCCTTGAATACAGCCCTTAGTAGTCGTTCTAAGAACCAGGTCCACTGTAGTACTGCAGCGGGAGGATGGACAAGGCAAAGCCGACTTTGTCCTGGAATCAGACTGTACCAGGGATCAAACTCTTGTTCATCCAGGTACAACTTGGGTGTGCTAATAAATGCATCATTAGTTCTCCACCTTTCTCCACCTATCTTGTATCTTTTCCTGACCTTATTTCCTTGCCTGAGGACAAAGGGGAGTAGGTGGGATGGTTGTCAACCCTGATTGGTACTGATCCACTTCAGAGCTTTATACAACTGAGCTGAGGGTATACAGTACAACATTCTTGGTGGCCATTTAAGAATACGATTCCACTGATGGCAGGAAAAGGCGGAGCAGGTACATGTTCAACGCACAGTTGAACATCACTTGTGAAAGCCTTGTAACATCCTCTTGTACTTAACTGAACGGAAGGATACACATTGATGCATAGGCGCTGTGAAGCAAGGAAAGAGGTATATCTGTGTGTTTATTCTACAGTCCCGTGATTTGCTCAAATGGAGAAAATATATACGCATACTGAAATATTTTTATTATGAGGGCTCAATAATTTCAGCTCGCGCCAGTTACTAGGCGCTATACAACCTTGCATTAATCAATGACTAGGACGGAAGGGTGGCAGGATATGTTGCCCAGCAGGGAGTTGGGATGGAAGGGAACGTGGCCTGGGAGGGTAGCTTTTTCAAGTGTTTAAATATTATCTGCACTCAAGTTGCAGAGTAAGCAGCTTTATTACGTTCAATTAGGAAACAAATATATTTGGTCAGAAACTGAGTGTAGAGGTACAGGCTAAAAAAAAAGGAGAAAAGATTGCTTGTACTAGATTTAGTCACCCGCCTTTCAGTAAGGTCTAGTGGAAAAACATCGTGGAACATCTCTCTCTCCCTCTCTCTCTCTCTCTCTCTCTCTCTCTCTGCAGCACACACACACACACACACACACACACACACACACACACACACACACACACACACACACACACACCT
Organism: Coenobita brevimanus; assembly: GCF_032717465.1. Taxonomy (NCBI): domain Eukaryota; kingdom Metazoa; phylum Arthropoda; class Malacostraca; order Decapoda; family Coenobitidae; genus Coenobita; species Coenobita brevimanus. The sequence continues at coordinate 15,930,536 of NC_137023.1, read as the reverse complement.
GCCATGAATGAGGTGATAAAGCAGAGGGTGAGGTATAGCGCCATCCTGTCTTCATCATAGTGGTCGCTGACGCCCGTTGTTGCTACCGTCCTAACACATGCTAATGAACCCCACTCTCCTCGTTTGATGATTTTTACCTTACGCGTTATGTGCTGCTGCGCTTTGTTTTTCTTCGCTGCGTTGTAAAGTACCTCACTGCCTTGTTAGAACACCCGTAAAATAACTCGTAGGTATGGGGAAAATGCGGCAACATTTAATGAAGTAGTGTTTGTTGTTTTTGTTGTTGCTGCTGCTGCTAGAGTTATGTTTTCGCTTTTGTTGTTGCTCTTCTTGTAATTGTTATTGGCGTTCTTCAAAATTTCTCTTGTTGACCCTGCTAGGTTGGACGAGAACGTGGCGCAGTGCAAAAATATTGCCACTTAATCTGGGGCTCCAGTCAGTTTTTGATTAGGCTCTGAAGAAGTAGTGTCGGTGTTGCGTGAGTGAGGTGATGAGGTGATGTTTTTGTGTGAGGCTCAGCACCGCAGTGTGGGTCTGGTGAATTATTTGTGAGTTATGTCTTGCGATGGTACTGAAGTAGTCTTAGGGTGATGGAGAGATCATAGTTAAAATCTCTTTCAATTTGGAGTTTTCGTAGCACCTCAGTCTGAGCGATTTACTCTCTCTCTCTCTCTCTCTCTCTCTCTCTCTCTCTCTCTCTCTCTCTCTCTCTATATATAATATATTTATATATATATCTATATATATATATCTCTATATATATATATATATATTTCTATATATAATCATCTGAAGGTAGCAACAGCAGTTAAAAAGAAGCAACACTGTACGGTACTGAATATTTTATTGAGTGTATTTTCAACCTCCTTCAAGGCGACAGGCCTTCCGTAATTTGCGTAAAATGTGGGGGTTGCAGGTATGAAATACAGAGGGGGTCATAATGCTAAAGGAGTCAAATACTGCTTAGATCGTACTCGGTGCTTGTTAATTACGATAGCTTAACTTCTTCAGCTCCTATGGCCCACTCCCAACTTTGGCTGGAATAAAATACTCGAGTTGTCCTCTCATGAGAGCATTAAGGGACCAGTATTTTCACTGTCAACCTCCTACGACTCATTCTGAGCTGCATTCAATTTGCTGTCGTTAGCTAGAGTTCCTGTAGCCATGATGTGGTTAACATAGACCTTTATACTTGCAATATTCTAACACAAATTTTAGTTTAGTTTAGAATAACTTCCCTTAAGCATTCAATACCGTAATGTTCTTTATACTTGTAACGTCTTCTGTACTTACGATGACCTATCATTTCTTTATGCTTATGGTAAGTTAAAATAATACATATAATAACATAATACGAATTTTACTTTTACCAAACCTTAAAGAATTATTTATAATTACGATAATATCCGCTGTGTTTACGATAACCATTTATGCTTTTATTAATTGCCTCTTCATTTACGATATCAGAAGCCCTTTGTGCTTAACATAACCTAGTGGGTCTTTCATCCTTACGGTAACTTAAGCCATTATGTCCGAGGACGCATTTTTATTATTCATTCTGGCCAACAACGGATAGTTGTATTTTGCTTTAGGAAATACTTTTCATATTACTGAGGTTACTGATGGTTATATCCATCGTCCAGGATTTGGTTATCTTCCGTCACCTGAATAAAATCGTCTTAATGTGCCAAGACTAAAACCCAAAATTGTTTATTGAGCTAAAGAGGCAGAGTCCTTTATGGTCACGATAACCTTGGCACTATGTACGAACAACCATGACTAAACTAACCTGTTGTGGTGAATTTCCCTGAGCTGAAGAAAATCGTCTGAGGTCAGCCTAAATGAAGTGTACATATTGTGATATCATTCAGAGGGTTAAATAAGACAGCATACATCGGTCGTGTTGCAGCGGGTGTTTCCAGAGTCAAACAGAATCGCCTTGGAGGTAGTCTGAATGAAATTCAAAAAAATCGAAAGTCGAAGCGAAAGGGATAAGGTGTCTTTATTGCTTACAATGCAGTGAATATTATCGCATGCTATATGGACTGTAGTACTGTGTAGGAAGTCCTTTCAGTAGTAGCAGCAGTAGTAGTACTAGCAGTGGTAGCAGTATTAGCAGTTGTTGTTGATATTGTACTGTAGTAATAACGATGATGATGATGATGATGATGATGATGATGATGATGATATGCAGCTTCTCTTATTTGTAAAAATATTTACTTTTTCACTGGAATGACGTCCTTTCATCGTTTATCTTTGCATCTTTTTGTCTTTTATCCCTGCTAGTACCAAACATTTTTTTGTGGCTTACGAGAACCCCTATTAACACACTGTTTAGTAAAATATTTGTCTATCTGCTGCCGTCCAAAAACCCTATCCAAAGGTGAATGCAGTCGTCATAACAAAAATATATAAATACAAGGACCTTAGGCTGACGAGGTTAAAGCTGATTACCCAGCCTTGTGACAGGCATACATGTGAGAGACCAAGTGAAGGTGAGAGTGTGACAGCAAAATTATGGGACAGTGCGTGGGGGTGAGAATGATCGAGTGAGCCAGTAATGTGAGAATGATTGAGCGTATTAGGGAATGAGTGTGTGAGTGTAACTGCGAGAGAGTGAGCAAGCCTGCGCGTGAGTTAGGGCGTACTAGTGGATGGGTGAGTGAGAAAGTTAATGAAATATGAGTTAATGTGAGAGTAATAATGAAAAAGAATGAATGATTACGAGAGAATGAGGGAGTGTGATGAAAGGAGTGGGAAAGTGGAAGAGTGGCAGTGAACGAGAATACAGCAGAGAGTGAGTGAGCGAGTTATTTCTGTCTATGTTTAACTGAGAACAAGGGTGAGTGTGAGTCAGACATTGTGAGAAAGCGAGCGAGAGTAAACGAGTGGAAGAGTGAACCAGTGAGCAAACAGTTGAAAGTGTGGAAGTAGGAGAGAGAGAGAGAGAGAGAGAGAGAGAATGTATAATATGTCAAACAACAAGCAACACTTTGAAAAAGAATGAAAAAATGGCTAGAAGTGGGCCGAACTAATACAATTCCACCCACCTTCATATTCAATTATGAATATTAGTTAAAGTCTGACCTCGACGGCGACTCTTGTTTTTATCCGTTTTTTTGCCCTGAAATTCTGCAGATGATTTTCATAGAGATATAAACCTCCTAAAATGATTTAACACTCTCAGGCTTCTGTGGCTCATTCATTACTTCATAAAATCCTCTGGTGTTAGCTAGGAGGGAATCTCAGAGCTCTTCTGACCAAAATCAGATTAAGAGTGACAGTTTAACCTTGACTGGGCCTTGTGACTCGCTTTCGCTAGAATAATATCGTCAGGGTACAGCTGTAATGAAATGAGGCAGAATATATCAAATTTAACTTATATTTGGGGGGAATGATCAAAGAGGGGAGAGTGATATCCCTTATTTTTAATTCGACACATAGGTTTTGCATGATTATATGCATGTCATCTTTGGACGACATTCCTATGGTCATTTACGAGTTCACCCAAACGAGGTTTCAGCGTGCTTATTTAGTCTACTGTTTTTCCGGCATATTCATAAGTTTTGTGGATATGTGGGTACGTTTAAGTACTTGGGTAGTGTGATGAGTCAGGATGGAGGTTTGGAGGGTGAAGTGCTTGAAAGGGTACAGCAGGGAAGAAAGGTTGCTGGTTCCTTGAAAGCAGTGATAAGAAGCAGGGAAGTGAGCATGGAAGTGATAAAGTTACTACATGACAGTATTGTGATACCAACTCTAACGTATGGAAGTGAAGCTTGGACGTTGCTGGAAGGACATAAGTCAAGAGTGAGAGCAGTGGAAATGAGTTATTTAAGAGGAGCCTGTGGAGTCACATGGAGAGACAGGCTGACAAATGAGGATATAAAGGAACGTTGTGGATGTGGATGTGATAGGAAGCGTTTGAAGGAATACACTGAGGTGGTTTGGCCATGTGGAGAGGATGGAGGGTGAAAGACTGACGAAAAGAGTGTATGTGAGTGAGGTGGAGGGGGGAAGAGGGAGGGGGAGGCCGAGGATGAGATTGAGGGATGGGGTGGAGAGGTATATGAGGGAGGGGGGTGTGAGTTGGGAGCGGGGCAATGAAATGGCGGGGGACAGGGCGACGTGGAGGCGATTAGTTTGTGGCCACCCCGAACGGGATTGAGGCGTCTGGCAATAGATAGATAGATAGATAGTCTCTCTACGCTTGAAAACGTCGCCTGCACTACAGTGTATTTGTGGTCTGAGACTCTTTGGCCTGTAGCCTCGTGAGCATGGTAGCTTCCTAAGTCCCTCTTCCTTTGTTATATATAGTTTGCTTATTATGACGTACCCATCATTCACTCACTCGATGTAGAATTAACATCAGGTAATTATGCCTGTACCCTTAGTAGCAAGCCAAATTATTTCCATTCTAGGAGACCACTAACTACGACGAGTGGCAACCATAGTACCAGCTAATGGACGCCTGGTGGCCTAGTGGGCTAAGGCTCTCCAATGGAATGTGGTCAGAGGGGTCGAAGTCCTAGGTATGGTTGAACACTCAGGGACGAGTGACTATTCTCGCCTTTTGCGTGTGGACTGATGATTCTAGACGTGGGTCCCTACATACAGGATAATAATTAGCATGCATATGCAGAAACTAATTAGGGGAAAAAAAAGTGCTGAAAACCTAGTAGGTTTAGGAGACTTTCTCGCACCTATTCCATAGCTATATTTTGGCATATAATAGTACACCTTTCCAATGATTTATATGTTATTGTCTCACTGTATAGTTTGTATAAATAATAAGTAAGTTAATGTGAACGTCCCAAAAGGAGCAATAAACAGATAAAGAGGAGTGCCAGATGAGCTCTTATGCTTCCATGTATTCAGCCTCAAATGTTAGGCGCTAAACCAAAGTAGTCTGGGTGAGTACGATGAAGGCAGGAAAATCATGAACCACTTGTTTCTGCAAAATCTGGTTGACTCAGCTTAGTTTCCGCATTTTTATTGGCATTACTTTGTTCCCCGCTGACTGTAGCCCAGGATATAAGAGCAAAGTTTTGGTTGTCGTCCCCAGCTCGGTGTGCAATTTACATCGCCATTAATTCACAGGCCAGTAATACCTGGTGGAAGCGAGGCGGGTATGGTGCTGTGTGGGTGCCAGTAACGTAAGTATGTTTTAGATGAACAACATTAATACCTTCAGTTTGATGGTGTGTTCTATACTATATATTTCTTCTAAGTGACAAGGTTTTTAATCAGGTTAGTACTGACTTTTAGAGCTGGAGGGGTTATATGTAGCTGTCATTAGTGTCCTTAGTACGAGAGACTTATTCTACTCTGTAAAAAATTATCTGCAAGTAACAGGAATGAATTAAAAATAAGCCATTGGTCTACGTGGGTTAGCACACTCAGGCTTTTGTGTCACTCTCATCGGAATACAATCTCCTAACGCAAGCTGAAGTTGTTCCGATCGCAAGAGACTTAATGATGCCAGTATTGACACTCAGGTTCTTAGGACTCACTCGCAGCTATTGTTGTTGTTGAGTAGCCCCAGTCTGACTGGCTGAGCAAACTCATCACTGCAAACAAGCAACCATTCCTGCAGGGCCATATGTGCGTGAACCAATCCCTTGCTGCACAATCGCCCTGCCACAAGTCGAGGGGAAGAATGTGGAGGTTGGGTTCTTGGAATGACGTCACATTTGCGTCTCTCCACCAAGTAAATAGTTGCGCTATAGCAGGCTCCACATTACCCTTTTATCTGGTTATATGGTGACCATCCATTGATGTTTTTTTTTTTTTTTTCGGTCACAGGAAACATTAAGGCATGTCACTCAGAGCACAGCCATCTGAAGGGGAAAGTAGAGTAATTAATGTGACAAGGAGGATGGAAGAAAGAGGAAGAGAGGAAAGTAGACCTAGGAAATAGAATAATAAAGGACAAGGAAGAAGCTGGCAGCACTACATCACGTGAACGAATGATGGTCGCCACTACCAATCATCTCTGCTGAGTAAAATAATTTAACAATAGAATTACATACGCGAACTGATCAACTCATGATAGAACTAATTCCTTTCGCTACGGAGACGTCCTTTTTTAGCATATTACAGATACCTTAAAACTTTTGTTTGTTTGTTTGTGAGTTTGTCTGTTCATGTTTGAGAAAAATATTACATACTGGGGAGCATAGAGACAGACGTTAAACCGTTTAATAATACGAGGTTCTCTTATGGAACATAAAGTCTCGTATTAGCAGCAGGAATAATATGCAAGAACAATGCATGAAATATGTTACCAACACTATGTTGTGAGAGAATGAGGAGCATAATTCCTTTAAATTCCTTGCGTCTGACGAAAGTTGCTTATTACATTATATCAAAAGACAAGAAAAATAATTGCATTTTACTGTAAATACCATACCTGTTATTGTTCTAGTAACGTATATTATACCGTTTTGGTTAAATGCGGTGTTGGACATTTTCGAAGGCTGATTAAGAGAGGAATCCAATCTTTGGATCTATAAATTTTGCCACTCTAAGCCGGAAGGCGGAGGGTAGTCCGTTAAGTGCCCTTCCAACATGGTTCCAAGAGTTGTGAGCGTTATGTTTTCTGTTTTGCATTCATACGTTATAGCATTTTTTTTCTAACTGGGAGCCTACACATGGTGGCGCTGTGCACCCTGAAGAGAGCGAAGCAACAGCAGCGTCCATCCGGGAGTCAAACCTCCTTTTATTTTCGTGCACCTTGCCGTGAGGATGGACCCTGACCTAAACCTAGCGAGGTGCTGTCTACCAATATGTGAGTCGCCGGTTCCCAGCAGTGTGAAATATATTGTACTTTGTACTATCGCCGGCACTTATAGCTGGTACAGTCAGCGTTGTCAATCCTTTTTTTCCTTGGTGTGAATCCCGTGCAGCTCGACTCAGTTTCTCCGAATCATTTACTGGTAAGAGGGAGACTCGTTGGGAGATGTCTGACGCAAGTGTGGGGGTGGTGGTGTTGGGGGGTGGGATGTTGGGGGGGGGGACGTGACTGAGTAAATGCGGCACAAGTGTAATACAGATGTGACACCAGCGTATTTGTTAAAAGCGTAGGTTTGCAATGTGAATGAGCTAAAACAAGCTCTTTATAATGGTAACGACACTGAGTAATGGATTCCACTTGTATCTCAGAATGCTACTACAATCTGTGTGTTGAAGTTAACATATACAGGAACTGTCATTTAACGACAGTGCCAGAAGTCTGATAAATGCTGACAGTTGGAAGTGGTGGCATGTTACATAGGTTTAACAGGGTAATAATCAGGGAAACTAATTACATTTTTAACGAACAAGCAGCAAAAGGTATTGCAGTAGCATCTGACTTTATAATAGAAAACTCATAAAGAACAACTGCAGTAAGTTGGCATAATAATTATGACCATAATCACAATAATATGAGTTTCTCAAGTGTTCGATGTAAGTTAAACTACACAGTGCATAGGAAATACCGCAGATATCGATTCCCTGATGGTTCCATAAATTTCGAGTCAGATAATTATAATGTTAATGGAATTATCATGTTATGGGCATAGATCAAAAGATATCTTTTCCTTTATCTTATTTGTATTCATGTAATCTTCGCCATGTGAGTCTTTCACTATTGTCGGAGTGACAATTGGCAATTTGTAACTCTACAACAACAAAGTAAACGCATATAATATTATGGAAACGATAACACACATTTTGTAATATTCATTCCATATAAATGTCCAGCCATACTCCATTCTATAACCTCTCGGAGAATATGAGTCTTGTTCGAATCTTTCGTAGTCATAGGGCAAGTATAAACCAAACGATTTAGGCCGAGATAGAACAATCAGCTCCTCGTTCCAGCACTCTTTAGGCCTTGTGTCAACTGCCAATATGTCTGGCTGCAGGGGCCAACCTCCAACACATGCATCTGGCGATTGCCAACCTCAACACCTGGTTATCCCTTCAATGTTTGCTAAGACCTAGGGTATACTATACTAGCAAACACCGTAGGGGTTACAGAGATACGATACACAAATCTAAAGTATGAGCCGTATCTGATACTATTTGGGCTAAAGATAAATAATCATGTTCGCTTATAAATGCCCTAGCAATGGCAAGATTAATGTAACAGTTATTCATGAACAAGTAAATATAGCATACTGCACAATAAGAGTCAGTCCTAATCTCATGGCAAACATTATAATTATCTAGGTCAAAAGTTAAGGGATCATCATGGATTCAATAATTGCAGCCTTTCGTAAGCAATGTCGAACACACTTGAAAAAATCATATTATTGTGGGTATGGTCATAATTATTATGCCAACTTACTGCAGTTGTTCTTTATGAGTTTTCTATTATAAAGTCAGATGCTACTGCAATACCTTTTGCTGCTTGTTCGTTAAAAATGTAATTAGTTTCCCTGATTATTACCCTGTTAAACCTATGTAACATGCCACCACTTCCAACTGTCAGCATTTATCAGACTTCTGGCACTGTCGTTAAATGACAGTTCCTGTATATGTTAACTTCAACACACAGATTGTAGTAGCATTCTGAGATACAAGTGGAATCCATTACTCAGTGTCGTTACCATTATAAAGAGCTTGTTTTAGCTCATTCACATTGCAAACCTACGCTTTTAACAAAGACGCTGGTGTCACATCTGTATTACACTTGTGCCGCATTTACTCAGTCACGTCCCCCCAACATCCCACCCCCCAACACCACCACCCCCACACTTGCGTCAGACATCTCCCAACGAGTCTCCCTCTTACCAGTAAATGATTCGGAGAAACTGAGTCGAGCTGCACGGGATTCACACCAAGGAAAAAAAGGATTGACAACGCTGACTGTACCAGCTATAAGTGCCGGCGATAGTACCTGTAGGTCGACCCTGGTGAGGCGCTGTATACAATTAAGGGGCACCGGATCCCGGCATGATATGTCGGTTGTGCTGTGCCTTTGGAACAGTCCCACAGAAGCAGCTGTTTACCTGTAGTCGATGTGTCTGCTCGACCAGATAGACCGTGATTAAGCAACAACAACAATATAACAAAAAAAGTGCTACAATTGTAATATCGTGGACATAAGTACTGACGCACGTGTAGGAAACAAGAGTTAGGGCTCTGTAGGTAACACTGTAATTCCTTCCATCTCTCCCTTTCCCTCACCCTTTTGCACTCCTACCTCGCCGCCAGAAACCCCACCCCTTGCTAATGGAGTAATCTCCACCGCCCAACTCTCTCTCTCTCTCTCTCTCTCTCTCTCTCTCTCTCTCTCTCTCAGGTAAGAGATACAGAGTAAACTATCCTGGATGGGGTTATCTTTGCGAACCAGGAGAAATTCTGAATCACAGAGGAGAGGCCCGGAGTTGATCCTCAGCCAGGCCATGAACTGGGAGTATTTACAGCCACCTAATAATCAGCATGTTATTCGATGAACAGATTCGTTCCCACACCATTAAACTAAACACCAACCAACGAGACTATTCAAGAAATTAACATCTTTATGGGTCATTAAGTAAGGCGTATGTGTAACGGCTAAGGAACCTTGTGAATATCTAATATAAAGGGAATCACCAAATACAGGCAATATTAATGTTGTCCGTTTTATTCAGAACTTTAATATTGCATTACTGTATGGGTATTTTAACTAAAACATCTTCGACCCATAAGACAAAAGTTTGAAAGATCTTATATATTTTTAGAACAAGGCTACCCTCGAAGAAGACTAGTGTTACACTTACGGACGCTGGAATGTTAGAGCTATTATGTGTTAAACACGCGGGTGAAAGGTTCCAGGTTCGATTATCGTCTTGTGCAACACTGAGAGGATATTTTTGGTTTACTCTGTAGAGGTGATGGCTGGCTCAGTCGGTAGAGAGGTGGCCTGCAGTCCCAACTGACCCCGGTTCAGATCCCCAATGGGGCAGGGAACAGTTTACGGATTTGAATTTCATAAAAAGTAGGCTACTAATCTACCAAAAGACCCACCGACATGTCATAAAAACATCCCCGCTAATTCCAGTACACCAGTCCTGTACGAGACAGCCCTAGCATATTCAATACGGACGGTGGGTGTTAGCGCCGAAGTGGTGACATGTGGAGATGTAGGAGAACTACTGGGCCTTGGGGATATGCCCTGGGGGATACGCCATGAAGCCTTTGCTCGGACTCAGAGAGTTAAAAAAAAAATTTAAGGGCTCTATAAACATCAGCGTTTGAATAAACGATGGAATATATTTCTGGCAAGTCATTTTGTTCCTAAATATTATTATATCTATTCTGCATCAGTATACTCCTTTATCATTTAGCTAATTCTAGTTCTCAACACCTTTACCTGCTGTGATTATGGTATGCCAATGCTGGAGTTTGTTACATTATTATCGAATCCTCTATTCTTACTACGACGATGCAGAACGACATCAGCTCGGTTAAATCAAGCTTTCCGATTCAGCTCCCCCCCCCCCCACACACACACCATCCCACCCCACTATAACTTCCAAACAATCGTTCGGATAACATTGTTTCACCTTCGTCTTGTTCAAGGTCATCAGTTTCTACAGTATCGCTTAACCCTTCACTTGATAATGCACATTTGGTCGTCTCAATACGATAGAAAACTTTTATTTTACATATAATCGTATGGAGGTAGCTATAAATAACAGATTTGCGGGAATGTTATTTGCCGTGTTTTTTATAATTAGTATTATTTTTAATATATATTTATTATTTATTTATCTATATACTGTTGTTGTTATTATTATTATTATTTTTTTAAAATTATTATTATTACCATTTTCTTTATCACCATCATCACAAATAAGTAGTAGTAGTGGTGGTAGTAGTAGTAGTAGTAGTACTTATTCTTGTTTTTTTTGTAGTATCATTTTTCAGTCCTGCCTCCCTTTAACAATTATTTGAGCACACATCATTATATTGAGGTATGGAAACTTACCAGTTATGTAATGCATTTGTTTTACAAGCATCAGCACCTACTATCCATTTCAGAGGCGGAGTTGCGCTGTTTATCGCAAATATCTCCTAAACGAATCGTTGGATCAGTATGGTATTTCAACCCACTACTTTTGACATCCGGGCCTAATTTATGACCCTTAAACCATATTGCTATTTATGTTATGTGAGGAGTTTACTCGTGAAAAATAACAGAAAGTCGACTAGTCATGTTGACGCATTCGAAGGAAAGTGTTTCCCCCCCAACACCCTCCCAAACTATTCCTTAACTACCCCTACTTCTCCCCCTTCTCGTCCTCGTTATCCCTCCTATTCTCCCCGAGCTCCTCGCCTCCTTCATCACTCTTGTGTCCCTCCCTCATTATCCCAGCACTGTATTATAATGTAAGAATGTTATGTAGTTGTAGATGTATTGATATGATTATTTGCAATGGATGCAAGTCGTATTTCGCGTAGGAAGTACCGTACATCAGGATGATTACGTACATGTAATAGAAGCTATGCCAAAACTGACTTCATATTTCTGGTAACCGTAGATACATCGGTAATGATACGGCCATAACAACGTATTTAGCCAATGATTTTATGGTCGTTTGACCCACTCTGGTTTTCATGGCCACACACAACAGTAGGTAACTGTGTTAAATAATATTACTAATGTATGATAAGTATATACATACTGTCATATTCAAATATTATGTATGCAATTAGAATGAAAAAAGAAAACGGAAGTGCAAAGATGGGAGAGGGATGGTGTGACTGGGAGTGAAGAGGGAAACGGGGAAGGGGTGAACGGGATATTGGGGGGTAGGGAAGGAATGGTCAGAGGGTTGTTCAGGGTGTTAGTGGAGGAGCTACCCCACACAGTCGCACTCGTCCGATTTTGTATAACACCTTAGATTTGATGACTGGATTAGGCTTAATATCCTTCAGTAAACTCCTAATGTAACATATGTAGCAGTATGGTTTAAGGGTCATAAATTAGGCCCGGATGTCAAAAGTACTGTGTTGAAATATCATACTGATCCAACGATTTGCTTAGGAGATATTTGCGAAAAACAGCGCAACTCCGCCTCTGAAATGGATAGTAGATTATTCCTTTGTATTCTGCTGATTGTCGTAGAGTTGTTCTCTTTTCTTCCATCCTTCATCTACTTTGTCTTATAGAAGTCTGATGCCTCATGTTCTTTTATTTAATAATTCCTGTCCACTGTCCCATTCAAAATACCCCAGGTTTATGCTGGATTGATCTTTTCACCTGCGTCATCACCAGCATTTCTGTTGCTATGATACCACAAAGCCGTATTGATTTTAATGTAATTGTGAATACAGTATATTCAGTCCAGTAATTATTATCTTTTATTGACAGTTCCGTTTATATATATATATATATATATATATATATATATATATATATATATATATATATATATATATATATATATATATATATATATAACTAATTAGGCTTTTGGGCATTATATAAGCTTTAACAGTGAAATGTAGGTTTACTGCGGTTGCTGGAATATACTGGCTCAGATTATTATTACTGCACAGAGATATGAGAATACACAAGTACAGTCAAGTCTCAACCGAGTCTGACTCAGGTAAAATAATATTTGGTAAATAAACATCCATCTTCGAATGGATCATAAAAGTTTACATTCTTCCAGGTTTTAATAAAATGACAAATGTGAACGTGAAATATGAAACATAATGCTAATTTAACGATCTGATATTTCATTTTACGAAGTGGCTTTTGCAAAAACGCAAAGAGAATACATTCGATGAGAGAGAGAGAGAGAGAGAGAGAGAAGAGGGATGGGGTTATGGTGTGATTTGTGGCCTCGTGGTTGTAGTGGTGGGGGCTAAGTTATGGGAGTGGCTTGTAGACGCGAGACGAGATGGAAAGGGGGAAGGAGAGGGAGGAGAGGGCGTGACTTGATAGAGGGAGGAAGGGGGAGGCAACAATGTTACCAACACAATTCACGATTCTCTGTCAGGTGTGTGGAGAGATACTTTTGTCCACGATACTAAAGTCTTCCAAAAAAGTGTGGCTGGCTGTGGGATCGATGGATCCAAGGGTTTTCGGCTGCTGTTACTTAGCTTGGGTCTGTACGGTTGGTACACCTACATCCTCGGCCTGTACGCATGAATGAGTTTATCAGTGATCTAGGAATGTGAATCCCACGAAGGGTTCATTGAATATAGTAAGCGGTTAGGGGGTGATGCAACTGTATAAGGACGGTTGCATCCATGCCACGACGACTGAATGCAGCGACTGGGACAGGAAGAGTTTACACTGAGTACTAGACAGAGTTGGAAACAATATCCAAAGGTGTTAATTTCTCTTGATTTTCCTATTTCTTAATCACCACAATACATTTTAAACTCTTGGTCGGCGAAATGAGTTACGTTATGTTTTAGATATTTATTGAGTTAAATATGATGATCTATCTATCTATCTATTGCCAGACGCCTCAATCCCGTTTGGGGTGGCCACAAACAAATCGCCTCCAAGTCGCCCTGTCCCCCGCTATTTCACTGCCCTGCTCCCAACTCACACACCCCTCTCTCATATACCTCTCCACCCCATCCCTCCATCTCATCCTCGGCCTCCCCCTCCCTTTTCCCCCCTCCACCTCACTCACATACACTCTCTTCGTCAGTCTTTCACCCTCCATCCTCTCCACATGGCCAAACCATCTCAGTGTGTTCCTCATAACGCTTCCTATCACATCCACATCCACACCACAACGCTCCTTTATATCCTCATTCGTCAGCCTGTCTCTCCACGTGACCCCACAGGCTCCTCTTAAATAACTCATTTCCACTGCTCTCACTCTTGACTTGTGTCCTTCCAACAATGTCCAAGCTTCACTTCCGTACGTTAGAGTTGGTATCACAATACTGTCATGTAGTAACTTTTTCACTTCCATCCTCACTTCCCTGTTTCTTATCACTGCTTTCAAAGAACCAGCAACCTTTCTTCCCTGCTGTACCCTTTCAAGCACTGCACCCTCCAAACCTCCATCCTTACTCATCACACTACCCAAATACTTAAACGTACTCACATTTTCCAATTCCTCACCATCCAACCTCGCTGTACATTCACTAACTTCACCTCTCTCAAAGATTACAATTAGGATTAATAAGATTCTTATAAGAATTAACTACTATTATTATTAATATTACTGACTTTGGTATATGTAATAGTATTTGACTATTAAATCAATTGTATTATAGTCTATATTCCAGTAGTACCCGAGTTGACATACCTGATTTATGATGTTTCGAAACAGTTCCATTTAGTGTATCAGACTATTGTTGCATTCACTCGACCGTGGGTTTGATATCCTCGTAGTCCTTATACCTAAATATATCTTGACAACAGACATCTAACAGCTTTATGGAACTCTTGCTATGCTGACAGGGATCTAATATACTTTTCATAGGCCATCCTCTGCTCACTTCCACCCCTGTCCATATGTGGAATACAGGCGTACCAACTGTTACCGAGGCTCTGGGAACCATATGAATCACTTCGTCTAGTGGAGAGCTTTTTTTTTTTTTTTTTTTTTTTTTTTTTGACAGGCGTTCTTGAAAACTGTCCATCCATATCCAACTTACTGTCGTTGTTATATGCAGATCGGTATACAGGTGTTTGGAAAGCCACAACCAAGCGGAGCCCAGTTGTGATGTTTCAGACTAATTTTTACGGTAACTGAAAGGCTTAACATAAGTAAAGGAGTTTCTTTATATCCGCTTTCGTGCGTCACTTGTGGTGAGTGAAATAGCGAACGTATTTAAAAAAGAACTACAGCTGGGCTGTCACATTCTTATAGCACTGAGCAGCGTCAAGACTTTAAAGGTAGCGGATCTCAACATGAATTACCGCAATATATATAAATACTTCAACTTTGTATACCCTTCCACACCAGTCATGAGTTGCTCCTCCTATAATAGTTCCCTTTTACAGATGTAATTAATAGAACCTTTTAAAAGCCCCTTAGTACATGAACTTCATTGGCTGTTTCTCGGTAATATGTTAATTCTTCTTTTTTTTTTCTTTTTAATCTTCTTGAGTTACCAGAACGTTCTTTTTGCTTATTGTTTGAACTAACATAAAATTTACCCATTTAACTTGTGAAAATGTCTGTTCAGCAGAAGCGTTGTTTGAGTGGCTGTATGCTTTTATTGCAAACTCTCTGATATCTTTCATCACAAGTCCTCTCCAGTATTTTTACTGTGGTTGCAGTTGTCCAGAATAGTGATCTAGTATAATGCCTTTAAAAAACTGACGGCATTCGTTACTTATGAGCTATACTGATAAGCCAGTTAATTGGTAACTCCGAGAACAGCAGCCCTGTATGATTTAGGCAATCAGTTTGTGACAGATTCTGTACTTTATTTGTTTCAGTATTTTCGGGTATGCGAACATGAGGTTCCTTACATGCTCTGACACGGAATTTGCACTACATAGACGGCATATTAACATGATTTTCCTTATTTCGATTTATTATTGAACACATAGTACACTACGAAAGTGGCTCAATAGTCCAATAAAGAGCCCAAATATAATTCAAAGTAGCTCAAAAGGCAGCAGGTAGCAGATGCCAGATTTGGGTAAGGATGGAAAGAATAATAAAACACTAACACCAGGCCGTGAAATGGCTATATTGCACTAAGGCAGATGATAACAGAGGGAAAAATTTAATTAAGTGCAGGATGTGAAGATAGATTCGGCGTTGATGGTGTCCATGTTGCTAGATTCGGCGTTGCTAGATTCGGAGTCGATAGATTTGGCACTTATAGATTGACTGAGTCGGCGTTGGCAAAATCAAAGTATGTGGGAGCCAATACTAAAGGGCATTGGGATTCCCAGCCCCCCTCTCCCCTCCCTTTTAGTAATTTCTCACGACACACCGGGAATACGAGGCTAGTTATTTATTTCCCCTGAATACAGGTGAATCCCCTACCCCAAGAGAGCTAGATCTGGGTAGCGTACAGCCACAAAACGTAGCACGCTGTTTTTCTCCCAACCTGGCAGCCCTGATCTGGAGTAATAGCAGCAATGTTTTAACGAGAATTAGTTCAGTAAGGAATGTGCAAAATTTTGCTCGTCCACAGCTCTGTGCTTATTTGCTTTCCGTCGCTCTCAGCCAGTGCCAATATTGTTGGCACCATCATACTTTACTTCAAGGCAATTTTTTAAAAAGATCATTTAGTTGCGCAGCCTTATCTATGGGTAGACAATTATACAAACCACACCTAGCAAAACCTAACCTAACCGTGAAAGCTAGAAACTTTGAGCAAGTTAAGGGCGAAGGATGCCATTGTTATGACAGTAAATACTTGGATTTAACTGTCATGTTATACCATGCTGGGTTTGCAAAATGTCCAAGATTTGGCTAAGCAAATAGATACAATAACTACTTTTTTTTTTTTTCAATCCTAAATGTTCATACAGCTGTAACAAGTATATGTCATTTTATATCTTTTTCCTGCCACACACACACACACACTAGTATATATATATATATATATATATATATATATATATATATATATATATATATATATATATATATATATGTATATATGTGTGTGTGTGTGTGTGTGTGTGTGTGTGTGTGTGTAATCTGCTAAACGATCTTTGTATGCGACATGTTTTAGAGGTGTAATACTGTATGGTGGTGAGACTTGGGCAGTAAACGAAGAGGACATTCGCAGGATCCAACGCACATAAATGAAAATGATTGGGTGGATGTGCAGTGAGTCCAAAAATGCAAGGCCCGGGGGAGACTAGGTTTCCGATGGAAGAGTTGCGAGGAAGGATGGGAATGGAGTGGATTCGTGTTGTGATGAGGAGAGGCAGACTGAGTATGTTTGGGCATGTGGAGAGAATGGGGGATGGCAGTTGGGTGCAGAAAGTGAGATGTGTGAACGTTGGGGGTAGGACTACGAAAAGCAAACCGAAAAAGATCTGGGACAAGGTCATAGAGTGTGACCTCAAGGATAGGGGACTGAGTAAGGAGACTACCACTAGAGAGAGAGAGAGAGAGAGAAAGAGAGAGACAGACAGACAGACAGACAGACAGACAGACAGACAGACAGACTGAGAGTTTCGTTGGCATTTACAGCATTCTCAAGATGAGGGTAACTTTGTCTTTTGCCAGTCGTCAGAATGAGATCCGTCCTGTCTGACGCTCCCAGTCTCCATTTAGCTATTATGTCTGCTCGTCAAATCAAACCAAGACCGTCAAATGATAACTCACACCAACGTTAAGCTACAACACTGTAAAAGATTTTTTAATATCCATGCCAATATTCGACTGGTAAGACTCGATCATCGTGCGGATCGATGCAGCCGACAAGAGAAATTAGCTTGTCAAAGATATTGCGGAGTTTGATGGTTATTTGCCTTTAATGCATATAAAACATAATATGTACTGATAAAAATACTGCTGTACTGTGTGGTGGTGAGCCATTGCTTTCATTATCATTGCATTAGCAAGCGAGGTTATTCCTGCTTTACGGTCCATAGCCGTGAGGGGAATGCTATTACGATGCATTTAATCATAATACACTTTCCATTAAGTAAAGCGAATCATGTAGTTGAAGTCTGAACTTTGGTACAGTGAAACACTGAGTGGACAGCTAAAGAAACGCTCAGCGAAATTAAAAGACATTCAGACAATGTTAATGAAATGTGTAAGTAATATTAAGGCTACAAATAACGTTCTCATAAAGTGCAAAACATGTGGTTATTTACGATACAAGAATATTAGCCCAGAGAAGGACAAAAAATGTGACCTATGCCGAGAACAAAGTTCGATACAGTAATAAAAATATGTGGTGGTGATAGAACTGATCAACAGTAAACTGGACAGACAGGGGGAAATTGAGAGCAGCATTTGCCGTGCGGTGAACGGTCATAGTTCCAGTGCTTGCTGATGCCGATCATAGTATATATATATATATATATATATATATATATGGAGCCTCTTTGGTACAGTGGTAGAGTGTGCGTTTCGTACATGGGTGGACCAGGGTTCGCGCCCCGCCAGGGTAATAAACTTTGGGAGTGTTCACCCGGCCACGTACTACATTGGCGGACACCAGGGGAGCTGTGGTTGAACCAGTGTCGCTTACTGTAAAGTATGCTTGCACCCAGTCGGCTTGCGCGGGCCGATTACACTTGGATAACACACGACACACACATCCAAAGCCACTCTAACACTACAATTACACTAACAAGCACTTCTCACCCTACATACAATCTCTACTAGACAGCCTAAGCCGCGTGGTAGAGATACATTGGCTGTATCGTCCCGACTTCAGTTGGGTTAGGCCGGTCCTGCAGTGGATACTCAAACGGCTGATGATGATGATGATATGTATATATATATATATATTGTTACATAGCCTGTGATTTCATCATCCTTTGTGTAATTTTAACGCACAGTATGCTGCATGTTTGATCACGAGCGTGTTCTGCCTCAGTCCTCCCCTTCTACCGTTATAGTAGAGTAAGTCGTTCTTTCTGTTGTTCAGAGCGGGATTGTCAACTCTTTGTCCCCATGGCTTCATTTGCGCGCCCTTCTTACAAGTTGTATCAAGCTCTGCCAGCCCCTATATAATGAGCTCAGTCTCTACATTAATTGCCACTTAGATCTATTCCTCATTTTGTTCACATCTCTGTCCTCCCCTGTACAGTATTATTGTGAGTGCTCAGGAAGTCTCCAACCATCTAGCAGCTGTGTAATTTGAGTATAACTGTTGTTGCATTTTTTCTTGTACTGTGTAGCGTAAGGTTAATTCTTAGGCCTAGTAAGGTTTTTGTAATTTATGTAGGATTCATTTTGTCAGCCAGTTTTAATAATATTTTGTATCTGTAATAATTTATCTTGCATTAACTGAGCATTACCCAGTGTATTTTCATTTTATCAGGGCTGACTTAGATAAATTTACTCTTATTAATTTCGTGTTAATAGAGGCTATTGCAGTTAACCATATATTTAACCTGTTTTTTGCCATTACATTATCCTTATGAGTCCTGAATGTTTTGTTGTTAGTTTGAGCATTAAACTTTAACTTGTAATTTTACCTAACTCTTTTATTTTGAACCTGGACCTTTACGGGACAGTAGTGTTTATTAGTATTCTCACTTAAAGTGTACATTATCTTTCTCTGTTCCGTAACATAAATTTGGCGACCTCATATCAGGATATTCAGGATATTATCATAAGGATATTGCTTGATATTTTGTGACTGTTACTTATTCATGATGTCTACTATTACTACACTTGATGAAGCCAAAGATTTTTTGTCAAATGTGCAAACAGTGTTGGATGTAGAAAACAGAACAAAGAATGACCTTTAGCTTGTTGCTCAACAATTGGGAATTGCTGTTCGCTCTCATCATTCTAAAGATCAAATTGTTGACATGATTAATGAAAGCTTGTTTAATGTAACTCCTCCAAATGAGCAAACGCAGATTGAATTAGCTAAGTTACAGCTAGCCCTGCAGGAGGCTCAGGCTAAGGAGGCGGAGTCTCGTTCTAAGGAGGCTGAGGCACAAGTTGAACTTGCTAGGATTCAGGCAGACCATGAGTATCGCATGAACCAAGGTGGAACTGGATCATCTAGCTCTGATGATTTTGATGTGGCTAAAAATGTTAAACTTGTCCCTCCTTTTAATGAATCTGATTTAACAAAGTATTTTCAATTGTTTGAGAGGGTAGCTACAGGTTTTAATTGGCCAAAAAGGTATTGGCCAGTATTCCTTCAAACTGTTCTCACCGGTAAAGCTCAAGTAACTTATGCATCTTTGCCTCAGGATCAATGTGATAATTATGATGTAGTTAAGAGCTTGATTCTTAAGGCCTATGAGCTTGTTCCTGAAGCTTATAGAGTAAAATTTAGGACAACTTACAAGCAAGATAAGCAATCCCATGTTGAGTATGCAAAAATCAAAGAAGATCTGTTAGAGCAGTGGTTAAATTCTAAGAATGTGGATTCTGATTTTGACAAATTTAAGCACATGATTTTGCTGGAGGACTTCAAGAGGTGTGTTAATAAAGATGTAAGCCTATATCTTGATGAGAAAAGAATAGATAATTTGTCTGATGCTGCAGTTTTAGCTGATGAATATGTTCTCACTCACAAGAGATATTCTAAAGAAAAAGGGAAAGCTGAGAGTAAGTACGTTGCCTCTACTCAGAGTACAGGTAACAGGAAAGAGAATAAAGATGATGTTTCTCAGGAAGTAAATACCAGCTTCAACTCTAGATTTCAGAAAAGTGAATGTACTTATTGTAGTAAGCTTGGTCATACTACGGAGAAATGTTTCAGGAGACAGAGTGATGTGAACAAAAAGGAGTCTTTAAATATTCAGTCAATTGGTCTAGTGTCCACCCTTGAGAGTTCCCAGAATTCTTTAACTGAGTTAACTGAACTTGCTTTGAGGGGTAACTTAAATTCTCATAATGAAGCTCCTCTTTTGAGCAGTAACGTGGGTGACACTCTCAAGAGTTCATGTGCTAATTTCCTGTCTGATGGCTTTGTCAGTCCTCTGGACAGTAATGACAGGAAATCAGTTAAAATATATCGTGATACAGGTGCTTGCCAATCCCTTATGCTGACCAGTGTTCTAGGCTCTAATGTTAATTCCTCTGATGAAACTGTAATCTTACAAGTCGTAGGGAATAATTACTTCTCTGTCCCTCTGTGCAGAGTGAATTTAGAGTCTGGTTTTGTTAATGGTTCCGTTATGGTTGGGTTGGTTGAGACACTCCCAATGTCAGGTGTAACTTTCTTACTTGGAAATGATATTGGTGGAAGTCAAGTGTGTCCAGCTCCTCAGTTGTCTAGTGAGCCAAGGGCTGCGTCCCAGGATTGTGATGTCCCTGATGTGTTCCCTGCATGTGATGTCACTAGGGCTAAGTCTAAAGTTACTGGTGATTTAGAGGATAATGATGATGATGATGTTATCCTAGCTGACACTTTTCTTGCTAATTTGGACCACTCACCAGATGAGGCAGTACCGCGTAGTGTTGATAATTTGTCTCGTCAAGAGTTGGTTGAGTTGCAGGTTGCTGACCCTGAGTTGAAAGGTCTAGCTAACTCTGCTTGTAGTGAGGAAGAGTCAGCCGGTGCTTCTACTTATTATTATATAAAGTCAGGAGTACTTATGAGGAAGTGGAGACCCCCAACAGCATCAGCCGACTGTGAATGGGAGGTTGTACATCAAGTTGTCATCCCTCGTGTTTGTAGGCAGGATATCATTAGAGTGGCTCATTATTCCAGTTTGGCATGACACCTTGGAGTGAGGAAGACTGTGGCACGCATTTTGAAACACTTCTACTGGCCAGGTATCTTCAGGGATGTTTCCTGGTATTGTAAGTCTTGTCACACCTGTCAAGTTGTGGGGAAGTGTAATCAGACCGAAAAGGTTGCACCTCTAGTTCCCATTCCTCCTTTTGAGGCGCCATTCACCCGTGTGTTGGTGGATATTGTGGGCCCTCTTCCTAAGAATTCTTCAGGATTTTCTTATGTGTTGACCCTGATTGATATGGCTACTCGTTATCCTGAAGCCATTCCACTTAGAAATATCTCAGCAAAGAACGTGGTTAAGGAAATGCTAGGGTTCTTCACGAAGTTTGGTCTGCCCAAGGAGGTACAGTCAGACCGGGAAGTAATTTCATGTCAAATGTTTTCAAGCAGTCTCTGAAAGAGTTGGGCATCACCCAGATCGCGTCTTCAGCTTACCATCCCCAGACCCAAGGAGCGTTGGAGAGATATCATCAAACATTCAAATCGATGCTCAAGAAATACTGTATGGAACATCAGAAAGACTGGGATAAAGGTCTTCCATTTGTTGTATTTGCCGCAAGAGAATCTCCAAATGAATCACTGGGCTTCTCACCTTTTGAACTACTGTTTGGCCATGAAGTAAGAGGACCCCTTAAGTTACTCAAGGAATGCTGGCTGTTGGAGGAAGATGACGTCAACCTGCTGGAGTATGTGATGAAGTTCAAAGAACGGCTGTCCACTGCTTTACAGCTGGCGAGAGAGAAATTAGGAGCTGCTCAGGAGAAGATGAAGACTTGGTATGATAAGAAATCCAGGTTACGCCACTTTCAGCCAGGAGATCAGGTTTTGATTCTGCTACCGGTTCATGGGCAACCTCTTCAAGCCAAGTTTAGTGGTCCTTATTTCGTGGAGAAGAAACTCAGTGATGTCAACTATGTCATCGCCACACCAGATCGTAGAAAGAACAAGAAACTATGTCACATCAACATTCTAAAGTTATATCACAGGCGGGACGAAAATAATCCAGTCTGCACTGTAGCTGTTCCACCCGAGTCTGCAAGTGAAGCTCTCCCATGCAGTATGAGCCTGAGTGATAGTTTGGGGAAGAATCCTGATATCATGAATGATCTCCAGACTAAGCTTTCTCATCTACCTCCCGAGGAAAGGCAGGAGTTTTCGGCATTACTGCAGGAGTACCCGCAAGTGTTCCGTGCCACTCCAGGAAGAACCACTGTGTTGATGCATGATGTCAATGTTGGAGACGCAAAGCCAATTAAATTGCCTCCTTACCGTGTGAACCCAGTGAAAGTTCCTCTCATCCAGAAGGAGCTTGGCTACCTGTTGGACCACAAGATGATTGAGCCCTGTCAGAGCGAGTGGAGTTCTCCTGTCACTCTAGTCCCTAAGCCAGGTGGGTCACAGAGGCTTTGCATCGACTACAGACGTGTTAATCAGATAACCAAAACAGACACTTACCCTCTCCCTCGTGTGGAAGATTGCATAGACAAGATCGGAAAGGCTAGGTACATAAGTAAGTTTGATTTGTTAAAGGGATACTGGCAAGTACCTATGACTGAACGTGCTAGGGAGATCTCATGTTTTGTAACACTAGGAAAAACTTTTGCATGTTCTCTAATGCCATATGGTATGAAGGATGCACCAGCCACTTTTCAGAAGCTCATGAATGTTGTAACAGAGGGTTTGGCAGGGTGTGTTGTTTATATTGATGATGCATTGATCTTCAGTGACAACTGGAAAGATCACCTATACCATGTCAGTAAATTTCTTGAGCGTTTGGTTCATGCTAATCTTGTAGCTAATTTATCAAAGTGTGAGTTTGGTCAAACTAAAGTTCAGTACCTTGGGTACGTAATTGGTGATGGACATGTTGCACCACCAGGAGCTAAGGTTCAGGTTATAAGTGATCTTCCCAGACCTAAAAGTAGGAAAGAGCTACAAAGATTTTTGGGAATGGTAGGTTATTACAGGAGATTTGTTCTTAACTTTTCAATTCTTGTATCACCACTTACAGACCTACTGGAAAAGGGAGTTAAATTTGTCTGGACCGATAACTGTGAATCCTCTTTCACCAAACTTAAAGCTATCCTATTAAGTCAGCCAGTGCTCGCTACTCCAAATTTTGCTAAGCCTTTTAAGATGTCTGTTGATGCAAGTGATACAGGAGCTGGGGCTGTTTTGCTGCAAGAGGATGATCAGGGTATTGAACACCCTGTATCTTACTACAGTAAGAAGTTCACTCCACCTCAAAAGAACTACTCAACTATTGAGAAAGAGCTTTTGGCCTTGATTTTGGGTTTACAGCATTTTTCATTTTATTTGTGTTCTGGTTTTGACCCCATAGTCATTTATACCGGTCATAACCCACTGAAATTCCTTAGTAAGTTTAAAGATAAAAATCAGAGATTAACAAGATGGAGTCTACTTCTTCAGGAGTATTCATTAGACATACAACATGTCAAGGGGAAAGAAAATGTTATTGCAGATTGCTTATCTAGAATTTAGACAGATTGTTTTAGAGTAATAAGAAATTTCCTTTGTAAATTTCTTTTTCTTTGTGGGGAGGTGTTACATAGCCTATGATTTCATCATCCTTTGTGTAATTTTAACGCACAGTATGCTGCATGTTTGATCACGAGCGTGTTCTGCCTCAGTTCCCCCTTCTATCGTTATAGTAGAGTAAGTCGTTCTTTCTGTTGTTCAGAGCGGGATTGTCAACTCTTTGTCCCCATGGCTTCATTTGCGCATCCTTCTTACAAGTTGTATCAAGCTCTGCCAGCCCCTATATAATGAGCTCAGTCTCTACATTAATTGCCACTTAGATCTACTCCTCATTTTGTTCACATCTCTGTCCTCCCCTGTACAGTATTATTGTGAGTGCTCAGGAAGTCTCCAACCATCTAGCAGCTGTGTAATTTGAGTATAACTGTTGTTGCATTTTTTCTTGTACTGTGTAGCGTAAGGTTAATTCTTAGGCCTAGTAAGGTTTTTGTAATTTATGTAGGATTCATTTTGTCGGCCAGTTTTAATAATATTTTGTATTTGTAATAATTTATCTTGCATTAACTGAGCATTACCCAGTGTATTTTCATTTTATCAGGGCTGACTTAGATAAATTTACTCTTATTAATTTCGTGTTAATAGAGGCTATTGCAGTTAACCATATATTTAACCTGTTTTTTGCCATTACATTATCCTTATGAGTCCTGAATGTTTTGTTGTTAGTTTGAGCATTAAACTTTAACTTGTAATTTTACCTAACTCTTTTATTTTGAACCTGGACCTTTACGGGACAGTAGTGTTTATTAGTATTCTCACTTAAAGTGTACATTATCTTTCTCTGTTCCGTAACATAAATTTGGCGACCTCATATCAGGATATTCAGGATATTATCATAAGGATATTGCTTGATATTTTGTGACTGTTACTTATTCATGATGTCTACTATTACTACACTTGATGAAGCCAAAGATTTTTTGTCAAATGTGCAAACAGTGTTGGATGTAGAAAACAGAACAAAGAATGACCTTTAGCTTGTTGCTCAACAATTGGGAATTGCTGTTCGCTCTCATCATTCTAAAGATCAAATTGTTGACATGATTAATGAAAGCTTGTTTAATGTAACTCCTCCAAATGAGCAAACGCAGATTGAATTAGCTAAGTTACAGCTAGCCCTGCAGGAGGCTCAGGCTAAGGAGGCGGAGTCTCGTTCTAAGGAGGCTGAGGCACAAGTTGAACTTGCTAGGATTCAGGCAGACCATGAGTATCGCATGAACCAAGGTGGAACTGGATCATCTAGCTCTGATGATTTTGATGTGGCTAAAAATGTTAAACTTGTCCCTCCTTTTAATGAATCTGATTTAACAAAGTATTTTCAATTGTTTGAGAGGGTAGCTACAGGTTTTAATTGGCCAAAAAGGTATTGGCCAGTATTCCTTCAAACTGTTCTCACCGGTAAAGCTCAAGTAACTTATGCATCTTTGCCTCAGGATCAATGTGATAATTATGATGTAGTTAAGAGCTTGATTCTTAAGGCCTATGAGCTTGTTCCTGAAGCTTATAGAGTAAAATTTAGGACAACTTACAAGCAAGATAAGCAATCCCATGTTGAGTATGCAAAAATCAAAGAAGATCTGTTAGAGCAGTGGTTAAATTCTAAGAATGTGGATTCTGATTTTGACAAATTTAAGCACATGATTTTGCTGGAGGACTTCAAGAGGTGTGTTAATAAAGATGTAAGCCTATATCTTGATGAGAAAAGAATAGATAATTTGTCTGATGCTGCAGTTTTAGCTGATGAATATGTTCTCACTCACAAGAGATATTCTAAAGAAAAAGGGAAAGCTGAGAGTAAGTACGTTGCCTCTACTCAGAGTACAGGTAACAGGAAAGAGAATAAAGATGATGTTTCTCAGGAAGTAAATACCAGCTTCAACTCTAGATTTCAGAAAAGTGAATGTACTTATTGTAGTAAGCTTGGTCATACTACGGAGAAATGTTTCAGGAGACAGAGTGATGTGAACAAAAAGGAGTCTTTAAATATTCAGTCAATTGGTCTAGTGTCCACCCTTGAGAGTTCCCAGAATTCTTTAACTGAGTTAACTGAACTTGCTTTGAGGGGTAACTTAAATTCTCATAATGAAGCTCCTCTTTTGAGCAGTAACGTGGGTGACACTCTCAAGAGTTCATGTGCTAATTTCCTGTCTGATGGCTTTGTCAGTCCTCTGGACAGTAATGACAGGAAATCAGTTAAAATATATCGTGATACAGGTGCTTGCCAATCCCTTATGCTGACCAGTGTTCTAGGCTCTAATGTTAATTCCTCTGATGAAACTGTAATCTTACAAGTCGTAGGGAATAATTACTTCTCTGTCCCTCTGTGCAGAGTGAATTTAGAGTCTGGTTTTGTTAATGGTTCCGTTATGGTTGGGTTGGTTGAGACACTCCCAATGTCAGGTGTAACTTTCTTACTTGGAAATGATATTGGTGGAAGTCAAGTGTGTCCAGCTCCTCAGTTGTCTAGTGAGCCAAGGGCTGCGTCCCAGGATTGTGATGTCCCTGATGTGTTCCCTGCATGTGATGTCACTAGGGCTAAGTCTAAAGTTACTGGTGATTTAGAGGATAATGATGATGATGATGTTATCCTAGCTGACACTTTTCTTGCTAATTTGGACCACTCACCAGATGAGGCAGTACCCCGTAGTGTTGATAATTTGTCTCGTCAAGAGTTGGTTGAGTTGCAGGTTGCTGACCCTGAGTTGAAAGGTCTAGCTAACTCTGCTTGTAGTGAGGAAGAGTCAGCCGGTGCTTCTACTTATTATTATATAAAGTCAGGAGTACTTATGAGGAAGTGGAGACCCCCAACAGCATCAGCCGACTGTGAATGGGAGGTTGTACATCAAGTTGTCATCCCTCGTGTTTGTAGGCAGGATATCATTAGAGTGGCTCATTATTCCAGTTTGGCATGACACCTTGGAGTGAGGAAGACTGTGGCACGCATTTTGAAACACTTCTACTGGCCAGGTATCTTCAGGGATGTTTCCTGGTATTGTAAGTCTTGTCACACCTGTCAAGTTGTGGGGAAGTGTAATCAGACCGAAAAGGTTGCACCTCTAGTTCCCATTCCTCCTTTTGAGGCGCCATTCACCCGTGTGTTGGTGGATATTGTGGGCCCTCTTCCTAAGAATTCTTCAGGATTTTCTTATGTGTTGACCCTGATTGATATGGCTACTCGTTATCCTGAAGCCATTCCACTTAGAAATATCTCAGCAAAGAACGTGGTTAAGGAAATGCTAGGGTTCTTCACGAAGTTTGGTCTGCCCAAGGAGGTACAGTCAGACCGGGGAAGTAATTTCATGTCAAATGTTTTCAAGCAGTCTCTGAAAGAGTTGGGCATCACCCAGATCGCGTCTTCAGCTTACCATCCCCAGACCCAAGGAGCGTTGGAGAGATATCATCAAACATTCAAATCGATGCTCAAGAAATACTGTATGGAACATCAGAAAGACTGGGATAAAGGTCTTCCATTTGTTGTATTTGCCGCAAGAGAATCTCCAAATGAATCACTGGGCTTCTCACCTTTTGAACTACTGTTTGGCCATGAAGTAAGAGGACCCCTTAAGTTACTCAAGGAATGCTGGCTGTTGGAGGAAGATGACGTCAACCTGCTGGAGTATGTGATGAAGTTCAAAGAACGGCTGTCCACTGCTTTACAGCTGGCGAGAGAGAAATTAGGAGCTGCTCAGGAGAAGATGAAGACTTGGTATGATAAGAAATCCAGGTTACGCCACTTTCAGCCAGGAGATCAGGTTTTGATTCTGCTACCGGTTCATGGGCAACCTCTTCAAGCCAAGTTTAGTGGTCCTTATTTCGTGGAGAAGAAACTCAGTGATGTCAACTATGTCATCGCCACACCAGATCGTAGAAAGAACAAGAAACTATGTCACATCAACATTCTAAAGTTATATCACAGGCGGGACGAAAATAATCCAGTCTGCACTGTAGCTGTTCCACCCGAGTCTGCAAGTGAAGCTCTCCCATGCAGTATGAGCCTGAGTGATAGTTTGGGGAAGAATCCTGATATCATGAATGATCTCCAGACTAAGCTTTCTCATCTACCTCCCGAGGAAAGGCAGGAGTTTTCGGCATTACTGCAGGAGTACCCGCAAGTGTTCCGTGCCACTCCAGGAAGAACCACTGTGTTGATGCATGATGTCAATGTTGGAGACGCAAAGCCAATTAAATTGCCTCCTTACCGTGTGAACCCAGTGAAAGTTCCTCTCATCCAGAAGGAGCTTGGCTACCTGTTGGACCACAAGATGATTGAGCCCTGTCAGAGCGAGTGGAGTTCTCCTGTCACTCTAGTCCCTAAGCCAGGTGGGTCACAGAGGCTTTGCATCGACTACAGACGTGTTAATCAGATAACCAAAACAGACACTTACCCTCTCCCTCGTGTGGAAGATTGCATAGACAAGATCGGAAAGGCTAGGTACATAAGTAAGTTTGATTTGTTAAAGGGATACTGGCAAGTACCTATGACTGAACGTGCTAGGGAGATCTCATGTTTTGTAACACTAGGAAAAACTTTTGCATGTTCTCTAATGCCATATGGTATGAAGGATGCACCAGCCACTTTTCAGAAGCTCATGAATGTTGTAACAGAGGGTTTGGCAGGGTGTGTTGTTTATATTGATGATGCATTGATCTTCAGTGACAACTGGAAAGATCACCTATACCATGTCAGTAAATTTCTTGAGCGTTTGGTTCATGCTAATCTTGTAGCTAATTTATCAAAGTGTGAGTTTGGTCAAACTAAAGTTCAGTACCTTGGGTACGTAATTGGTGATGGACATGTTGCACCACCAGGAGCTAAGGTTCAGGTTATAAGTGATCTTCCCAGACCTAAAAGTAGGAAAGAGCTACAAAGATTTTTGGGAATGGTAGGTTATTACAGGAGATTTGTTCTTAACTTTTCAATTCTTGTATCACCACTTACAGACCTACTGGAAAAGGGAGTTAAATTTGTCTGGACCGATAACTGTGAATCCTCTTTCACCAAACTTAAAGCTATCCTATTAAGTCAGCCAGTGCTCGCTACTCCAAATTTTGCTAAGCCTTTTAAGATGTCTGTTGATGCAAGTGATACAGGAGCTGGGGCTGTTTTGCTGCAAGAGGATGATCAGGGTATTGAACACCCTGTATCTTACTACAGTAAGAAGTTCACTCCACCTCAAAAGAACTACTCAACTATTGAGAAAGAGCTTTTGGCCTTGATTTTGGGTTTACAGCATTTTTCATTTTATTTGTGTTCTGGTTTTGACCCCATAGTCATTTATACCGATCATAACCCACTGAAATTCCTTAGTAAGTTTAAAGATAAAAATCAGAGATTAACAAGATGGAGTCTACTTCTTCAGGAGTATTCATTAGACATACAACATGTCAAGGGGAAAGAAAATGTTATTGCAGATTGCTTATCTAGAATTTAGACAGATTGTTTTAGAGTAATAAGAAATTTCCTTTGTAAATTTCTTTTTCTTTGTGGGGAGGTGTTACATAGCCTATGATTTCATCATCCTTTGTGTAATTTTAACGCACAGTATGCTGCATGTTTGATCACGAGCGTGTTCTGCCTCAGTCCCCCCCTTCTATCGTTATAGTAGAGTAAGTCGTTCTTTCTGTTGTTCAGAGCGGGATTGTCAACTCTTTGTCCCCATGGCTTCATTTGCGCATCCTTCTTACAAGTTGTATCAAGCTCTGCCAGCCCCTATATAATGAGCTCAGTCTCTACATTAATTGCCACTTAGATCTACTCCTCATTTTGTTCACATCTCTGTCCTCCCCTGTACAGTATTATTGTGAGTGCTCAGGAAGTCTCCAACCATCTAGCAGCTGTGTAATTTGAGTATAACTGTTGTTGCATTTTTTCTTGTACTGTGTAGCGTAAGGTTAATTCTTAGGCCTAGTAAGGTTTTTGTAATTTATGTAGGATTCATTTTGTCGGCCAGTTTTAATAATATTTTGTATTTGTAATAATTTATCTTGCATTAACTGAGCATTACCCAGTGTATTTTCATTTTATCAGGGCTGACTTAGATAAATTTACTCTTATTAATTTCGTGTTAATAGAGGCTATTGCAGTTAACCATATATTTAACCTGTTTTTTGCCATTACATTATCCTTATGAGTCCTGAATGTTTTGTTGTTAGTTTGAGCATTAAACTTTAACTTGTAATTTTACCTAACTCTTTTATTTTGAACCTGGACCTTTACGGGACAGTAGTGATTATTAGTATTCTCACATAAAGTGTACATTATCTTTGTCTGTTCCGTAACAATATATATATATATATATATATATATATATATATATATATATATATATATATATATATATATATATATATATATATCATCAGTCGTTGAATATCCACTGCAGGAACGGCATATCCCGACCGAAAGGGGGATGATACAGCCTACGTATCTCAACCAAGTGGCTTAGGCTGTCTGGTAGAGATTGTATGTAGGGTGAGAAGTGCTTATATGTGTAAATGTAGTGTTGGAGTGGCTTTGAATGTGTGTGTAGACTGTGAACCAAGTGTAATCGGCCCGCGCAAGCTGACTGGGTGCAAGCATACTGTACAATATGCGATACTGGTTCAACCACAGCACCCCTTATGTCCGCCAAAGCAGCACGAGGGCAGGAGAACACTCCCAAAGTTTATTCCCTGGCTGGGCGCCAACCCTCGTTCTCAAGTGTATGAAAATGCACACTTTACCACTGTACCAGTGTCAGTATGTATATACGGTATATCTATATCTATATCTATATCTATCTGTCTATCTATATAGATAGATAGATAGATAGATATGTATATATACATATTTACTGTATTTATATATATATTTATATATATAAATATATATATATATATATATATATATATATATATATATATATATATATATATATAAACACACACACACACACATACGAGTATTTTATTCCAATATTCGTCAAATTATTTTCTTCTCGTAAGAGTGAGCCGTAGGAACCACAGAGAATTGACCTGCATAGCTACATGCTAGTGCTCGGCGGTATGATATAATATGCTTTAGTGTCTCTGTATAGGCTGAAACGAGAGATCACAGAAACCACTGTGCTATACCAAATGGATATAGGTAGAGAGAACGGTGATTGAGATGTCTGTGCAGTGAATGCAGAATCTGAAGAGTTAATGTAAAAGTAACAGGTTGGCTCTAGGAACAGATGGGCATTCAGATGTTTGCTCTTATACGACTGCCGTTGTTGTTGTTATTTCGTTAACCTCGGTCTGCCTGGTCAAGCAGACACATCGACCACAGGTAAGCAATTGTTTCTCTGAGGCCATGCTACAGGTACTGCGCTGTAAGTATACCGAGCAGGGAACCGGCGTCCCCTGTGTCAAACAGAGTCTCGCCAGGGTCTGACCAGAATCTTCCCTCACAGCAAGGTGCAGGGAAATAATATAAGAAGGTTGGTCCTAGGTGGACGTCGCAACTGCTTCGCTCCATGCTGGTTACACAGCGACATCACGTGTAGGCTCTTCATCAATGCCACTGTCTGGCTCGAAACAGAATAGAGACTTGTCTGTTATTTTAAAAATACATTTTATAATGCAGATAAGCCGGCACGATTAGACATGATTCTGGTACTTAAATGAAATGTATTTTTCTACAGGTTATGCATAGGAAGCTGATGGAGCATAATCTGCCAGGATAGAGGACTTAGTGATAAGTAAAATAAGCAAATAAACAAGAAGGGGACACTCATGGAGTGCAGCACCCGCGCCCACCGATTAGACCTGCGACCTTGACCTTCAAGTGATTGCTTTCAAAGTCAAATTACGTCTTTCTAAACTCATCCTTATCCCTTCCACCAAGTTTAGTCCAAATCGGATCAAGACTATTTAGCCTGGCCTTGCCATGTGACTTTGGCACTTGATTTTTCCCTATGACCATAACCTTTGGCTGATTCTCAAAATTGAATTCCCTTATCCTTGCCTTACCCTGAACTATTCGAATTTTTGTTTTTGCCAAAGTCAGAGAAAAACATGGATTATCTTTGCCTTGTGACCTTGAACTTTGACCGACTGTTGTAAAAAACAGTAGTTCAACCCTTGGCTGATCCTTAACAGTGCCACCAAGTTTGCTCCAAATCGGATCAAAGTTTTAGTTATTTTGATCATGCACAGACACACGGGCCGATATATGACCTTGTCCTGTGAGCCTGTTCTTTGATTTATAGTTTTCAAGAACAGTACATCAACCTCTTGGCTGACCCTCAATCCTTGCAATAAGTTTGGGTACAATAGGATAAAAGCTGGCTGGGTTATTTTGTTTACACACACACACACACACACACACACACACACACACACACACACACACACACACACACACACACGCACACACACAAACACACACGGCAAACAAAATATAAATCTCACACTAGTTTCCTTAGCGCTAGTATAACCATTAAAGTGCGCGTTGTGAGCACATGACGAGTGAGTGAGCGTTTGTATATATGCCTATCATCATAATTTCATCTTGGTGTAAACTTTCGACATTTCTGGTGAGGTGGCTGAACAATAACATAAGAATGATTGAGCCAGAATATTAAATTTCTCATTTTCTCTCTCTCACACACATATACACACATGCACACACGCACACACAGACACAAGCACGCACATGCAGCAATAGCAAAACAGAAAAACCACAATATTAACCCTAACTCCAGTAAGCGTCGGTAACTCCAATGTCTCATATATCAAAAGTTGAGCTGCCAAGTTTGTTTGTCCCAAATGTATAACAGAAGTTTTTAGTTCGCTGGTTTCCATATTACAGTAACCATCAAGAACGTTTGCGTATACAATGGCTCAGCGCACTCTTGCAAAAGGAGCTGGCGTGTGTTTTCGACAATGCAGAAGTATTCCGGGTGCTGGATGTGCATACAGCGAGGCACAATAGCATTTATTACACGCAGAATGCTCAGTTCTCTGCTCCTAACTTACCTTGTCAATGAACTGCGTCGGTAAACGCCTGACTATTGATCGAATGATAAAACCCAGTAATGGGGCGATTACCCTTGCTGATTTCATCCCCTAAACACTGCGAGCGTAATATCCAGTATTTAATTGTTAGAATTCATGCAAGAGAACATAGTGTTACAACAGGAAATCATTTAAAATTCGATCTCATATTGGTGCATGTCAATTGAAGCCTTCAGTACATTTCCTTGGAAAGCTGGGATTCCAAGGGGTCTCTTTGGTCTCATGAGTACTGTACATATATAGTGACGAACAAAATTTATTGAATGTATATACTACCTGCTGAAAGAATCTCTTCTTTATCTCACACAGTAAAAAAGTTATTAGCCTTTGAAAACCATTGCGGTCGGGCGGTGTCGTGTTGGGCCGGGCCGGGTCATGTTAGGTCGTTCATTTCTCAGCTGAACGTAAACATTGCTTCGCTTGCTGCGCTCGCTTGCCCGTACCAAAAAGAAAAAAAAATGGACTGGACTGTCGATACATAATCGTTTATTGTGAAAAAGGATGGCAATGAAAAGAGAAATGAATGGAGGACGCCGAAGAGGGGTGTGGTTATGAACCAAGAAGGTAATAGGTGAAAAATGTCTGCCTTCCTTTTAGCAAACGTTACAGTTATGCTTCGATATTGGGAGTGAAGCTAACGAAAACTGGTATTAGGAAAATCGATAATGCATACTGACGTAAAAGTCTGCATTTGGACTGGACATGTTGATGACAGATGGACAAAGAACAGGAACAAGCTGTGGTATTGGACTAAACTGAAGTGGAAATTAGGAATGAAGCCGAGTTTTTAGATTCTGTAGTTAACAAATATCATAGATTGTAGGAACAACTGAACGCACACACACACACACACACACACACACACACACACACACACACACACGTTGGGATGACAATGACAAAGAGAAACTTAAAAACAGGAATATCAGAATGGAAAATGACGGCGTTACACATCATAAATTATTTTTCCGATTTCAGCAAAATATACAGTGATAAACCGAAGCACGTTATCCATGAAACAGCTGCGGAGTGATTTAGAGTAACAGATCGTGAAAGAAACTGGATCTTCAAACATGAAAAATGAAGGCAGGCGTGATAGGATATAAAGAAAACATTTTAAAGGTTTCTCTCTCTCTCTCTCTCTCTCTCTCTCTCTCTCTCTCTCTCTCTCTCTCTCTCTCTCTCGTGTCTGATTCTTTGGACTGACCTGCCAGTCTGTTCCCTTATGCCCAACACTCATCGTACTTACCACCCACCATCACATGTCACAACTTAAGCGCTAATAACCACCAACTATACTGAATAAAAATTGCTTTACAACGTCACGCACCGCTGTCTGATTTAAATGCAATATATCCACACGTCTTGAGGTGAATGATCTGCTTTTCTTATAAATAATAACTCGGCCGTGTTTAACCTTTGGATCTCTCTTCGTTGCATTGAAAAAAGAAAAAAAAAATAGGCCACAGATACACCATACGCTACAATCAGATACCACATCACACCACACACCAAACCAGTACATATCATACCACAGTCACATAACACACCTCTCACAAATCACACTCGTCTCACAATAAATTCAATCACAACAGCACACCACACTAACTACATACACCACATCACTGTCAAACACCATACAGTCAAACACTAGTCTCACCCCCACCCCATAGGCATACATTACACCGCAGTTACGTACCAAACATACCACTCTACACTTAAACGCTACACCACAATCTCATATCACACAAGTACACACTACAGTGGCTACACAATAGTTTTATTCCACACAAGTCAAACATCACGCTACATGCATATACCAGGTGGTCACACAGCACACTATGTTCACATAATCATGCAATCATCCAAGTCATTGCTTAGTCATAAATCATACCAGTCACACACCATGCAGTTCCTATGCTTCACCATACAGTCACTCGCCACATCACAGTCATGCATCACAACAGAGTCATGCACCATATCATAGTCCCACACCCCAGCACAATGATGAATATGTACGTGAACCACAAACTTAACCTATAAAATCACAAGTACCTATCAGACTATAGCTACAAGCATATCCAATAACAATTCAAGCGCGGGACTAAATCTAAAAATGTAAACACCAAACTACAGATCTAATTCTACCTTAGGGTGAAGGAAGAGTTGTCGGTGGCAGTGAGGAAAAGATGTGTGTGAGGGGTGTTGTGATAGAGTGGATAGACAGAGGAGGGGCATGGGTCAGTGTTATAATTTCGAGTGGAAGACTGAGTAACAAGTGCCGTCCAGGACTTCTCATGGATGACAAGAACAACAGAGCTCCTTTATTAATCTAACAGTAGTTTATAAAGGCGCTCATCTAAGCGTACTTTGGAGGATTCCTGTACATTAGTTCGCCCTGTTTATACGAGATGGTTTACACTGTTTCAATAATTCAGTAGTTTGAGAAGTACGTCTTGTATTCCCAAGATTCCATGACAGTACATGTAGCCTATATAAAGTTGAGATCCCCTGAACAAGAAAAACACATGAGATTAGATTAGTCGGTAGAAGCAGAGGTTGGTCAGTAATAATGTGGTGGCACGAGATGAATGCTAATTTGTCTGCCTTGGCAAGATTTTTTTTTTCTACTCTAAGAAATGGGAAAGAATCGACCCTTCAGAAAAGAACTTTTATCTTATAATATGGTGATATACATCATACTGATCATCAGCATGTACTTACCACTTACAAGTTCTCACCTGACGGTTATGGCAGGTGTAGTATTTCATGCTAAATTGGGATCATTAATGTGTACTGATTTTGTAAAATTCAGCAAGGCACCACAATGTAACTTATTTTAATGTTTACATTTGGTTCAAGCAAAAAGCACAAATATATCATTTTGTGCTACGTAAATATTACATCGTGATTTCTCATCTTACAACGCCTATTTTTGTATTGACAAAATACCATGAAAATTATGTAAAATACAAAACTGTCTCGTTTCTCTAGGCAAATTTCACCTTCCTCATTTCTCGCAAATTTTGTAGCTCATTCTTCACTGGTTAATCAGTTATGCAGCATAACATAGTGTAATGCTGTGTTTTTAAGGCGACTTCTCGTCGTAAAAACACGAGCACTGGAACGGGGTCCTTTTACTAGACCGGATGTAATGCACTAACAAAGGAACAGGGCACAAAAAGAGACAGTATACCGTATCACATCTATGGCTTAAGTTCTACTCATTACAATGTACATACAACGATATTTAGTACATAGGAGAACAGAGATACAAGAATACACTCATCTGCGTAGAATGATCCAATATATATTAACACTGTGGCACAGGGCAGCCGTGGATATTCTTTACTGTTACTTGAATGGAATATTACGTCGCTGTGGTTGTTAGTTTGAATTAATTATTATGTCACTTCAAGATAATAATAAACTGGGGAGTTTCACTCTAGATCACTGCGATTGGGAGTCTGTGTCGGAGATATTACTATAATAGAGGCAGGGTGCGGATGGCGACACTCGACACTGTCACCAAGTCGCGGGGGCGCATACACTTGCTTTTCGGCTCACTCACGCACCTACCTCTAGTTTCACAGAAAACTCCCTGGTTCCTTGATGTAGGGGGGGACTGAGTTATTTATCACTTTACACTCCGTACCCTGATTACACGTATTTCTGTTATGCCACTGTTTCATATATCTTCTACAAAACACTGTCACTGTACTCTGGATCACTGCCACTGTCACTGTCTTACCCTTGTTTCCTGGGTTATTAAATCACTGGTACTTACTGTCAGGGAGGCTCCCTTGTCTGGGGCCTCGACCTGAGGGGCGGCTCCTTCCTAGGGCCGCGCTGGTGGGGTGCAGGGAGGCCCTGTGGTCTGGGGGCCTCGACCTGATCGGGGGCCTTCGGGGCTAGGGCCGAACAGCCGGAGTAGTCGGGCCTGCTTCCTCTGCCTCCGGGGAGTGAGGGAGCCTGGATCTCCGTCGTTGTAGACTGCAGTGGAGGGCCTGGGCGTCCTGGAACTGCGGGTGCTCAGGGTGAGAGGCGCCGTCAGGGCTGGGCTGCGGCAGCATCTCCTGTAGGGCTCCGACAGGGCTAAAGAACTCCCGGGTGTGGGCGGTAAGTCTGTTATCAGGCCTTGCCACCACTCTAGTGCCTCCTCCTGGCCTATAAGCCTGGATGGCGATGAAGGGCTCCCCGAAGGGAAAGAGGCTAAAGGGAGACTCACGCTCTTCGTGGTTCCCTGAGTGTGTCTATAGGTCTGAGTCGGGGCTCTACTTCCCCTATTGTGCACTTTGGCTGTAGCCGTGAACTTGCCCGGCGTGCGGGGGACACCTATAGGGTGATCGAGGTCGCCCATTCGCCGTGGCAAGGTACCGCCGGCGTGGTGTTCCTCCCGCAGTAGGAGACAAGCCGGAGTGAGGGGCTCAGGAGCCGCACTCTCTCCAATACAGACAGATCCTACCGTCAGGGAATTCTCCACCCTGGTACGTGCCCCGGCCGAAACCGAGTGTTTGCCCATACGGAAAGAGACTAACGGGTGAACAGGTTCACCCGTCCGTTGCGGCAAGATACCGACCCCGGGACACCGCTTCCGTAATTGGGTAGCGCTACACGTACAGTAGCAGGGTCTCTCTACCCTGGACCGTATTCTGGCCGTAGCCAAAGAACAACTGGAGAGGGATGCACACAGGCAACTCTCTCTCCTCAGCGTGTTAAGGCCGGAGCCTGGGGTCACCTTCCCCTTTACACACTCTGTCAGGCCGTAGCCTGTGTCTATCTCTCTTTCTCTCTTTTATCCGTAGCCTTGGGCCTCTTCCTGCCCTTGGGCCTCTTCCTGCCCTAGAGGGTGTAACAAGACCGTCAATACGGTGTTACCTGGGACTGACCTCTTTTCAGTCCCACCCCTGGTCTGACGATCACTACCCCGCCCGCACAGTAGTTCAGTTTCCCTGAACGCCTGGGGTTGGGGCACTTGCAGGGAATAGGGGCTCAGGGCCGGGATGCCCTGATGACCCTCTTGCCCGGGGTCATTAACCTCACCGGTGTGTCCTCCCGGAGTGGTGGTGGGGTGGCGGCTCGGTGGTGGTGTGGGGGGTGGTGAGGTGGGAGGTCCTGCGGCGGGCACGGCGGGCATTTTACCACCTTCCGCGTTGTTGAAGTCACGGCCCCGTGACTGGAGGTGGTAGGTGGTGGAGGTGGAAGTCTGGTAGGCCGGGGTGAGGTGTTGGGTGAGACTGACCCAGTGGGTGGTGAAGGTGTTACGCTCCTGATGGGGGTTGAGAGTGAGCCGGAGGGAGGATGGATGGTTGGTCCGGCGTAGGAGTCGGAGAAGGTGGTGGGTCCCTCGGATTCTGACAGGTGGGCGGTCGTGGCGGCGCCATAGCACTCTCTCAATTTTTGTTTCTGATTGTAAGATGTCGGTGGCGGGCATAGCGGGCGGTGATTGAGAGTGGCGGGTTGGAGGAGGTGGGGTGGTTGGTGAAGGATCAGAATCGGAGGAAGGTGGTGGTGGGTCAGGCAAGGGTGACGTGGGGGAAGGGGTTTGTGGGTATGGTGAGGTTGAGGGTGGGGTGGGGGAAGTGAGCGAGGAAAGAGAAGGTGTGTAGGTGGGAAAAGTGAGTGGCGGGGATGTGGTGCTGGTGGGTGGTGCGGGGTGGTAAGTGGGAGGGAGTAGACAGGAGGAGGCAGTTTTGGGAAGTGGGTTTGGGGAAGATGGGGTAAGGGTTCTAGGAGGCCTGCGAAAGGGGAGGCAGGCTTTGTGTTGAGGAGGAATAGGAAGGGGGGAGGCGGTAGTAGTGGAGAAAGTGGTGTGAGAGGTGGGAGGGTTAGGAATAGTGGTAGGATTAGGGGAGGGCAAAATAGAAGAGATAGTGGGAGGAGAGGAAATGGAAAGATGACGTTTTCCCCTGTCATCGGCTGGGGGAGATGTGAGGTGGCCCCAGTCATTACGGTGAGATGCGGGGGCAGTAGGGGGGGCGCCTTCTGTGACTTCCTCGTTTCACTTTTCTTCTTTGAGGCTTGGGGCGATCGGCGTATGGTGGGGAGGCTTGTGGGCGCTCTTGGTTTGTTTTGCTGCCCCGGGCAGCTTTTAGCTGCTCACGAATGTCGTGGATTGGGCACTCAGGGCAGCAAGGAGTAAATTCCCAAGGATTTACAGGGATGAGATCCGTGGGGAAGTGGTTGATGATGCCGATGCGTTTCGGGGAGGAGTGGACGGTTAGAAGGCGCCTTATTAAGTTGATTTGTTTATCCAGGTCTCCCGTCGGTTCATGTATTATGAAGTGGTTTTTAATGAAATCAGGGAGGATCCTGAGGAGTTTGTAGAATATGAGTTGTTCCCGGGTTTTTGCGTCTGTGCCTGGGTACGTAGCGGTGACGAGCCGCCTAGCCTGGATGAAGGTGTCATCGAGGATTCCGTCGTATGTGAGGGCGTCTACTTCCGACAAGGGTACAACTGTGCCCAGAGATGGTGTTGCCGCCTGTTTCACAATTTGTTTGAATTGATCCCATTTTAGTCTCAGGACGATTTTGGGAGAGACGCTAGTGATTATTATACCCAGGTTAGATAGTGTGACAGCGATCTTTTTTCTGTCTGAGTCGAACCCTATGTCCAGGAGGGGTTTGACCATGTCCAAATATACGTCTATGCCGCACTAGTCCGGGTTGAACCTTGGCAATTGGATGTGTGGTTTGGCTGCCATTGTAAGTTCCCTTTTGCGTTCCTCCGTGCGTTACTCGGATCTAGAACCACCGCTTGCCACCAGTGTAATGCTGTGTTTTTAAGGCGACTTCTCGTCGTAAAAACACGAGCACTGGAACGGGGTCCTTTTACTAGACCGGATGTAATGCACTAACAAAGGAACAGGGCACAAAAAGAGACAGTATACCGTATCACATCTATGGCTTAAGTTCTACTCATTACAGTGTACATACAACGATATTTAGTACATAGGAGAACAGAGATACAAGAATACACTCATCTGCATAGAATGATCCAAAATATATTAACACTGTGGCACAGGGCAGTCGTGGATATTTTTTACTGTTACTTGAATGGAATATTACGTCGCTGTGGTTGTTAGTTTGAATTAATTATTATGTCACTTCAAGATAATAATAAACTGGGGAGTTTCACTCTAGATCACTGCGATTGGGAGTCTGTGTCGGAGATATTACTATAATAGAGGCAGGGTGCGGATGGCGACACTCGACACTGTCACCAAGTCGAGGGGGGGGCATACACTTGCTTTTCGGCTCACTCACGCACCGACCTCTAGTTTCACAGAAAACTCCCTGGTTCCTTGATGTAGGAGGGGACTGAGTTATTTATCACTTTACACTCTGTACCCTGATTACACGTATTTCTGTTATGCCACTGTTTCATATATCTTCTACAAAACGCTGTCACTGTACTCTGGATCACTGCCACTGTCACTGTCTTACCCTTGTTTCCTGGGTTATTAAATCACTCTTACTTACTGTCAGGGAGACTCCCTTGTCTGGGGCCTCGACCTGAGGGGCGGGTCCTTCCTAGAACCGTGCTGGTGGGGTGCAGGGAGGCCCTATGGTCTGGGGGCCTCGACCTGATCGGGGGCCCTCGGGGCTAGGGCCGAACAGCCAGAGTAGTCGGGCCTGCTTCCTCTGCCTCCGGGGAGTGAGGGAGCCTGGGCCCGGATTCACAAACGGTCGCATGCTCTTGGTGCCTCCCTTACCGGTCGTGCCGCTCCCTTTCGGCGTTACACCGGCATGCACGAACGGTGTCGGCCGCCATTTTTTGTCGTAGCGTCTCCCTTTCGCTAAGGGTCCTCCAGACCACCCTTACAGGATCGTGATTCGGAAATAGAGGCACATTGTATCGATTACATGACCCCCTACCAAAACAACTGCGAGATGTGCGACATGGAGGGAATTTACACGTACCTATGTACGTACTTACGTAGGCTCCTGTGTACATACGTCTGGATCTACGCACATACTTACGAACACATCCACGTACGTTATTACGTACACATGTATTTATGTTTTTTTTTTTTTTTTTTTTTTTTTTTTTATGTGTCCGACTCTGGGCAAAGGCTTCAGGGCCTATATCTCGGGGGCAGTAGCCCATCCCAAGGCCCAGTAGTCCTCCTACACCTCCACATGTCACCACTTCGGCGCTAACACCCACCGTCCATATTGAATACATGCTAGGGCTGTCTCATACAGGACTGGTGCATTTGTATTAGTGGGGGTACTTTTATGACATGTCGGCGGGTCATCTGGTAGATCAGGAAAGTCTGCTTCTATGAGATTCAAAT
Source organism: Coenobita brevimanus (assembly GCF_032717465.1). Lineage (NCBI taxonomy): Eukaryota > Metazoa > Arthropoda > Malacostraca > Decapoda > Coenobitidae > Coenobita > Coenobita brevimanus. The sequence goes on along the minus strand of NC_137023.1, from coordinate 15,889,329 downwards.
CCTTAAACTGTTCCCTGCCCCAGCTGGGACTCGAACCTGGGTCCATCAGGACTGCAGGCCGCCTCTCTACCGATTCAGCCACCGCTACCTATGCACCCGTATACGTACCTACGTACCCGCCCCATGCACGTATTTACATGGGCACCTATGTACGTACTAATGCATATATGTACTTACTTATGTACATACATAGGTACGCCCGTATGTATGTGCTTACGGAAGTATGTACATACGTACATCGTTGCGTATGTATTCACGTACGTAAGTACGTACGCATGTATTTAGGTATGAACGTGTGTACACGCCTACGTATGCACCCATGTACGTACGTACGTACATGTATACGTATTTATGTACACAACTATGCACGTATTTATGTATGGGCCAATGTATGTACTAACGCATTCATGTACGTACTCACGAACGCACGCATGTATGTACTTATGGAAGTATGTACATACGTAAGTACTTGCGTAAGCATTCACGTAAGTATTGGTGTACGTACTTACATGAGTTTGCATACGTACATAAGTACGTACTTATGTAAGTATTCACGTACGTACGTATGTAGGCGAATACCTATATTCATATGTATCTAAATACCTTAGTCCGCCTTGGGATACATTTGTCCTTAAGTACGTACGTGATTACGTGCGTAAATGCATATGTACGTATTTGTGTACAGTATGTACTTGTTCTGGAGGGAGAGGGAGGGAGAGAAGGAGGGGGAAAGGAGGAGAAAAGGGGAGGGTGTGGTCTGTTTAAATTCAGTCACGTGATAGATCAGTGGCTGCTGATTGGTCGAGTAAATTTTCCCCAGAAAAATCCCTGCTCGCTACGGAAGAGACTTGGAAGGGAGCCAAATACAGCGTTTGTGAATCGCCCTTGAGGGGTGATCGTTGACTTTCGTACGACGTCGTGCGGCGCTGTCGCCCACCAGCCGTTTGTGAATCCCGGGCCTGGATCTCCGTCGTTGTAGACTGCGGTGGAGGGCCTGGGCGTCCTGGGACTGCGGGTGCTCAGGGTGAGAGGCGCCGTCAGGGCTGGGCTGCGGCAGCGTCTCGTGTAGGGCTCCGACAGGGCTAAAGAACTCCCGGGTGTGGGCGGTAAGTCCGTTATCGGGGCTTGCCACCACTCTAGTGCCTCCTCCTGGCCTATAAGCCTGGATGGCGATGAAGGGCTCCCCGAAGGGAAAGAGGCTAAAGGGAGACTCACGCTCTTCGTGGTTCCCTGAGTGTGTCTATAGGTCTGAGTCGGGACTCTACTTCCCCTATTGTGCACTTTGGCTGTAGGCGTGAACTTGCCCGGCATGCGGGGGACACCTATAGGGTGATCGAGGTCGCTCTTTCGCCGTGGCAAGGTACCACCGGCGTGGTGTTCCTCCTGCAGTAGGAGACAAGCCGGAGTGAGGGGCTCAGGAGCCGCACTCTCTCCAATACGGACAGATCCTACCGTCAGGGAATTCTCCACCCTGGTACGTGCCCCGGCCGAAACCGAGTGTCTGCCCGTACGGAAAGCGACTAACGGGTGAACAGGTTCACCCGTCCGTTGCGGCAAGATACCGACCCTGGGACGCCGCTTCTGTAATTGGGTAGCGCTACACGTACAGTAGCAGGGTCTCTCTACCCTGGACCGTATTCTGGCCGTAGCCAAAGAACAACTGGAGAGGGATGCACACAGGCAACTCTCTCTCCTCAGCGTGTTAAGGCCGGAGCCTGGGGTCACCTTCCCCTTTACACACTCTGTCAGGCCGTAGCCTGTGTCTATCTCTCTTTCTCTCTTTTGGCCGTAGCCTTGGACCTCTTCCTGCCCTTGGGCCTCTTCCTGCCCTAGAGGGTGTAACAAGACCATCAATACGGTGTTACCTGGGACTGACCTCTTTTCAGTCCCACCCCTGGTCTGACGATCACTACCCCGCCCGCACAGTAGTTCAGTTTCCCTGAACGCCTGGGGTTGGGGCACTTGCAGGGAATAGGGGCTCAGGGCCGGGATGCCCTGATGACCTTCTTGCCCGGGGTCACTAACCTCACCGGTGTGTCCTCCCGGAGTGGTGGTGGGGTGGCGGCTCGCTGGTGGTGTGAGGGGTGGTGAGGTGGGAGGTCCTGCGGCGGGGACGGCGGGCATTTTACCACCTTGCGCGTTGTTGAAGTCACGGCCCCGTGACTGGAGGTGGTAGGTGGTGGAGGTGGAAGTCTGGTAGGCCGGGGTGAGGTGTTGGGTGAGACTGACCCAATGGGTGGTGAAGGTGTTAGGTTCCTGATGGGGGTTGAGAGTGAGCCGGAGGGAGGATGGATGGTTGGTCCGGCGTAGGAGTCGGAGAAGGTGGTGGGTCCCTCGGATTCTGACAGGTGGGAGGTCGTGGCGGCACCATAGCACTCTCTCAATTTTTGTTTCTGATTGTAAGGTGTCGGTGGCGGGCATAGTGGGCGGTGATTGAGAGTGGCGGGTTGGAGGAGGTGGGGTGGATGGTGAAGGATCAGAATCGGAGGAAGGTGGTGGTGGGTCAGGCAAGGGTGACGTGGGGGAAGGGGTTTGTTGGTATGGTGAGGTTGAGGGTGGGGTGGGGGAAGTGAGCGAGGAAAGAGAGGGTGTGTAGGTGGGAATAATGAGTGGCGGGGATGTGGTGGTGGTGGGTGGTGGGGGGTGGTAGGTGGGAGGGAGTAGACAGGAGGAGGCAGTTTTGGGAAGTGGGTTTGGGGAAGATGGGGTAAGGGTTCTAGGAGGCCTGCGAAAGGGGAGGCAGGCTTTCTGTTGGGGAGGAATAGGAAGGGGGGAGGCGGTAGTAGTGGAGAAAGTGGTGTGAGAGGTGGGAGGGTTAGGAATAGTGGTAGGATTAGGTGAGGGCAAAATAGACGAGATAGTGGGAGGAGAGGAAATGGAAAGATGACGTTTTCCCCTGTCATCGACTGGGGGAGATGTGACGTGGCCCCCGTCATTACGGTGAGATGCAGGGGCAGTAGGGGGGCGCCTTCTGTGACTTCCTCGTTTCACTTTTCTTCTTTGAGGCTTGGGACGATCGGAGTATGGTGGGGAGGCTTGTGGGCGCTCTTGGTTTGTTTTGCTGCCCCGGCCAGCTTTTAACTGCTCACGAATGTCGTGGATTGGGCACTCAGGGCAGCAAGGAGTAAATTCCCAAGGATTTACGGGGATGAGATCCGTGGGGAAGTGGTTGATGATGCTGATGCGTTTGGGGGAGGAGTGGACGGTTAGAAGGCGCCTTATTAAGTTGATTTGTTTATCCAAGTCTCCCGTCGGTTCATGTATTATGAAGTGGTTTTTAATGAAATCGGGGAGGATCCTGAGGAGTTTGTGGAGTATGAGTTGTTCCCGGGTTTTTGCGTCTGTGCCCGGGTACATAGCGGTGACGAGCCGCCTAGCCTGGATGAAGATGTCATCGAGGATTCCGTCATATGTGAGGCCGTCTAGTTCCGACAAGGCTACAACTGTGCCCAGAGATGGTGTCGCCGCCGGTTTCACAATTTGTTTGAATTGATCCCATTTTAGTCTCGGGACGATTTTGGGAAACAGTAGTGACTATTTTACCCAGGTTAGGTAGTGTGACAGCGATCTTTTCTCTGTCTGAGTCGAACCCTATGTCCAGGAGGGGTTTGACCATGTCCAAATATACGTCTATGTCGCACTGGTCCGGGTTCAACCTTGGCAATTGGATGTGTGGTTTGGCTGCCATTGTAAGTTCCCTTTTGCGTTCCTCCGTGCATTATCCGGATCTAGAACCACCGCTTGCCACCAGTGTAATGCTGTGTTTTTAAGGCGACTTCTCGTCGTAAAAACACGAGCACTGGAACGGGGTCCTTTTACTAGACCGGATGTAATGCACTAACAAAGGAACAAGGCACAAAAAGAGACAGTATACCGTATCACATCTATGGCTTAAGTTCTACTCATTACAGTGTACATACAACGATATTTAGTACATAGGAGAACAGAGATACAAGAATACACTCATCTGCATAGAATGATCCAATATATATTAACACTATGGCACAGGGCAGTCGTGGATATTCTTTACTGTTACTTGAATGGAATATTACGTCGCTGTGGTTGTTATTTTGAATTAATTATTATGTCACTTCAAGATAATAATAAACTGGGGAGTTTCACTCTAGATCACTGCGATTGGGAGTCTGTGTCGGAGATATTACTATAATAGAGGCAGGGTGCGGATGGCGACACTCGACACTGTCACCAAGTCGCGGGGGCGCATACACTTGCTTTTCGGCTCACTCACGCACCTACCTCTAGTTTCACAGAAAACTCCCTGGTTCCTTGATGTAGGGGGGGACTGAGTTATTTATCACTTTACACTCCGTACCCTGATTACACGTATTTCTGTTATGCCACTGGTTCATATATCTTCTACAAAACAGTCACTGTACTCTGGATCACTGCCACTGTCACTGTCTTACCCTTGTTTCCTGGGTTATTAAATCACTGGTACTTACTGTCAGGGAGGCTCCCTCGTCTGGGGCCTCGACCTGAGGGGCGGCTCCTTTCTCGGGACGCGCTGGTGGGGTGCAGGAAGACCCTGTGGTTTGGGGGCCTCGACCTGATCGGGGGCCCTCAGGGCTAGGGCCGAACAGCCGGAGTAGTCGGGCCTGCTTCCTCTGCCTCCGGGGAGTGAGGGAGCCTGGGCCCGGATTCACAAACGGTCGCACGCTCTTGGTGCCTCCCTTACCGGTCGCGCCGCTCCCTTTCGGCGTTACACCGGCATGCACGAACTGTGTCGGCTGCCATTTTTTGTCGTAGGGTCTCCCTTTCGCTAAGGGTCCTCCAGACCACCCTTACAGGATCGTGATTTGGAAATAGAGGCACATTGTATCGATTACATGACCCCCGACCAAAACAACTGTGAGATGTGCGACATGGAGGGAATTTACACGTACCTATGTACGTACTTACGTAGGCTCCTGTGTACATACGTTTGGATCTACGTACATACTTACGAACACATCCACGTACGTAATTACGTACACATGTATTTATGTGTGAATGTACGTGGCTACCTATGCACCCGTACACGTACCTCCGTACCCGCCCCATGCACGTATTTACATGGGCACCTATGTACGTACTAACGCATATATGAACTTACCTATGTACATACATACGTACGCCCGTATGTACGTGCTTACGGAAGTATGTACATACGTACATCGTTGCGTATGTATTCACGTACGTAAGTACGTTCGCATGTATTTAGGTATGAACGTGTGTACACGCCTACCTATGCACCCATGTACGTACGTATGTACATGTATACGTACTTATGTACACAACTATGCACGTATTTATGTACGGGCCAATGTATGTACTAACGCATTCATGTACGTACTCACGAATGCACGCATGTATGTACTTATGGAAGTATGTACATACGTAAGTACTTGCGTAAGCATTCACGTAAGTATTGGTGTACGTACCTACATGAGTTTGCATACGTACATAAGTACGTACTTATGTAAGTATTCACGTACGACCGAATGTAGGTGAATACCTATATTCATATGTATCTAAATACCTTAGTCCGCCTTGGGATACATTTGTCCTTAAGTACGTACGTGATTACGTGCGTAAATGCATATGTACGTATTTGTGTACAGTATGTACTTGTTCTGGAGGGAGAGGGAGGGAGAGAAGGAGGGGGAAAGGAGGAGGAAAGGGGAGGGTGTGGTCTGTTTAAATTCAGTCACGTGATAGATCAGTGGCTGCTGATTGGTCGAGTAAATTTTCCCCAGAAAAATCCCTGCTCGCTAAGGAAGAGACTTGGAAGGGAGCCAAATACAGCGTTTGTGAATCGCCCTTGAGGGGTGATCGTTGACTTTCGTACGACGTCGTGCGGCGCTGTCGCCCACCAGCCGTTTGTGAATCCCGGGCCTGGATCTCCGTCGTTGTAGACTGCGGTGGAGGGCCTGGGCGTCCTGGGACTGCGGGTGCTCAGGGTGAGAGGCGCCGTCAGGGCTGGGCTGCGGCAGCGTCTCGTGTAGGGCTCCGACAGGGCTAAAGAACTCCCGGGTGTGGGCAGTAAGTCCGTTATCGGGGCTTGCCACCACTCTAGTGCCTCCTCCTGGCCTATAAGCCTGGATGGCGATGAAGGGCTCCCCGAAGGGAAAGAGGCTAAAGGGAGACTCACGCTCTTCGTGGTTCCCTGAGTGTGTCTATAGGTCTGAGTCGGGACTCTACTTCCCCTATTGTGCAATTTGGCTGTAGCCGTGAACTTGCCCGGCGTGCGGGGGACACCTATAGGGTGATCGAGGTCGCTCTTTCGCCGTGGCAAGGTACCACCGGCGTGGTGTTCCTCCTGCAGTAGGAGACAAGCCGGAGTGAGGGGCTCAGGAGCCGCACTCTCTCCAATACGGACAGATCCTACCGTCAGGGAATTCTCCACCCTGGTACGTGCCCCGGCCGAAACCGAGTGTTTGCCCGTACGGAAAGCGACTAACGGGTGAACAGGTTCACCCGTCCGTTGCGGCAAGATACCGACCCTGGGACGCCGCTTCTGTAATTGGGTAGCACTACACATACACTAGCAGGGTCTCTCTACCCTGGACCGTATTCTGGCCGTAGCCAAAGAACAACTGGAGAGGGATGCACACAGGGAACTCTCTCTACTCAGCGTGTTTAGGCCGGAGCCTGGGGTCACCTTCCCCTTTACACACTCTGTCAGGCCGTAGCCTGTGTCTATCTCTCTTTCTCTCTTTTGGCCGTAGCCTTTGACCTCTTCCTGCCCTTGGGCCTCTTCCTGCCCTAGAGGGTGTAACAAGACCATCAATACGGTGTTACCTGGGACTGACCTCTTTTCAGTCCCACCCCTGGTCTGACGATTACTACCCCGCCCGCACAGTAGTTCAGTTTCCCTGAACGCCTGGGGTTGGGGCACTTGCAGGGAATAGGGGCTCAGGGCCGGGATGCCCTGATGACCTTCTTGCCCGGGGTCACTAACCTCACCGGTGTGTCTTCCTGGAGTGGTGGTGGGGTGGCGGCTCGCTGGTGGTGTGAGGGGTGGTGAGGTGGGAGGTCCTGCGGCGGGCACGGCGGGCATTTTACCACCTTCCGCGTTGTTGAAGTCACGGCCCCGTGACTGGAGGTGGTAGGTGGTGGAGGTGGAAGTCTGGTAGGCCGGGGTGAGGTGTTGGGTGAGACTGACCCAGTGGATGGTGAAGGTGTTAGGCTCCTGATGGGGGTTGAGAGTGAGCCGGAGGGAGGATGGATGGTTGGTCCGGCATAGGAGTCGGAGAAGGTGGTGGGTCCCTCGGATTCTGACAGGTGGGAGGTCGTGGCGGCACCATAGCACTCTCTCAATTTTTGTTTCTGATTGTAAGGTGTCGGTGGCGGGCATAGTGGGCGGTGATTGAGAGTGGCGGGTTGGAGGAGGTGGGGTGGATGGTGAAGGATCAGAATCGGAGGAAGGTGGTGGTGGGTCAGGCAAGGGTGACGTGGGGGAAGGGGTTTGTGGGTATGGTGAGGTTGAGGGTGGGGTGGGGGAAGTGAGCGAGGAAAGAGAGGGTGTGTAGGTGGGAATAATGAGTGGCGGGGATGTGGTGGTGGTGGGTGGTGCGGGGTGGTAGGTGGGAGGGAGTAGACAGGAGGAGGCAGTTTTGGGAAGTGGGTTTGGGGAAGATGGGGTAAGGGTTCTAGGAGGCCTGCGAAAGGGGAGGCAGGCTTTGTGTTGGGGAGGAATAGGAAGGGGGGAGGTGGTAGTAGTGGAGAAAGTGGTGTGAGAGGTGGGAGGGTTAGGAATAGTGGTAGGATTAGGGGAGGGCAAAATTGAAGAGATAGTGGGAGGATAGGAAATGGAAAGATGACGTTTTCCCCTGTCATCGACTGGGGGAGATGTGAGGTGCCCCCCGTCATTACGGTGAGATGCAGGGGCAGTAGGGGGGCGCCTTCTGTGACTTCCTCGTTTCACTTTTCTTCTTTGAGGCTTGGGACGATCGGCGTATGGTGGGAAGGCTTGTGGGCGCTCTTGGTTTGTTTTGCTGCCCCGGGCAGCTTTTAGCTGCTCACGAATGTCGTGGATTGGGCACTCAGGGCAGCAAGGAGTAAATTCCCAAGGATTTACAGGGATGAGATCCGTGGGGAAGTGGTTGATGATGCCGATGCGTTTGGGGGAGGAGTGGACGGTTAGAAGGCGCCTTATTAAGTTGATTTGTTTATCCAAGTCTCCCGTCGGTTCATGTATTATGAAGTGGTTTTTAATGAAATCAGGGAGGATTCTGAGGAGTTTGTGGAATATGAGTTGTTCCTGGGTTTTTGCGTCTGTGCCCGGGTACACAGCGGTGACGAGCCGCCTAGCCTGGATCAAGGTGTCATCGAGGATTCCGTCATATGTGAGGCCGTCTAGTTCCGACAAGGCTACAACTGTGCCCAGAGATGGTGTCGCCGCCTGTTTCACAATTTGTTTGAATTGATCCCATTTTAGTCTCGGGACGATTTTGGGAGTGACACTAGTGATTATTTTACCCAGGTTAGGTAGTGTGACAGCGATCTTTTCTCTGTCTGAGTCGAACCCTATGTCCAGGAGGGGTTTGACCATGTCCAAATATACGTCTATGTCGCACTGGTCCGGGTTGAACCTTGGCAATTGGATGTGTGGTTTGGCTGCCATTATAAGTTCCCTTTTGCGTTCCTCCGTGCGTTACTCGGATCTAGAACCACCGCTTGCCACCAGTGTAATGCTGTGTTTTTAAGGCGACTTCTCGTCGTAAAAACACGAGCACTGGAACGGGGTCCTTTTACTAGACCGGATGTAATGCACTAACAAAGGAACAGGGCACAAAAAGAGACAGTATACCGTATCACATCTATGGCTTAAGTTCTACTCATTACAGTGTACATACAACGATATTTAGTACATAGGAGAACAGAGATACAAGAATACACTCATCTGCATAGAATGATCCAATATATATTAACACTGTGGCACAGGGCAGTCGTGGATATTCTTTACTGTTACTTGAATGGAATATTACGTCGCTGTGGTTGTTAGTTTGAATTAATTATTATGTCACTTCAAGATAATAATAAACTGGGGAGTTTCACTCTAGATCACTGTGATTGGGAGTCTGTGTCGGAGATATTACTATAATAGAGGCAGGGTGCTGATGGCGACACTCGACACTGTCACCAAGTCGCGAGGGCGCATACACTTGCTTTTCGGCTCACTCAAGCACCTACCTCTAGTTTCACAGAAAACTCCCTGGTTCCTTGATATAGGGGGGGACTGAGTTATTTATCACTTTACACTCCGTACCCTGATTACACGTATTTCTGTTTTGCCACTGTTTCATATATCTTCTACAAAACAGTCACTGTACTCTGGATCACTGCCACTGTCACTGTCTTACCCTTGTTTCCTGGGTTATTATATCACTGATACTTACTGTCAGGGAGGCTCCCTTGTCTGGGGCCTTGACCTGAGGGGCGGCTCCTTCCCAGGGCCGTGCTGGTGGGGTGCAGGGAGGCCCTGTGGTCTGGGGGCCTCGACCTGATCGGGGGCCCTCAGGGCTAGGGCCGAACAGCCAGAGTAGTCGGGCCTGCTTCCTCTGCCTCCGGGGAGTGAGGGAGCCTGGGCCCGGATTCACAAACGGTCGCACGCTCTTGGTGCCTCCCTTACCGGTCGCGCCGCTCCCTTTCGGCGTTACACCGGCATGCACGAACTGTGTCGGCCGCCATTTTTTGTCGTAGCGTCTCCCTTTCGCTAAGGGTCCTCCAAACCACCCTTACAGGATCGTGATTCGGAAATAGAGGCACAATGTATTGATTACATGATCCCCGACCAAAACAACTGTGAGATGTGCGACATGGAGGGAATTTACACGTACCTATGTATGTACTTACGTAGGCTCCTGTGTACATACGTCTGGATCTACGTACATACTTACGAACACATCCACGTACATTATTACGTACACATGTATTTATGTGTGAATGTACGTGGCTACCTATGCACCCGTATACGTACCTCCGTACCCGCCCCATGCACGTATTTACATGGGCACCTATGTACGTACTAACGCATATATGTACTTACCTATGTACATACATACGTACGCCCGTATGTACGTGCTTACGGAAGTACGTACATACGTACATCGTTGCGTATGTATTCACGTACGTAAGTACGTACGCATGTATTTAGGTATGAACGTGTGTACACGCCTACGTATGCACCCATGTACGTACGTACGTACATGTATACGTACTTATGTACACAACTATGCACGTATTTATGTACGGGCCAATGTATGTACTAACGCATTCATGTACGTACTCACGAACGCACGCATGTATGTACTTACGGAAGTATGTACATACGTAAGTACTTGCGTAAGCATTCACGTAAGTATTGGTGTACGTACTTACATGAGTTTGCATACGTACATAAGTACGTACTTATGTAAGTATTCACGTACGTACGTATGTAGGTGAATACCTATATTCATATGTATCAAAATACCTTAGTCCGCCTTGGGATACATTTGTCCTTAAGTACGTACGTGATTACGTGCGTAAATGCATATGTACGTATTTGTGTACAGTATGTACTTGTTCTGGAGGGAGAGGGAGGGAGAGAAGGAGGGGGAAAGGAGGAGAAAAGGGGAGGGTGTGGTCTGTTTAAATTTAGTCACGTGATAGATCAGTGGCTGCTGATTGGTCGAGTAAATTTTCCCCAGAAAAATCCCTGCTCGCTACGGAAGAGACTTGGAAGGGAGCCAAATACAGCGTTTGTGAATTGCCCTTGAGGGGTGATCGTTGACTTTCGTACGAAGTCGTGCGGCGCTGTCGCCCAGCAGCCGTTTGTGAATCCCGGGCCTGGATCTCCGTCATTGTAGACTGCGGTGGAGGGCCTGGGCGTCCTGGGACTGCGGGTGCTCAGGGTGAGAGGCGCCGTCAGGGCTGGGCTGCGGCAGCGTCTCATGTAGGGCTCCGACAGGGCTAAAGAACTCCCGGGTGTGGGCGGTAAGTCCGTTATCGGGCCTTGCCACCACTCTAGTGCCTCCTCCTGGCCTATAAGCCTGGATGGCGATGAAGGGCTCCCCGAAGGGAGAGAGGCTAAAGGGAGACTCACGCTCTTCGTGGTTCCCTGAGTGTGTCTATAGGTCTGAGTCGGGGCTCTACTTCCCCTATTGTGCACTTTGGCTGTAGCCGTGAAGTTGCCCGGCGTGCGTGGGACACCTATAGGGTGATCGAGGTCGCCCTTTCGCCGTGGCAAGGTACCGCCGGAGTGGTGTTCCTCCCGCAGTAGGAGACAAGCCGGAGTGAGGGGCTCAGGAGCCGCACTCTCTCCAGTACGGACAGATCCTACCGTCAGGGAATTCTCCACCCTGGTACGTGCCCCGGCCGAAACGGAGTGTCTGCCCATACGGAAAGCGACTAACGGGTGAACAGGTTCACCCGTCCGTTGCGGCAAGATACCGACCCTGTGACGCCGCTTCTGTAATTGGGTAGCGCTACATGTACAGTAGCAGTTTCTCTCTACCCTGGACCGTATTCTGGCCGTAGCCAAAGAACAACTGGAGAGGGATGCACACAGGCAACTCTCTCTCCTCAGCGTGTTAAGGCCGGAGCCTGGGGTCACCTTCCCCTTTACACACTCTGTCAGGCCGTAGCCTGTGTCTATCTCTCTTTCTCTCTTTTGGCCGTAGCCTTGGGCCTCTTCCTGCCCTTGGGCCTCTTCCTGCCCTAGAGGGTGTAACAAGACCGTCAGTACGGTATTATCTGGGACTGCCCTCTTTTCAGTCCCACCCCTGGTCTGACGATCACTACCCCGCCCTCATAGTAGTTCAGTTTCCCTGAACGCTTGGGGTTGGGGCACTTGCAGGGAATAGGGGCTCAGGGCCGGGATGCCCTGATGACCCTCTTGCCCGGGGTCACTAACCTCACCGGTGTGTCCTCCCGGAGTGGTGGTGGGGTGGCGGCTCGGTGGTGGTGTGGGGGGTGGTGAGGTGGGAGGTCCTGCGGCGGGCACGGCGGGCATTTTACATAGTTTATTATGTTTCCTCCTATGGGGGCCAGGGTTAAACAAGCGTTACTGGCGAGAAGTTGCAACTAAAGAAAAAGTTCATCTAATATGGACTATATTTTGTTAATGAGGTGAGAATCACCCAAGGGCTACGCCTCACCTCTTTTTTAGCAAAATATGTAAGGTGAAGGTCATATGATAAGATGAACATAAACAGTTTCTTATCCAACTTGCAATTAGCTCCGTAGAAGGTTCAAGGAAAGGGAAAAGAAGAGTAAAAGGATTTGATTTTGAGAACAGTCAGTCAAATGTGAGTCACGGGGAATGGTCACATATCAGTGTCACAGGGCAAGGTCAACTAAACGAGAGTTGATGCGAATTTGAGCAAACTTGGTGGAAGGGCTGAGTCAGAAAAGAATTAAGCAATTCGATTTTGAAAGCAATCAGTCGAATATTAAGGTCAGCAGGAAAAATCAAGTTCCGTATGGCTCTTATGACAAATGATGGGCGTGGGTATTGCACCGCTCGCGCGCACGTGTGTGTGTGTGTGTGTGTGTGTGTGTGTGTGTGTGTGTGTGTGTGTGTGTGTGTGTGTTTTAGCACAGAATAAATGTATAAACCTTTCCATTTACGCAGTTTGGGGGGAAAATACTGTTATCCTAGTAAGGAAGCTTGGTTATTTTTTCCCTTTTGCTGTAAAGAATCCGAGTTAAATCCGAGTGGTGTTATTGTGGAGGCCGTCTTGGCATCGGCAGACTGTTAGCAACTGGCCGTGGACCCGTGTAATGTGACTGAAATTACTATTGAACACCGATAGCCATGCACAAAAGTTTTAACGAAATGGAGAGAATTGCTAAAGTTTAAGAAATAAGAAAACCGAAAACTACCTCCAACTTTTCATACTTAACGGTGGCCATCCTGTTGGTGCTTCGATGAAATGGTGAAAGAAAAAGGAAGAGGAAGGGATGGTGAGGGACTGTTTATTTCTTTATATATATATATATATATATATATATATATATATATATATATATATATATATGTATATATACTGTACTGCAAGCCTTTCCTCAAATGAGAGGATCGTTACTTTATACTGTCACCATACTATACAAACAAACACTACAGTCTCTCCTTTAACCATTTAGCTTCGGTTGGTACACTTGGGTATTTTATTCAGGTTACCACAAGCAGATCTTGTTCAGTCGTAGCAGTCAGAGGCTTAACAAACTACCTCGGGTAACCGTTTCCGTAACACTAAACACCAAAGAGTTTCATTTATGCCACCACCAAAATATTATTATCAGCAGAAAGAAGCGTTACGTCTCAAAGGGTTAACATGTTTTACTGTGTGTTGGCTAACACCAAACTCTGAAAATCGAGGTCAACAAAAAACAACCTCCAGACCTCTCCGTCCTTCTTTGTGTGTACCCCGTTTAGCACGGTTTGCTGCATTCCTGAGTATTAAACGCTTAGAAATGGTTTAAATCTATTCATCTGATCATTTACTATTCTATCAGAAATGATGAAGAGACAAAAAGTGGAAGACTTTACACTCATATCTTTACAATTATAATATGTGGAATAGTCTATATCCTTCCATAAAACCTTCTCAAGCTATACATTATTATCCTTCTAACAACACTGCGGTTATGCGGACAAGAAAGAATCTTTCTTCTCAAGTAAAACACAGCAGAATTGTATCTCAAAATGGCATAGTATAACATGATTTCATTTTGCTGGAAATATTACCATTTAATGTGTGAAAGTTATAGTGTGTTATTGTTTTGTACTGATTTAATGGATCGAAGAATTCTGTGGCTAAATAACATTATCATCAACAACCAATGCAAATTTCTCAATGTTTCTTCAGGAAGGAGGGATCGGGAAAAAAGGTGTGGAAAAAGAAGCAGCAAAAAGAATTATCAGCCCCATTCGAATTTCTTCGCTTCATCTTACAAGCCTAAAGATCCCCAAATCCCCCCCCCCCCTCAACACACACACTCTTACAAAATATGCTTCATAATATCTATGGAACTGAGATAATTCTTTCGACAGCTATAATACTAATACTAATACTAATAATAATAATAATAATAACAATAATAATGATAATAAGTTCCATAATCGTCCACTTTTCCATTCACTTCTGCTATTCGTCACTTCACTTCTTCAACTACCATATCTTTTTTTTCTTTTTTTTTTTCACATTTTAACTTCTTGGGGGAGGAAGAGAGCGACGAACCATGGACGAGTGCAGACGTGCCAATCCTGCTTCTGCTCCAACTTCCCCTGCTGCTGCTCACGACCCGTTGACGGGGGCAGACAGCAGGCCTCGGCTTTCTATGGCCCAGTCGAAGATCAGAGGTGCCGTGGTGTGGTTTAACTTTCGGATGGGACACGGTTTTATCAAACACCAAGACACTGGCGTTAATATTTTCGTTCGCCGTCAGGTGATCGCTAAACCAAATCCACGGCATCTCCAGCACTCCCTCGGCAATGGCGGGACCGTGGAGTTTTCCCTCTTCAGAATGCCCAAGGGCTCTGAAGCTGAGGATGTCACCAGACCGGGAGGAGCTACCGTGCAGGGCTCGGCCTATGCACTGCAGCATCCCACGGTTCGACGGCACCAGCCCAGGGATCAGGAGTGTTCAGAGGAGGTAAGCACCATCATCGAGATGTAATCACAATGGTGAAGGCTTTTTGTGGAGGTAATAAGGGGGCCTTGCATGTTTTCCTTCTTAAGATCTCCAAGGAGGATGGGCTGCCTAACCTGATCATCTCCGAGTGCTTCGTCTGCGATGTGCATACAGTCCCTTGCCAACGGGAGCATCGGGCTTGCCAGCCTCGACCAGCTGCTCATCACCAGACTCCGAGGATGAGGCTTAGGTTGGAGGCCTCCCTCAACCAAAGCATGGCCTCTCAGGTTAACGACCCAGCCCCGGACCTGACCAACGTTACGACCACGGCGGAAGTACCAGCCGCCAGCAATGTCTGAGGAGGAGCGGGACTCAACTGACACTGCCTCCATGGCCGAGGAAGCATCGGCCGACTCTGCAGCCGAGGAGGAAGTCAGTGAGTCCCCCCTTCCTCAGACAGAGGAGGGCACCCCATCTCGCCCTCCCACTGTCGACCTTAAGGATCGGCTAGACGTGCCCTCCTATAGATACCTCCTGGCTCTCAGCGTTCGCACCCAGTCGTGCCAGTTCGAAGCAACGACATATTCCACCCTTTACGACCTGCTCCGGGTTGCCAACTGGGGTGAGGCCATAAGATCAGTGCTGATTGTCAGGGGGGAGGAGGTGCGTCTAGCTGACCTTGGAGCCTTTTACCATATGCTCCTGCCTCGGCTGGCCCCCTAGATCGATGGTGTTGTGCAGTGAGGGAGTGGCTTAACTTGTTTCCATCAGTCCTGGCTGGCCTAGTACCCCGCATTGAGGGTGATGGCCATTAAGCCCCAAGAAAAAAAATAACTTCTTGGCACTCCACACCACCTCCTACCTTCATGGTCACTCATATACTCTTTTCAGCACTATAGATTTTCTCATATCTGTGACTAGTGTTTATGTGAACACTCACGTCTCCTTCATGAATGCACTTCCTTCCTCAAAGGCTTTCAATAGACTTTATATTTCCTATCTGTTCATTATATGCTATCCCATACATGGCTTAACTGTCCCTTTTCTAATGCCTTTACTTTTGAATTTTCACACACAAGTAACTGAAGTCATTCAGAAGTTTCATACACATGCGTTACTGTGGACATTAACATGGTTTCGTAGAATCCTCGTGTAACCCATTGACTGAGAATTCTTTTACATTTCGAAACTTTCAGAGTATCAGTCCTTACTTCCCTGTCCGCTTTCCCGCTTTCCAGCTCCACCGCATATTTTCTTTTCTGTTTCTGCACCATGATACCTGAACTCTTCCATCACTTTCAGATTCTCTCCATTCATTATGATACACAGTGAGCACCCTCCTGTCTCAGCAGCTATTAGTTTATAAAGTTATCTACTTTTAGTTGGTGGCGACCATCTCCCTCTTGCTTGGCGTGGTGCTGCCTACTTTTTTCAAGGTGACTGTACACTGTGTGACAAATCTGTTTCCTGTACTAACAATGATGGATGGTAACCATATCACCAAATGAGCAAGGGGGGGTTATAGAGGTTATTATGGTGCTCCTGTTAACTGGATGAAGAAACGCAAATGCGCCGTCCATCCAGGAACAGAAACTCTGCATGCTTTCCAGCTCCTCGCTTTGGAGAGGCACTGTTCACCACAAGGGAACATTAGTTCACTGCACGGGGTGGACCTGCAGGGGCGATTGCTTGTTTTCGGTTGATGGGTCTGCTCGGCCAAACAGTCCATGATTATTATTACAACGACTAGTTTCAGACTTCGCTGGCGGCAGATATTCTCGAAGCTCTAATTTCCAGTTTCCACTTACTGATAACATACAACACAGCATCCTGCTCATTAATTAAATCTGAAGTATCCCACATCTCATTATTGGTCATCACTGTCTCAGCAGCCTGTACCATGATCTGCCTCACGACTCATCTATATCTACACCGAACAACCATGAGGATACTGCAAAAAATACTAAAATCCCAGTGCTGATCACCGAACCACACAAATGTCCATCTACTTTTACACCTGCTTCATTACACAGAAAGTTCTAATATTGTTTAACATCCACATCATAAATAAATAACATTATAAAGCTCTATTGTTTGTTGTGTCTTGTGCATAAGCCAGATTCTTAAAGGTCATTCATCAAGATCAAGAGAATACCAGGTCAACCCGTGGGGAGTAGAAAATGAGTATCTTCCCACTCATGACGTCATGCTACCTCTTGTCTCAGTTTACCACAGACTGTCATCTTACTGAGTTTTGGAGATGTTGAATACTGTGCAGTTTATGACCGTAATTTCTCCTACGCTCATAAAAAGGAAACATTCTTTACACTGATTTCTACGAGATGACGAGCTCAGAAAGAAGTGTATTCATCTTTATGGCAGAAAATCTACGCCAAGAATGCAGGAATGTCGTCCGCACTTTCTGATGTGAGGTGAGCTGGGGCAAGGTGATCAATGAGCACAATCCTTTGTAAGAAAACTACACCAACATTTTTATTAAAAGGAATGTTGTGAGTTGATATTCTTCAGAAGCATTACACACCGACAACACTAACTCAGTGACAACAGCAACACACTGAGGGCATCAACACGTCAATAACACTATCACACTGACAACACGAACACAGACAACACTGACACACTGCCATCACTAACACTGACAACACTAAAACAAAGACAACACGAACACAGGCATCACTAACGCTGACAGCACCAATAATGCCAACGCTAACACAGTGACAACACAAACACACTGAGGTCAATGAAACTGTGACAAGAATAACACACTGGGGGTAAAAACACATCAGCAACACTAATACACTGACAATACGAGCACTGACAACACTGACAGATTGACAGCACAAACACTGACAACACTAACACAAAGACAACACGAACACCGGCATCACAACACTGACAACGTAAATAATAGCAGCAGTAACACAGTGGTAAAACGAACATAGTGATGTCAATAACACTTTGACAGCATTAAAAATACTGGCAACAATAACATACTGAGGGCAATAATGCATCGACAACACTAACATATTGACAACAAGGACACTGAGAACACAACACGCTGACAACACTGACACATTGACAACACTAACACCCTGATTACACTAACACAGGCACATTGACAACACCAACACACTGACAACACTAAACCACTGACATCAACCCTGAAAACACTAATATTGACATTACTATCATCCAGACAATACTAACACTGACAACATCAACACTGAAAGCACCAACACTGACAACACTAACACACTGACAACGTTAACACACTGACAACAGCAACACTGAAAGCACTAAAACTGACAACATTAACACACCGACAACATTAATACACTGACAACACGAACACTGGCAACACTAACACACTGACAGCACTAACACACTGACAACACTAACACATTGACAACAGCAACACTGAAAGCACTAAAACTGACAACACTAACACACTGACAACACTAACACACTAACGACACTAACACACTGATATCACTAATACACTGACAACTCGAACACTGGCAAAACAAACACTGGCAACACTAACACACTGACAACACTAACACACTGACAACACTAACACACTGACAACACTGTCACACTGATAACACTAACATACTGACAACACTAACATACTGACAACACGAACACTGACAACACTAACACTGACAACACGAACATTGATAACACTAGCACTGACAACACTAACACTGACAACACGAACATTGACAACATTAACACACATTGACAACATGAACAATGATAACATTAACACATTGACAACACGAACACTAACAACACCAACACTGACAACACGAATACCGGCAACACTAACTCACTGACGACACGAACATTGACAACACGAACACTGACAACACTAACACAAAAACAACACAAACACTAACAGCACTAATAACACAAAAACAACACGAACACTGACACCAGTAATAAGAGCAACACTAACAGCAACGACGCTAACAATGACAGCACTAAAGCAGCGACAGGACTAACACTGACAACTCTATCACAGTGACACCACTAACAGTGATAACAAGAAGAATGGCAACACAAACACACTGAGGCTAAAAACACATTGACAGCACTAACACACTGACAAGCGAAACTGACAACACTAACACCGACAAAGCCAACACACTGGAGCCACGAACACCGGTAACACAAACAGAACACGAACACTGGCAACAATAACATAAAGAGACCACAAACACTGAAAACATTAACACGTACAACATTAGTAATAACAACACTAACGCAGACACAACGCTCACAGTGACAACGCTATCACCCTGACAACACTAACACACTGCCAACACTAACACTATGACAACGCTATCACCCTGACAACACTAACACACTGCCAACACTAACACTATGACAACGCTATCACCCTGACAACACTAACACACTGCCAACACTAACACTATGACAACGCTATCACCCTGACAACACTAACACACTGCCAACACTAACACTATGACAACGCTATCACCCTGACAACACTAATACACTGCCAACACTAACACTGTGACAACGCTATCACCCTGACAACACTAACACACAGCCAACACTAACACTATGACAACGCTAACACCCTGACAACACTAACACACAGCCAACACAAACACTATGGCAACACTAACACACTCCCAACACTAACACTATGACAACACTAACAGACTGGCTACAATAACACACTGACAGCACTAACACTATGACAACACTAACACCCTGACAACACTAACACACTGGTAACACTATGACAACGCTAACACCCTGACAACACTAACACACTGGCAACACTATGACAAAGCTAACACCCTGATAACTCTAACACACTGACAGCACTAACACTGACAACGCTAACACCCTGACAACTCTAACACACTGACAACAGTAACACGTTGAAAACACTATTACAGTGACAACATTAACCCCTAATCGTTCTAACTCACCAAAAACACTAAAACAGAGACATCACTAACAATGATAACATTAACATTAACAATACTAATAACATCGACATCTTTGACAATCCAGATTATTAAAAATACATTAATGAAGAAAAATTTTGCTTGGAAGGACGAGAAAATACTGAAAAGGGAAGAATGAGGTAAAGATGGGAGGTGAGAATAAAGGGAGAGTGTGATGGGAAGGAATGAAGAAAACAGAGAGAGAGAGGAAGGAGAGAATGAGGAAGGGAGGGAAGATGATGATGAGGGAAGAGTAGAGAAGGAAAGGGAGAAGGAAAGTGAAGGAGAGAATGAGGGACGGAAGGGGAGAGTGATGGAGGACCAGAGATGAGAGGAGCAAATCATGGAGAGAGAGAGAGAGAGAGAGAAAGAGAGAGAGAGAATGGGAAGAAATGAGGGAGTCCAGGCTTCATAGGGCTTCATGACGTCATCATGGGTCAGGCTAAGTGCATTCTGGTTGACGCTAATTGTCTTAACCAGACCATTAATATCTTACACTTCTCGCATGCTGCCCACCGTATCTGCCTAACTATTAAAATTTGACTGACGCCTTCTTTACCAGTCTGGAAGCCATGCTGTTCGCTCATCGGACGCTCGTATCCACCTTGCTTTTCGTCTAATTCCATATATTTCATCCCCACCACACAGAAGACTTATTCCATTATAATTTTCGCACCCAGTTTGGTCACCCTAATTTTTATACAGGGACACATTTTCAACATTCTTCCACCCATTCTATACAACTGTCTCGGCTCATGCATATTTTTGGTCATATTTAAAATAAAGTTTATTGCATTACACACCAAATTATACAGCCTTCAGACTTAAGAAGGAATGAAGTTATCCAGCACAAATATGATCTCACTATGGTGGAGACCATAATGAAGTTGCTTAGTTTCCTCCTCCTTCTCCTCCATCTTTTCTTCTTGTTCTTGTTCTTCTTCCTCTTCTTCAACTTTTTCTTCTTGTTATTCCCAAAACTTTTCATTTATCATGCCTTCATTACTTCACCAAATCAGTTTTTAATCTTAGTACAGTTGTTCATTGGTCATATACTCCCACAATTCTTCCTTATTATTTTGGATTTAGGTTCTTTGTATGGTTTTATTTCCTTAAATGTTAGACCATACAAACAGAATTTTTGCGAAATATGGCAACAAGATTCAGCAGAGTTAACCATTTTCTACGTGGAGGGGTGAGGACAGTCATCACTATGAGTGCTGGAGATTTTTGTTGAAACCATGCTGCATTCTCTAGGCACTGCTAGTAGTTTTTAATTATATTTAAACCTTTTCTAACGTGATTGTGATATTTACTCTCAGTTAAGTTTGGAAATGAGCGGCCAGACCCAACCCGGCCCGACCCCACCCTCACTTTAGGCAGAAACTATTAGCTTTATTCCTATGTGAAGTAAAGTTCTTTTTCCATGTGATACAGTCATTCAATATTTTTTTTTACCAGCTAAAAACTCACCATTAAAGGCGTAGAAACCCATTGCAATCTCGAGTTTTCCAAGGAAGTGTTCGGGTCTAAACTGTTAAGGCCTCAATTACGAAATGAAATTTATATAGATCTTCCGTTGTATTAAACTATTTGATCTTGCATTCTCCTGACGATGTTATTCAACACAAGAAAAATATGTCGTCTTGAAGGTTAAATGAAACATTAGCTAACCTCTCCCGTTCATTAAGCCTACCAAATATCATCTCGACGTACTAGGCATAAAATGAATAAATAAATAAATAAATAAATAAAAATAATTCCATAACTGGACTGATGGGGATAAGCAAAACGTTCACGTTCAACAATAGCATCACTGTTTTGAGAACACTGATTATTAATTAAATTTTATTAACATCTATCGCGAAAAACTTCAGAGTATAAGTATCTACTGTATTTATATTTTTTCTCTTCATACGGTAACGGGAGATTGAAGCCGAGTGTAAATAGAGCGCAAGAATAGCCATTTATTAAAAACCGGAGCTGCAAACGAAATGAAATAGTTGTTTGCATCGTCGGAGCATATTAAAACAGAGCGCTGAATTAATCTTAAAAAACTACAACTTTTATCCACCATCGTGACTGACGGCTATTTCCAGTACAGAAATAAAAGCAAAAATGCACATTTAGAAAGGGAACACACTGCATGATTAACGGTTGTGAGTTTAGGTGGATGGGCATGGGAGGGGGCAACTTCAATAACTGAGCGCTTGATTTTTTTTTCAGTAAATCATTATTATTATTGTTGTTATTATTATTATTATTATTATTATTATTATTGTTGTTGTTGTTGTTATTGTTCTTTTTGTCTTCATTTTTATTGTTGTTGCTGTTGCCGTTTCATGCTTTTGATGCTATTGGTGTTATTGTTATTATCACTGTTATTGTTGTTTCGATGGAACTGAAATTTTTTTGCGTAAATGAAAGGACAATTATTTTCTGCACGGTCAACGCAGCCCCAATGAGTGACAATCAAAATCCTCCCCTCCCATCCCTACCCCCACCAACAGAGCAGTGACAACATAGCTTAATATACTGTATGGAATGGCCAACAGCTGGGACTACATTTACAAACTTTTGAATAAGATTGCTTACACATATGTTTGCCTTCACATACACAGTCAGCAAACACTCCATTATCAAATGATAGTTAACATGAAAGTGACAGTGTACAAAACATGTGATAAGAGTTAACTGTAGATATGTTTTTGGGATGTTCTAAATACAACCCCCGGTGCCAGCTATAACAGCCTGCACCAAGCTCACAGTTTTTAATACACATTACTGGCCACTGCAGCCCAGGGTATTCCATGAATGTTGCACTTTTGTTTAATTACTGGTGGGTGGGGACGTCCACCATCCACACACATGATGTGGAAACTATTCTAAGTCACAAGACACATACTTTCTTGTAGATCAATGAATCTTTTATTACTCTGGGTGATAACCATTAATCTATTAGACAACTTGGTGGTCTTGTGGGTTTAGACAATTCAACTAGATAATTATCTTCCACGGCCGGTATGCACAAAACTCCGTCAGAAGGCAGCCTTAAGGCTGGCCTTTTCATAATACTAAAGGCAGCCCGGCGGCTGCCTCTAAGGCCTATACACGACGACCCCTGCCTTGTCTTACGGCTGACTAAAGTTTAGTGCATCAGCCTTAGCTAAGGCTGGCCTTAAGTTTAGAGAATGTCTCAGCGTCAGCTGAGACACTGCCGACCAATCAGACGGCAGAACACAGAAACATTGAGCTAATCACAGAGCTCCTTGAATCATCTGGGAGTGAGAGCGAGTGTTTAAACAACAGTCAAGGATAAGCAAGTACCGGTAATTAAATGAAAACAATGTCGGGTGGAAAGAAAAGACGTCCCAATATTAGTGATGAAGAGCTTTACTCCTGCACAACCTTTAAAATATCAGTAAGATGAGAGGGTTCAGGATTAATGAAATCAAATAGCAATATGAATGGAAACTTACCATTATTTTTGCCATGTTTTACTTAACTATTGCCTGACCTCACACAAAGGAATCAGCAACCACAGTTGCCTAGCAGGAAACTGTCACAATAGACACCTTGGTTCTGATCTCCGGTGGAAGTTAGAATTATCCCAGGTATAGGCAGTGTGAGTGCTGCCAGGATATCTGTCATTGCAGCTCATTATCATTTTGTTGCTGTCAAAAACAACTTGCACATTCAGTGAATGGCCTTTACAATTAACGAATACATGTTTTTTTCTGATCTGGGGCCTTAATTGGTATGAGGGTTCAATCCACTGCTCCATGCACTTTAGGAAGGAAGGAATAATGAAAAATTATCATGTAGGAAGAGATGGGAAATAAAAACCAGAAAAACTTGCAGCTATCAAGGAAAGGGATAGGACAGAAGACAAGCGGACGGTAAGGAAAGACTGTAGACAAAAAGGCCCTTTTAGTCGCCTCTTACAAGCAGGGATGCTGGAGATATATTCTTTCCCTCCCTTCCCAAAGGGACCCAAACACTTCAGGAAATGCTCTAGTCTCTGTTCTCCTCAGCAAACCACTAGGCATCTTATTTTTTTCTGAGTCCTTTTCTGTAAAGGGCAACTGTCACACGTGATATGACTCTGGATACACTTGGCTGATGAGTACTACAGGTATCTCCAACAACAATCTGAAAATTCCCACTAGCGTAGAACCTCCAGGCTGCCAAAACTTGTTGTGTGGGCAGGAATGGCATGGGAGTGTCGTGTGACATTCCCAGTATGAGGCTCCAGTTTTTTTAAACGAAGGAATTTACTCCTGGGGAAGGCGATATTGTCTCAATGTATGTTCATCATTTATGTTAATGGGGTTCAGTCGATCCCTGAAACATGCATGTTCATCATTTTAGTCAATGGGGTTCAGTCGATCCCTGAAACCTGTGTTCCCTTGGGAAAGCGCGATCTAGTTCACAGGCAACCATCTACTAAACCGAGACACACAGTAACAAGTTTGCTCCGGTTTGTGCTGTAGAGAATACAAAATCGGAGTTACTTTATTTACGCATCACAGTACGGTAAGGCTGCTCCGACCTAGCCTCAGTGGCTGAAGCGGCCTTACCGAGGCCTACCCTCCTCCCTCCTGTAGGTGCTTCGTGCGTGGGCCTTTGCGACCTACACCCTTAAATCACCCAACTAGAGGCCGTGTGTAGCTTTAAGGCCGTTTGTGCATCCGGGTCCATGAATCCTTAAACACTCGAGTTGGCTGAGGTTTGTTGCTCACATGTAGCAACTCATGGGGAAAACGGCTAGTCACTCACGCCTTTCGTATTTGAACTAAATAGCCAAGCAATGGATCCTTACAATTCTAATGGGGTAACAGAGACAAATAGTGTAAATGAAAATTGTTAAGTATTGCATGAACAGCATCCTGATTTGATTCGTGAAAGATGTGGAGTGAGGAAGTCTGTGGACACCAGAATCGAAGAGAGTGTACTGAGATGGTATGGTCATGTGGAGAGAATGGATAACAATAGAGTGGTGAAAAGGTATATCTGATCGAATTTGAAGGAGGGAGGAGACGAGGTAGGCCAAGGAGAAGGTGGAGCGATATGGTGGATGACTGTGTGAGGATGAGAGGTTTGGAAGTCGGTGAGGCAAGGGAACTGACAAGAGATCGAGATGGCTGGATGAACATGGTGAGGAGAAGCGCAAGATCAGGGATTTGGCACCCCATTTTAACGTGACAGAGGCCGGATTGACTCTACTGGATACGTTTATGTGAAGCTACAGCATGTGGTGAATGTGTTTGACGTATCAGATAGAGCCTAGATTCCGGGGGATCGAATGATGAGTGAATGGAATCTTGGCCCATTGGATTGGGTAGATTTGGGCTGTCTGGACACTGCTACTCCTCACTTTTCCCTAAGGTTGGAGAGGAGGTCCGGATGACGATGATGATGATGATGATGATGTTTAGTATCCTGATTTTCACAATTCACGCCAGGTAATAGATGTAAAATGGGCTCGTGGATAATGATTAAATCATTTATAGAGAATCCTTTTTTTCCATACAGTACTGCAATTTTGCTTTATTTTATTTTTGGTTTGTAAGGCAAAACAAAACAGTTGTTTATAATTGGTATTAATACATTTTCCCTCGAGAGATTTATGCCAAACTTTTTATTTCAGTACTGTACAATTCTTAACCAAAATTTCAGCTTAAAGTTGTCAGCATTTCCTTTCGCTGTATTGTGTTCTTTGATGCCATTCCACGATTATCATTCATCAAAGAAGTTGCTCCTGAACAACGAAATTAATACGAATCTAAATGGCTACATTCGTACCCAGAAGTTTAGTCATTTTGAAACCCGAAAATAGGCTTTTGGTTGAACACTTAATCAGAGTGATGTAAGGTAGCCCGTGTTGTCCGTAATTGACCCAACGCCCCGGGGATGCAACAGAGAGAGAGAGAGAGAGAGTACAAAGGAGTACAAAAGAGTACAAAGGCTGCAGACAGCACGAGATCTACAGCATTGGTTCTCTCGTGGCTATTTGCTCCAGAGGTTATAAATATGATATCTAATTCCATGAGTTTAAGGACAGTAAATCAAGAAGGCTACACCACCCACTAATCCCCGTAGATGAAGACAACAGGAAATAGTAAGAGTGACATCCATGCAGTATAAGAAAATATCACGGAAATTTTATAGGAACATATAATCTGTAGGGCAAAAGTGACATAATTACATAGCGACGTGTTTCTGCTGCTGCATTCCGCGGGAGGTATTATTTTGTCAGATTTCTACAGTATGCTGAATTGAAAGAATTGGCTGGTGATTAAAAATTAGATTCTCGTCCAAGTAACTTTTAAATGATATTACTGTATCGTAGTCTACCACATTAATAGGCAGTTTTTCAACTTATTTCAACCCTACTAAATAATATTTCTTTGCTTTATTTTACCAGAAACTCTTGCCAATAAACTTACATCATTACCACTACAGTAATTTCACTGGTCATTACTGAAGTACTTATTTTCTGCCACATCATCATTGCCATTAAATTTTTGTATACTTGAATCCGATCCCCTAACACTCGATGACAGGATTAATTAAAAAAAAAAAAGTTTGCAGTATCTTCTCAGCTTTCCCTCTATTTTTTATTCTCTCTAGATTTAGTCTCTTAATTTTAACTGCTTTCTCCCTACTGTATCGATTTTTGCGTGCGTGCGTGTGTGTGTGTGTGTGTGTGTGTGTGTGTGTGTGTGTGTGTGTGTGTGTGTGTGTGTGTGTGTGTGTGTGTGTGTGTGTGTGTGTGTGTGTGTGTGTGTGTGTGTGTGTGTGTGTGTGTGTGTGTGTGTGTGTGTGTGTGTGTGTGTGGTGACGAAAACTGGGAATGCTACTCCAAATGTGGGCGTGAAAACTGTACTAGATGAAGGTAGAATTCTCTTGATGTACATGTAAATTCAATAGTTGTACCCATGAATTCAACTACTGGGCCTTGGGATAGGCCACTATCCCCAAGAAATAGGCCCTGAGCCTTTGCCCAGAGTCGGACACGTAAAAAAAAAAAAAAAAAAAAAAAAAACTGACTGGCTTTCTTAACTATCGCTATCTACTGTCATTCAGTTTTATCAGTTTAACTGGGTATTCTTAAACTTTTTTCAAAATTTTACATTCTCGAAGTGATGATTAGTCGTTATGTAGCTAACTTTCTTCTGAAGCCTCTATCATCACATGCTTCCTGTGTGTGTGTGTGTGTGTGTGTGTGTGTGTGTGTGAGAGAGAGAGAGAGAGAGAGAGAGAGAGATCCATGAATCCGTCCCCCACATCGTATATTGCATCCCAAATCCGCTCCCCCCAGACTGCATTGTCCGTAATTCACCCCGGGATGCGAAAATTGGGTGAAAGTGAGGCGAAAATGCTGTGAAAGTGAGGCCAGTCTGCTTCCCACACGGCCCATATTGATCCACCAATCGAAACTGACAGGTGTGTGAATTGGCCACGTCATTTTTTTTGTGGTTACAGGTATCGCGCGTTGGCTAGGGAAATTCTTTTTGTTGGAACAGAGGAGGGTTGTCTGTGAAGAGTGAAAACCGCTGCTGCTGTTCTGTACTGCTGTGCCTTTTAAATATTTGTGGTGCTGTGATGTATGAATATTAGGTTAGCTTGGGGAGTTCTGTTCTACAATGTTGCTCTGGGTATGGTAAATGAATGTTGGTTGTGCTGCGATGGTGATATGGTTGTTCTGTGCTGCAGTACTGCTGTGGTTGTTAAATAACTGGTGTGCTGCTTGGATGAATATTGTTGCTGTTTTGGCTCCTCTGTATAAATGAGGTGCTGTGGGTGTTAAACATTTGGGAGATGTGTTAAAGGAGTGTTGGTGGTGATGGTGTTGGTAAGGCTATAAAATGCTATGGGTGCTGTGTACATTAATGTTGCTGGTGCTTTGGTTGTTTGTATGTGGTGGAGGTGCTGAGCGGGAAGTATTTGTGTTGCTGCGTTAAACGAATGTTGGTGGTATGGTCGTAGTTCTGTGCTGAGGTTAAATATATGTAATGCCGTGGTAAAAGAATGATGATTGTAGTATCGTGGTGTCGTGATTGTTGTTCATCTGTGTTGTTGTTTGCATATGAATGTTGGTGGTGCTGTGGTTAATGAATGCTGTTGTAAATGAATGCTGTGGATGATGAAGGTTTGTGGTGCTGAGGCTACTGACTGTTTGTGGTGCTGAGGCTACTAACTGTTTTTGGTGCTGAGGCTACTGACTGTGGTGCTGAGGTTAGTGACTGTGGCGCTGAGGTTACTGACTTTCTGTGGTGCTGAGGTTAGTGACTGTGGCGCTGAGGTTACTGACTTCCTGTGGTGCTGAAGTTACTGACTGTTTGTGGTGCTGAGGTTAGTGACTTTGTGGTGCTGAGGTTACTGACTGTGGTGCTGAGGCTACTGACTGTTTGTGGTGCTGATGTTACTAACTGTCTGTGGTGCTGAGGTTAGTGACTGTTTATGATGCTGAAGTTACAGTTTTTGATGCTGAGGCTACTGTTTGTGGTGCTGAGTTTACTGTTTGTGATGCTGAAGTTACAGTTTGTGGTGCTGAGGTTAGTGTTTGTGGTGCTGATGTTAGTGACTGTTTGTGATGCTGATGTTACAGTTTGTGGTGCTGATGTTACAGTTTGTGGTGCTGATGTTACAGTTTGTGGTGCTGAGGTTACAGTTTGTGGTGCTGAGGTTACTGTTTGTGGTGCTGAGGTTACAGTTTGTGATGTTGAGGTTACTGTTTGTGGTGCTGAGGTTACTGTTTGTGGTGCCAGGGATAATGAATGCTTATAGTTCTGTGATAACTGAATAACTGTGGCGTTGTGGCTGTTCTATGTTGTGATAGTGCTGCGATCGTTAAATATTCTTTGTGCTCTGGGAACTGCAGGTTACATATTCTGTGGTTGTTATGCCCTGAGGTGGTGCCGTGGCTGTTCAGTATTTGTAGCGTGGTCGTAAATGAATAATGGACCTTAATTACTTGGATGCTGGCTATTTGTTGCTGCTGTGGTAGATGGATATTGGTGGTGGTGTGGCACTTTTGGTTTGCGATGCTGCTCTGGCTGTGTGTGTGTGTGTGTGTGTGTGTGTGTGTGTGTGTGTGTGTGTGTGTGTGTGTGATAATTCAGTGTTGGTTGTGCTGGGGTTGTGGAGTGGCTGTTAAATATTGCTGACACTACGTCCATTCTGTGTGGGTAACAATATGGTTACCTTGTATTGGTGGTGATGCAGTTCCTTTACTTCCTTTACGGTTCTGTGGATAGTTACACTACTTTGATTCTTTTACTTGTGAGTGTTTCAAAGTTGGTGATGATTTATGCTACTTTTTTCTGCTGTAGTATACGTAGCAATTAATTTTTCCGCTTGAGAATATGTACAGAAGTGCATAGTTCTGATACTTACATAAATTTTTCCCTATATCTTTACTCATTTTTTTTAAAAGAATATATATATATATATATATATATATATATATATATATATATATATATATATATATATATATATATATATATATATATATCTGTGTGTGTGTGTGTGTGTGTGTGTGTGTGTGTGTGTGTGTGTGTGTGTGTGTGTGTGTGTATGTATGTATATATATATTATTATTTATTTGAGAAGGAAAAGTCATCGGCCATTTTAGAAATATATATATATATATATATAGAAAGAGAGGCTATTGAAGAAACACACATTACACGTGCGTACATATGTGGTAAGTTTTTGACGTTCCATACGCGAATTGAATCCGGGACCTCTTGACAGAAGTCAGGCACTGTTACAGCTACATCACGACGTGATAGAAGCTAAACCACCTGAATTCAATGAAGAACCAGGTATATCTGTTATGTGAGGACATTTTTCAGCCCCAACCCACATGATGAAACATATTTTAAACACATCAGCGTTTTCGCTTAGCCCCACGCAACTCGCCAAGTGACATTGCAGTTTTAATCTATCACAGCCAGTACAAGCGCCTTCCTGTATATTAAAGAGACACACTAGACGTGCCTATATATGTGGGAAGTTTTTGAAATGCTCAAACCGGGAATCGAACCTGGGATCTCTAGACAGAAGTCAGGCACCGATATCACTACGCCACGGCGAGATTAATATCAGCCCACCCGAATTCTGTAAAGAACTAGGTAGATAAAAACTGTTGTGTCACATGGAGCTAAGCAAAAACCTAATATGCCTAAAGTATGTATCATCATGTGGGCTGGGATTGAAAACAATCCCTCCATAACGGATTTACCTGGTTTTTCATAGAATGCAGGTGGCCTGACATTTATCATGCCGTGGTGTAGTTACATCGGTGCCTGACTTCTGTCAAGAGGTTCCGGGTTTGATTCCTAGGCAGTGTGTCATAACCTTCATATATATATATATATATATATATATATATATATATATATATATATATATATCATTACAAGTCCAATGCCGAACAAAGGTCTCCCCTAACCTTCTCTACTATGAGACTTTCTCGGTTCAGGTCATTTGACATTTCTTGCCATGTCTCTGTTGATTCTGAGACTAGGACAATGTCATCTGCAAATCTTAATGGTTTAGCTTTTCTCCATCTATGTTCACTACTTTCTAGGCATGCTGTAAATAATTTTGGTGAAATTGTATCTCCCTGACACACACCCTTCTCAATCTTAATGTTTTCCGAGTCCTTATGTAATCTAATTGTATCAGTTCTCTCTTTATCTATGTTTTCCAACAATTTTACAATGTTCTCATTCACTCTTTGTTCTCACAATGAATTTATAATTGTTATGTGCTCCTCTGGGTCGAAACCCTTTTCGTAATTAAAAAAAAGAAAAACTAAGCACAGTGGTTTATTACATTCTGCAGTTTTTTTCAGTTAGCTGATTCATTGTGTGTAGATGATCAGTAGTCAAATACTCGCTTCGGAATCCTACCTGTTCACGAGGTTGGTTTTCCTTCAAATTTGTTGTTATTATGCTCGTAAGGACTTTAGTGAAGAGTCTGTAAATGGCTGATAATAAGCTAATGGGTCAATAGTTACTAAGATCTTTTGAGTCACCTTTTTTGTAAAATAAAATAATTTTTCCATTATACCATGTTTTCAGAATTTTCTTTTTTATACTGTACATTGGGTAAATAAGTGAGCAAGCCTATTTTGTACTTCTGCTCCTGCATCCAACAGTAAATCTGCTACTATTCCATCTTCTCCCGGAGCCTTCCCTCTTTTCATACTTTTAAGAGAATTATTTACTTCGTCTGGTGTTACCTCAGGTATTTCACTTGCGTCAACTGAAAACTTAGCTATTGGTACTATGGTCTTTGATGTATACAGTTCCTTGTAAAATTCTTCAACTCTCTTCACCATCTTATCTGTGCATTTAATGACTTCGCCGTTTTTGTCTTTCAGTAATGTAATTTGTTGCTTTCCTAGTGACTTTCAGACTTTCCTTTTCTGATGGTTTCTTTGATCTGATTAATATTTCTTTTTTCTTCTCTTTCTATTTTGATGATAAGCTTATTGAATTCTGCACGTTCTATTTCATCTTTCTTTGTTTTTACTCTCATTTCCTTTCTTTTTTTCCCTAAGCTCGAGAGTCTTTTCCAAATACTTCTTGGCTTTGGTTGTATTAGGTTTTCCTACAGCCTCCGCTGATTCTCTTAGCACTTTTATTAGTCTGTCATTCAGCTCATCAGTGTCACATTCAGCATTACTTAGAACCTGAAATCTGTTCCTTATTTCCAACTGAAAGGCTGCTTTGTTTTCGTTTACATTTATTGGGCATATCTTTTTATCATTAATCATCTTCTTTCTTTTACTTCTGAAACTGAATCTGGCCGTGCAACCCACCATTCTATGGTCACTTCCTATATATACTTAATTCATAACTGTGACATTTGTGATCGTGTTATTCTTATCTGCTATACTGAATTCGATTTCACTCTTTGTTTCTCCATTTCTGTTTCTCCAGGTCCACTTTCTCCCCGTTCTGTTGTGAAAGAATGTGTTCATTATTCTCATGTTATACCTTTCAGCTTAGTTTACCAGCATTTTCTTCTCTTTCATTCCTTTCTCCCACTCCAAATTTTCCCATACATGCTTCTCCATTTTTTGAATTCCCAACTTTTGCATTGAAGTCTTCCATGAGTATATTATATGTGGTCTTTTCTTCTTTTCTAATCTGGGAGATGTCGTCACAGAATGTTTCTATTTCTTCATCTGAGCTTTAAGAAGTTGGTGCATACACTTGTATTACTTTCAGGGTATATATTTTCACAATCTAATAACAACCAATGCTGCTCTGTCAGATACACTGCTGAATTTCACAATGTTGTCTGCAAGATTTCTGTTAAATAGAAATCCTACACCACTAACTCTTTTGTTTTGCCTTCCTCTGCAGTAAAATAGGTGGTTGCTGTCTTTCGGCTGAATTACATTTTCATCTTTTCCGTGGTTCTCACTCAAACCTACAATTTTCCAACTAATGTTTTCCAGTCCAGTCATTAACTTATCAGGTTTGTAATCTTCTGCGAGGCTTATTACATTGTATGCATAGATCTTCATGGATTTCAAATTGCTTAATATCCCAGTGTCTAACTTGCCAACACAGTGCCTACTCACTTTCGGTGACACACTGCCCGTAAGCATAGGGGCAGTGAGGTTGGACCTTTAGTATACGATGATCCAACAGGAACGCCTGTCAAATCATTTGCTATAGAACTCATTTTTGGTTGGAAGGACTGTGCAAATAATCTCATCTACCTGCCACGTAGCTTGTGGTGAGAATTAATTTTTGTGCCATCTTATCCGTTATATTCGGTAGAGCCCTATATATCTATAGGAGGTTCCATGGTCCGTGCCATCTAAGACGGCACCTCGTATATCTACAAGGCCTTCCCCTATCCTCTACACGGGGACGTGCCAGTTAGCAGTGGGATCCTGCCCCTGGATATATATATATATATATATATATATATATATATATATATATATCTATATATATATATATTGTTACGGAACAGAGAAAGATAATGTACACTTTAAGTGAGAATACTAAAAATCACTACTGTCCCGTAAAGTTCCAGGTTCAAAACAAAAGAGTTAGGTAAAATTACAAGTTAAAGTTTAATGCTCCAACTAACAACAAAACATTCAGGACTCATAAGGATAATGTAATGTCAAAAAACAGGTTAAAAATATGGTTAACTGCAATAGCCTCTATTAACACGAAATTAGCAAGAGTAAATTTATCTAAGTCAGCCCTGATAAAATGAGAATACCAGATAATACTCAGTGAATGCACGATATATAATTTCATATACAAAATATTATTACCACTGGCTGACAATATGAATTACAAAAACTTTGCTAGTCCTACGAATCAACACCTTATGCTATACAGTACAAGAACAAAATGTGATAACACTCAGACTCAAATTACACAGCTGCTAGATGGTTGGAGACTTCCCGAGCACTCACAGTAATAACAACTGTACAGGGGAGGACAGAGATGTGAGCAAAATGAGGAGTAGATCTAAGTGGCAATTAATGCAGAGACTGAGCTCATTATATAGGGGCCGGCAGAGCTTGATACAACTTGTAAGAAGGACGCGCAAATGAAGCCAGACGGGACAAAGAATTGACACTCCTGCTCTGAACAACAGAAAGAACGACTTACTCTACTATAAGGGAGGAGGGGGGGAGTAAGGTAGAACACGCTTGTGATCAAACATGCAGCATACTGTACGTTAGAATTACACAAAGGATGACGAAATCATAGGCTATGTAACACCTCCCCACAAAGAAAAAGAAATTTACGAAGGAAATTTCTTATTACTCTAAAACAATCTGTCTAAAGTCTAGATAAGCAATCTGCAATAACATTTTCTTTCCCCTTGACATGTTGTATGTCTAATGAATACTCCTGAAGAAGTAGACTCCATCTTGTCAATCTCTGATTTTTATCTTTAAACTTACTAAGGAATTTCAGTGGGTTATGATCGGTATAAATGACTATGGGGTCAAAACCAGAACACGAATAAAATGAAAAATGCTGTAAACCCAAAATCAAGGCCAAAAGCTCTTTCTCAATAGTTGAGTAGTTCTTTTGAGGTAGAGTGAACTTCTTACTGTAATAAGATACAGGGTGTTCAATACCTTGATCATCCTCTTGCAGCAAAACAGCCCCAGCTCCTGTTTCACTTGCGTCAACAGCCATCTTAAAAGGCTTAGCAAAATTTGGAGTAGCGAGCACTGGCTGACTTAATAGGATAGCATTAAGTTTGGTGAAAGAGGATTCACAGTCATCGGTCCAGACAAATTTAACTCCCTTTTTCAATAGGTCTGTAAGTGGTGATACAAGAATTGAAAAGTTAAGAACAAATCTCCTGTAATAACCTACCATTCCCAAAAATCTTTGTAGCTCTTTCCTACTTTTAGGTCTGGGAAGATCACTTATAACCTGAACCTTAGCTCCTGGTGGTGCAACATGTCCATCACCAATTACGTACCCAAGGTACTGAACTTTAGCTTGACCAAACTCACACTTTGATAAATTAGCTACAAGATTAGCCTGAACCAAACGCTCAAGAAATTTACTGACATGGCATAGGTGATCTTTCCAGTTGTCACTGAAGATTAATACATCATCAATATAAACAACACACCCTGCCAAACCCTCTGTTACAACATTCATGAGCTTCTGAAATGTGGCTGGTGCATTCTTCATACCATATGGCATTACAGAACATGCAAAAGTCTTTCCTAGTGTTACAAAACATGAGATCTCCCTAGCACGTTAAGTCATAGGTACTTGCCAGTATCCCTTTAACAAATCACACTTACTTATGTACCTAGCCTTTCCGATCTTGTCTATGCAATCTTCCACGCGAGGGAGAGGGTAAGTGTCCGTTTTTTTTATCTGATTAACACGTCTGTAGTCGATGCAAAGCCGCTGTGACCCACCTGGCTTAGGGACTAGAGTGACAGGAGAACTCCACTCGCTCTGACAGGGCTCAATCATCTTGTGGTCCAACAGGTAGCCAAGCTCCTTTTCGATGAGAGGAACTTTCACTGGGTTCACACGGTAAGGATGCAGTTTAATTGGCTTTGCGTCTCCAACATCGACATCATGCATCAACACAGTGGTTCTTCCTGGAGTTGCACGGAACACTTGCGGGTACT
This sequence comes from Coenobita brevimanus, assembly GCF_032717465.1. Lineage (NCBI taxonomy): Eukaryota > Metazoa > Arthropoda > Malacostraca > Decapoda > Coenobitidae > Coenobita > Coenobita brevimanus. Next base: position 15,854,523 of record NC_137023.1, on the reverse strand, counting down.
CCTGCAATAATGCTGAGAACTCCTGCCTTTCCTCGGGAGCTAGATGAGAAAGCTTAGTCTGGAGATCATTCATGATATCAGGATTCTTCCCCAAACTATCACTCAGGCTCATGCTGCATGGGAGAACTTCACTTGCAGACTCGGGTGGAACAGCTACAGTGCAGACTTGGTTATTTTCGTCCCGCCTGTGATATAACTTTAGCATGTTGATGTGACAAAGTTGCTTGTTCTTTCTACGATCTGGTGTGGCGATGACATAGTTGACATCACTGAGTTTCTTCTCCACGAAATAAGGACCACTAAACTTGGCTTGAAGAGGTTGTCCATGCACTGGTAGCAGAATCAAAACCTGATCTCCTGGCTGAAAGTGGCGTAACCTGGACTTCTTATCATACCAAGTCTTCATCTTCTCCTGAGCAGCTCCTAAATTCTCTCTCGCCAGCTGTAAAGCAGTGGACAGCCGTTCTTTGAACTTCATCACATACTCCAGCAGGTTGAGGTCATCTTCCTCCTACAGCCAGCATTCCTTGAGTAGCTTAAGGGGTCCTCTTACTTCATGGCCAAACAGTAGTTCAAAGGGTGAGAAGCCCAGTGATTCATTTGGAGATTCTCTTGCGGCAAATACAACGAATGGAAGACCTTTATCCCAGTCTTTCTGATGTTCCAAACAGTATTTCTTGAGCATCGATTTGAGTGTTTGATGATATCTCTCCAACGCTCCTTGGGTCTGGGGATGGTAAGCTGAAGACGTGATCTGGGTGATGCCCAACTCTTTCAGAGACTGCTTGAAAACATTTGACATGAAATTACTTCCCCGGTCTGACTGTACCTCCTTGGGCAGACCAAACTTTGTGAAGAACCCTAGCATTTCCTTAACCACGTTCTTTGCTGAGATATTTCTAAGTGGAATGGCTTCAGGATAATGAGTAGCCATATCAATCAGGGTCAACAGATAAGAAAATCCTGAAGAAGTCTTAGGAAGAAGGCCCACAATATCCACCAACACACGGGTAAAAGGCACCTCAAAAGGAGGAATGGGAACTAGAGGTGCAACCTTTTCGGTCTGATTACACTTCCCCACAACTTGACAGGTGTGACAAGACTTACAATACCAGGAAACATCCCTGAAGATACCTGGCCAGTAGAAGTGTTTCAAAATGCGTGCCACAGTCTTCCTCACTCCAAGGTGTCCTGCCAAACTGGAATCATGAGCCACTCTAATGATATCCTGCCTACAAACACGAGGTATGACAACTTGATGTACAACCTCCCATTCACAGTCGGCTGATGCTGTTGGGGGTCTCCACTTCCTCATAAGTACTCCTGACTTTATATAATAACAAGTAGAAGCAACAGCTGACTCTTCCTCACTGCAAGCAGAGTTAGCTAGACCTTTCAACTCAAGGTCAGCAACCTGCAACTCAACCAACTCTTGACGAGACAAATTATCAACACTACGCGGTACTGCCTCATCTGGTGAGTGGTCCAAATTAGCAAGAAAAGTGTCAGCTAGGATAACATCATCATCATCATTATCCTCTAAGTCACCAGTAACTTTAGACTTAGCCCTAGTGACAGCACATGCAGGGAACACATCAGGGACATCACAATCCTGGGCCGCAGCCACTGGCTCACTAGACAACTGAGGAGCTGGACACACTTGACTTCCACCAATATCATTTCCAAGTAAGAAAGTTACACCTGACATTGGGAGTGTCTCAACCAACCCAACCATAACGGAACCATTAACAAAATCAGACTCTAAATTCACTCTGCACAGAGGGACAGAGAAGTAATTATTCCCTACACCTTGTAAGATTACAATTTCATCAGAGGAATTAACATTAGAGCCTAGAACACTGGTCAGCATAAGAGATTGGCAAGCACCTGTATCACGATATATTTTAACTGATTTCCTGTCATTACTGTCCAGAGGACTGACAAAACCATCAGACAGGAAATTAGCACATGAACTCTTGAGAGTGTCACCCACGTTACTGCTCAAAAGAGGAGCTTCATCATGAGAATTTAATTTACCCCTCAAAGCAGCTTCAGTTAACTCAGTTAAAGAATTCTGGGAACTCTCAAGGGTGGACACTAGACCAATTGACTGAATATTTAAAGACTCCTTTTTGTTCACATCACACTGTCTCCTGAAACATTTCTCCGTAGTATGACCAAGCTTACTACAATAAGTACATTTACTTTTCTGAAATCTAGAGGTGAAGCTGGTATTTACTTCCTGAGAAACATCATCTTTATTCTTTTTCTTGTTACCTGTACTCTGAGTAGAGGCAACGTACTTACTCTCAGCTTTCCTTTATTCTTTAGAATATCTTTTGTGAGTGAGAACATATTCATCAGCTAAAACTGCAGCATCAGACAAATTATCTATTCTTCTCTCATCAAGATATAGGCTTACATCATTTTTGATACACCTTTTGAAGTCCTCCAGCAAAATCATCTGCTTAAATTTATCAAAACCAGAATCCACATTCTTAGAATTTAACCACTGTTCTAACAGATCTTCTTTGATTTTTGCATACTCAACATGGGATTGCTTATCTTGCTTATAAGTTGTCCTAAATTTTACTCTATAGGCTTCAGGAATAAGTTCATAGGCCTTAAGAATCAAGCTCTTAACTTCATCATAATTATCACATTGATTCTGAGGCAAAGATGCATAAGTTACTTGAGCTCTACCGGTGAGAACAGTTTGAAGGAGTACTGGCCAATACTTTTTGGGCCAATTAAAACCTGTAGCTACCCTCTCAAACAAGTGAAAATACTTTGTTAAATCAGATTCATTAGAAGGAGGGACAAGTTTAACATTTTTAGCCACATCAAAATCATCAGAGCTAGATGATCCAGTTCCACCTTGTTTCATGCGATACTCATGGTCTGCCTGAATCCTAGCAAGTTCAGTTTGTGCCTGAGCCTGTAACTGTGCCTCCTGAATACGAGCATTTGCCTGAAATTCAGCCTCCTTAGTACGAGCCTCCTGCAGGGCTAGCTGTAACTTAGCTAATTCAATCTGCGTTTGCTCATTTGGAGGAGTTACATTAAACAAGCTTTCATTAATCATGTCAACAATTTGATCTTTAGAATGATGAGAGCGAACAGCAATTCCCAATTGTTGAGCAACAAGCTTAAGTTCATTCTTTGTTCTGTTTTCTACATCACACACTGTTTGCACATTTGACAAAAATTCTTTGGCTTCATCAAGCGTAGTAATAGTAGACATCATGAATAAATCACAGTCACAAAATATCAAGCAATATCCTTATGATAATATCCTGAATATCCTGGTAAGAGGTCGCCAAATTTATGTTACGGAACAGAGAAAGATAATGTACACTTTAAGTGAGAATACTAAAAATCACTACTGTCCCGTAAAGTTCCAGGTTCAAAACAAAAGAGTTATGTAAAATTACAAGTTAAAGTTTAATGCTCAACCTAAAAACAAAAAATTCAGGACTCATAAGGATAATGTAATGGCAAAAAACAGGTTAAATATATGGTTAACTGCAATAGCCTCTATTAACACGAAATTAGCAAGAGTAAATTTATCTAAGTCAGCCCTGATAAAATGAGAATACCAGATAATACTCAGTGAATGCAAGATATATTATTATAGATACAAAATATTATTACCACTGGCTGACAATATGAATTACAAAAACTCTACTAGGCCTACGAATCAACACCTTATGCTATACAGTACAAGAACAAAATGTAATAATACTCATACATTACACAGCTGCTAGGTGGTTGGAGACTTCCTGAGCACTCACAATAAGAACAACTGTACAGGGGAGGACAGAGATGTGAGCAAAATGAGTAGATCTAAGTGGCAATTAATACAGAGACTGAGCTCATTATATAGGGGCCGGCAGAGCTTGATACAACTTGTAAGAAGGACGCGCAAATGAAGCCAGACGGGACAAAGAGTTGACACTCCTGCTCTGAACAACAGAAAGAACGACTTACTCTACTATAAGGGAGGAGGGGGGGAGTGAGGTAGAACACGCTCGTGATCAAACATGCAGCATACTGTACGTTAGAATTACACAAAGGATGATGAAATCATAGGCTATGTAACAATATATATATATAATATATGAGAGAGAGAGAGCGAGTACTGTCTGGCTGTGTACAGTCATAAGAAAAACTATTGTTACCCTTCAGAGCTATGCACTATGACACAATGACGAAGTGTTGTGGAATGACTGGACAGGAAAGTTTGTACCCGTCAATGTCGGTTATGTGAGACACAGATATTAGAAATGGTGCTAGAGAAAACAGAAGCTAATTAGATCGTTTGGCCTGTCTGCATAGAGAAAATACGTTTTGTTATCCATCACCGAATTCGTTAAATAAAAATACAACAGAATGGTGTAAAGTCGGTAACACACATGCAGACGGGCAATGAGTACGTGCACCCATGTCAGACGTATGATAGTACTTCAGCTGATACAAGCCAAGTTAGTAAATTTCAATGTAATAATGATGTGTATTGCTTTCTACATATGATAAGTGTTGAGTAGAAGGAAAACAATGAAACAAGTTCGGTCTCATTGCTTTAATATTTTGTATACCCACCCCCTGCTTCCAAAACAGCCTCTGGATGTCTGAGCATCCATCTGAAGCATTTAACCACCCGTCTAATGCAAACAAATGAACTCACACACCCTTGCTAAACTATCATAAAACAGTCGATGCCTATAGATTTAATACCTTTCAAAATAATTTATTTGTTGTATTCTATAGGTAATAAGTGTTGAATAGTAGGAAAATATTAAATGGGCCGAGTTTCATTATTAATCTCCGGTGGGGCGCTCAGGGTAACGCAAACACGTCCTGTATATTTCCTCGCCATATGGCTCATTCTTGCTCATTATTCCAACTCTTGTAATGGGACTGTGATATGGCAACACTAGATAGGGGTGGGGTGAACAGCAAGGACCCGCCCACATAGCCCAGCTAACGTTCGTTTCGCATCGAACATCCAGGGGGTAACGATAGTTTTTCTTATGACTCTACATTCCTCCTGGATGATGAGGGGCATGAATGGATAAAAAAAAGACTGAAATGATGCTGCACTCTGAAAACAACTCATTGACGGATATTTTTAACAGACGAATTATGAAGGAATTAGGCCCTAATACAGTGATTTGGTGCAGCCAAATAATAAACGCTTAATTCGGAAATATAATGCTTGAGGTAAGCCAAACCACTGTATACGGTAGCTGGAAGTGTGAATATGAATAAGTATGTGATTTTTTTTCTCGAGTTTTCAGCCCTCATCCAGCAAAAGCGGGTAACAGCGAGCATGTACAAAACAAAATCTCTTTTGCCACTTTCCAAATCTCTAGAGCTCAGTCAATGAGCCTGCGACAAAAGCTTTGTCAAGTATTGATGCTCAAACCATGGATTTGCTCAAGTGATATTGGGATATGTGGTTCCTTAAAGTGAAGGGTTGTGACACATTTTGTGCAAGATCAGTGTGTAAAATGCTTTCATCTTTAAAGATCTATGCCTTCCATCTATCCATCATCTAATCCTAGGATGCCACATGAGGAACGTAGGATCCCAGGGCTAGACAAGTTGGTCCTGACATTTAAGATGAGAGCGACCAGCCTCACTCATCCCTGAGTGGCATTACTTGAGCAATAAACCCCAATCACCCCTTGGATATAAATCTTCAACGGCTCAATCCGATTGGAGTGCCGTAATTATCCACTAAAGCGCCAGGCGCCATAATTTGGCTATATTGTTACCACTCAGCGTAGTAAATGGTTTCCTGGTGTACAGGAAACCATTTGGCATGTAACTCAGTGTAGAGTCACCCACAGGCAGAAGGAAGAGGAAAGAACAGTGCTGGGAACGCTACTTATAAAAAGTAGCAGCGTTCTCATTCCTGTTACTAGCTCGAAAAAGTAGTGGCATTACTGGTTTCGCTACATCATACGAAATGTAGCGGCGCTCCCGCTCCCGCTACTTTGGATAAGAAAAAGGTACACGAAGGAAAGGTTAACAAAAATTTGTGATACAGCAGTACACTATAAAATTATACTGTTTTAATAATATTAATCAGTCTGAGTGGTTATATTGTGTACCAGTATTGTCAGTATATACTTATATTAAAAGAAAAAAAATCATATACATGTCGGTGTCACTTTAATGAAGCTTAGAGCCGAAGGTACAGGAAAAAGCTATTTATTGTATTATGTAACAAATGTTCTTTTACACTGTTACATAGTATACCTGCTGAAAGTAACATACGTAAATAAAAGGCAAAAAAATGTGGCCTACCATTGACACATATAGATTTATTATATTTTCAATGATACCTATTTAAGATATATACGAAAACGAAAATTAAAATGAACTGGGGCTTTCTTTTAAAGGCTATTTATACAATAGCAATGTTTTTTCCATTACTTTAAACTAAAAGTAACATACTGTTACGAAATAAAAACGTAGAGAGTAAGAATTAGTCTGAAAGAGACAGTGAGGGAGAAAGCGGGAGTTAGAGACGGGGACAGTTAGAGGTGTGTGTGTGTGTGTGTGTGTGTGTGTGTGTGTGTTAGCATTGCCTACATCTAGCTGACATCCTTATTTATCTTTATTTCATTTAAATGATCGATAATTGACTAGCAAAATTCCTGTCTAATTATTGCACATTACTAATAAATAATAATAAATTACTGATGTAATGTAGAACAAACATAAATAATTGACAGAACTGACGAAAGTATTATTTTTCGTCATTAATAAATACAACCAAACCGTCGGCATATCTGTACTGTATGTAGTCACCGACTCCAGGCCTGTATTCGTCGCGTGAGTGGAGCGCGGTAACGCGTGAGTACGGCCAAAAAGTAGGTGTGCTCTCATGTTCCGCTACTGGCTAAAAAATAGTAATGGCGTTACCACAATCGCTATTAAAATAGTGGCGTCGCTATGTAGCGCCGATACTAAGAGCGGCGCTATTCCCAGCTTTGGGAAAGAATGAAGGAAAGATAGATAGAAGAGGGAGTGTAAAGTCATCCGTAGGCAGAAGGACGAGGAAAGAAAGAAGTAAAGAACGACAGAAGAGGAAGGAAAGAAAGAAGGAGGAAAGAAAAGGACAGACACCCGAGAGTAGCACTACATCGAGTAAATGAATGGTGAACGTCCCCACCTACCATTAAAGGTCTATGCATTGGGCAAATTCTTCAGAAATTTTCCTTATTTGAACCTGAACAAAACACTCGTTTTCGGAATGAGAGGTAATGATGGGCCTAGTTTTAAAAACAACTGGCTTTAGATTAATAGGACATATACAACCTGGGTGCCGACTCGCAGTAACAGGTTTGATTAAAAAAAAAAATGAAAAGCACATCCCATGACTCAGAGTCGTCACCACAGCAACTTGTACGAGATTCAGTTTGTTGCTTCACTAAATTTTGTTTGCGTCACAAATAATAAATATATAAATGACTAAATAAAACCAGCTTCAAATAGCCCTTGTCATCAATTGCATTTTGGTGGTGGTAAATGGTGGCAATGTAAAAGAGATGTACGAATTACTATTTCAACATTAAAATATGGCTGAGTTCCTTGCCTATGTACTCATTTAATATCGAAATGGTATTTTCCGGTGATGATGACAACCTGACTTGGTGGTTCCACTGTATAGTAACTTAAGTTACTGTACACTTGGTCTGACTGTTGGTGGTGGTGTACTGAACTCCGATAGCCTTGGGAAGTCTGTTCTAACTTATTTTGGCTCATCATAGATGAATAAGCGCAGGAAATAGCACTTGGGCCGGACAGTCCCTGGCTACCTGAAAGACAGCAGAAGTAGGATGAAGAAATACACCTTAATCAGTCAGCAGTTATGTACTTTTTTTTTTTTTTTTTCACTCAGCGTCTGTGTTGTCAGTTGAAAAAAGATTAGTTTCAGGTTCATGTCCAGGGGATGAAGACTAGATAACAGATTGTATTTTTAGACATACTGGAGAGGAAGATCAGTCCCAAATTCTACTTCTGTTTGCACTAGAGCACAAGCAGGGACATTTATTTACCCGAAGTGTGTGTGTGTGTGTGTGTGTGTGTGTGTGTGTGTGTGTGTGTGTGTGTGTGTGCATGTGCGCACGCTTGGCTGTAAATGTGTGACAAAAATTAACTCAAGCAGATTTTATCCACTTTGGCCCAAACTTGAATAAATGGTTCAGGGTAAGCTAAATGGTTTTCCTTTTTTTTTTTTTTTTTTTAGAAAAATAGGTCACAAGGGGAAAGGCACTGAGCAAGGTTAGCTTAAACAGTTTTAATCCGATATAGACCAAACTTAGTTAAAGGGCTGTGAACAGCTTAACCCGAGGCATCCCATCGACGTATGGGTACATTGGAACATTTTGCATTTGCCAGTCCCGTCGATGTACTGGTATGTTGCGCAATTGCAAGGTTCATAATTTGCACAATTTTCAATTTTCGCGCGTGATTTTTTGTATGTATACAAGGGACAGCTTCCCCTATTCCTCTACAAGATGCCAGGCAGGGACAATGCCTTACACCGCATAACCTTCTCCCCCCCTGCACGCCAGTGTCTCGGCAATTCACTTGTTGCCAGTGACCTGGCCAATAAAGACATTCAGGGCCAGAGTGATTCCCTAATTGATGACAATGTGGAGGACAAAGTTTACATAGCATTAGAGGAAGAAACAGTCAGAAATGATGATCAGGTAATGTGGCAAAAAACGGTCAGGTATGGTGATGAGTTAGTGAGTGAAACAATGCTTATAATGCCTATATTACTGTTTGAAAACCAATATACTCTCGTACTACATATAAATTCGTACCAAGTAAATAAATAAATACCGTTTGAGTGGTGTGAAATAGTTACCCTCCCATGGAATTCGTTTTCTTTGGTGCCAGCCTGTTAGAAAACCCAGTAAGGTAAGGAGGTACTGCTACCTGGATCGAATATTTTAAACCTCAGGTGAGCGATTTCTCTATGAATTTTCGATGTTTCTCACCAAAAGCGGAGGTTTTGGCAAAAAAAAAAAAAAAAGAGAGAAAATACCTCGGGATTGGGGGGTGTCAGAGGTGCGAAATTGCTTGGGATGTGACGGGTTAAAGATCGAGTGATTCAGTTTAAGGGACAATCAGTCATAGGCTAAGTTCACAGATCACATTCAAATATTCCGACCCTAAAACTATTTTTTTTTTTTTTTTGAACCAGTCTTCGTAGGAGGGTTGAGAATCATACCAGAATGAATAAATTCGATCATGAGAACAACTGGTCATTGATCAAGAACACAGGACAAGTTTAACTCAAACAGTTTGACCCAATTTGAACCAAATTTGGTAGAAGGGTTTAGGGAGAGGCAAGGATGAAGTATTCCATTTTTAATAACAAACATTCAAAGGTCAAGGTAACAAGGCAGAGTCAAATGTCCGACCCTTAGTTCAGTCACAGAGAATGAGTGTAGCACCCTCTTCTTGTTTACAATAATTTCTGACTCATCTTACGAAGACGCAGGATAATCCAGTCTAATAACTAGAAAGCACCCAGAGAACGCATACCTCCGCCAGTGCCAGTGCCATTAAAAAGGATTCGGATCCAGATCCTCTGAGATATTGTGTGGAATACTTAGGATCCGGGTCCATCCCCAATTTTAATCAATTGTTCCTTGACCCATGGCCCACTCTTCCACCAAATTTCATTGAAATTCATTGAGAACTTTTGGAGATATCGCCTCGACAAACAGGGAGAGCTCCTCCTTCAACTTCGCAGGTGGAGGTAATCGGTGACGTGCCACGCATAGGTCAGAGCCACCCCTTTTTCGTGATTTTCTGTTTAGGAATAGGGTCATATGTAAGAAAAGCACTGACAAAGTGGAGGTATGACCTGGTCCCCAGACATAAATATTAACATCAGTCTCATAACCTCCGCCAAGGAGGTTATGTTTTATCCCGCACTGATTTCTTTGTTTGTCTGTCTACCTGCTAGCAGGATTACTCAAAAAGTTATGAACAGATTTTAATGAAAATATGTGGAAGGGTGGGCCATGGGCCAAAGAAGAATTGGTTAATTTGGGGGGCGGATCCAGATCCAGCGTATCCCGCACAATATCCAAAAGTTTTCAATGAATTTCAGTGAAATTTTGTGGAAAGATGGGACATGGAAATAAATAAAAATAAATAAATAAATAAATTTCGGGGCGGCTCCGGATCCCCTATATCCACGGATCCGGATCTGGGATTGCTCAATAACGTTATGAAAGGATTATGACGAAATTTTGTGGAAGGGTGGGTCATGCGCCAAGGAAAAAAATATTGAATTTTGGGGTGGATCCGGATCCAGATCCGATCCCATTTAATGGCATTGGCGAGGAATGCGCTCTCGGATTGCTTTCTAGTTATCAGCGTGACACGGTGGAGGTCTATAAATAATTACTTCTTTCGCTTGAGTAATATTTAACTCAAACACCCACAAAGTGGTTCACTGTCGTAGGTGGTGTGCTTGATGAACTGCAGTGATGTGGGTGTTATATTTCATGGTTTTAAGTGTTGCTGTCGTTCTTGAATGGGTGTGGCAATGACTGTCATATTGTGACTGTAGGAGGCTCTGTGGCAGCGTTTTGGTTAGTCACTGTTGATGGATTTGGGGTAACTGAAAGAGAGAGAGAGAGAGAGAGAGAGAGAGAGAGAGATTATTGTTGGTAAAGCTTTTTTTTTTTTTTCTAATACCGTGGTTACTAACACGTGGTATTAACGCCTTGAATTATTGAACATATTATTTTACTCTTACAGTCTCCCTACGATTTCAGTTAGATTAGGAGAATACTTCAAGTTGGATAGATTACATGCATCCTTCAATAACGCCTTTGCTGTATAACCTTTGCAAGACGTGTAAAATCGTTTGGTGGCAGGTCATGCTGGTCTGGCCTATTGTGTTACGGATTTAGTTTGAGTATTTGACCTAACGATATTTGCGTGCAAGCGACGAAAATCCGCACCTTTAAGGAACTTGTGCTGCCTTTTTTAATGGGATGATTGAGAAAAAGGGAAGATTCATAACTGAAATAAAGTCGATCGTTCCTGTCGGAAGATAAGGAGTGGAAGAGTCGCTGCCTAGAAGCTTGCATGGAGGGATCTGCGTCAGCAGAGTCGGGGTGTGATTGAGGCTGTGTGTCCCGTGGCGTTCACCCAGAGTAGGTAGGAAAGGTGGTAAGCTAATTAAAATAACTTCATCGTGGTGGAGGGATTTATTTGTTTCTGGTGACTGTTATTTATTCTCTTTCTAGTAAACATTTTTTTATATTCAAGTTAAGAGTCTCAAGGTCGGAAGAAGTCAAATACCCTGTCCTAGCTAAAGTCAACGAATATATACAGTTTGGAGAGAGTAACAGAAGAGTGACTTAAAACTGGTATCATTATTAACCGTGGTTGGCACTAACCCTTTCAGTGTGGCAGCGACTTATTATTTTATACTTCTTGTCTCCAGACGATTGTACTCAAACTTAGAAAGCCCCTTCGAACTGTATGGGGTTTATGAACGCTGTACAGTTTTGACCGTGTCTATTCAACTAACTACTTTGCAGTTGATCACCGTGATGGTTTACACTCTTGATACCTTAAGCGTACTTTTCTCGTTGTTCATGGTAATTCCAAACCATTATGAGCGAGCTTATTGCAGACCTCTTGAAAAGAAAGTGATGGTAAATGCCATATATAACCCCTCCAGTTTGAATAGCTTCTCCTACGCTAAATATAATCGAGTGGGTGTGGAAGAAATGCACTAATAAATCCGCTATTCGTACTGTAAAGGTTAACTCTTGATTTTGCTACGGTTGTTGTGGTGTGTGGGTGATGATGTGATGGTCCCATGGTTGGTCCATCTTGACTTTATGGATTATTTCGTGTACCTTTGAGACAGCCAGCTCTATCGTTGTACATCCTCTCCACAACACTTCTTCGTGACGAGCAGCTTTGTTACAACTCATCATACATGTTAGAGATTATGACAAATTTTACGTTTGTTTAAGGTGTACAAAGTGGATGCATAGTAACAATGGTGTGGTGACCCAAGTTGTTGGTGCTGTGGAGGTGATGGTGTTCGGAGATGATGTGATGAAAGGGGTGCTGCATTTCGGTAATGCTGTGCTGGTGATGTATTGGTGTGATGGTGCTGTGGTGGTGCTGTGGTGGTCGTGGGAGTGGAATGGCAAGGTTTTGGTGGTACTGTAGTGGTGCGATGATGATAAGCTCCGGTCATGGTGTTGTGGTGTCTGGTGTTGCTGTGATGCTGCTGCAACAGTATTGTGGAAGTGCTGTAATGGTGGTGTACTTATGCTGTGCTAATAGACTCTAGTAGTGCTACGCTGGTGTCTGATGTTGCTGTGGTATTGCTGTGGTGACGCTGTGGTAGTGGTGTGGTATTGCTGTGGTGACGCTGTGGTACTAGTGTGGTGATAGGCTCTGGGATTGCTGTGGTGGTCTGTACGGTGGCTGTGCTGATGCTGTGCTGGTGCTGTGGTAATGCTGTGGTGGGACTGTGATGCTAGGGAAGTCATGTGATAATGTTGTGATGGTGTTGTGGTGATGCTGTGGTGGTTCTGTGATGGTTGTAGGGTGATCAATTGTGGTAATCCTGTCGTGGTGCTGTGAGGCTGTGGTGAATTACTGTGATGCTGTTGAGGCTGTGTTGTGGTGATACGCTGTTGTGGTGCTGTCGTGATCGGCTTTCTCTGGTCTTAAAGCTGTGGTATTGAGGGTAAATGGGAAACGGAGATGGAGAGAACGTTTAAAAGTGAGAGAGAGAGAGAGAGAGAGAGAGAGAGAGAGAGAGAGAGAGAGACAGACAGACAGACAGACAGACAGACAGACGACAGACAGAAACAGAGACAGAGACAGACAGAGAGAGGGAGCGAGACAGACAGACACGCGGACAGACAGACAGACAGACAGACAGGGACAGAGACAGAGACAGACAGACAGACAAACAGAGACAGAGGCAGAGAGAGGGTGAGGGAGTTCGCTGAAATACTAAAACGAGTAAACACACTAAATAAAAGAAAGTCAACAGAGGATAAACTTTATAAGGGCGGTGGGGAGGCAGAGTGGAGGGAGGCTGAAGAGAGGAGAAAGATATGAAGAAAAATGAGTGAAATCAAATTGGAGTGAAAGTCAAAAGGCACTGAATGAGAAGAGCGATTGGAAGTAACATGGAGAGCCGGACACAGTGTGGATATGAGAAAAAATAATTATACAAGGGGGGTTAGCCAAAGTCAAAGAAGGATATTAATATGGTATGAGCAAGAAACAGTATGTTCCTATTGGAGTGCGTAGACCAAAATGTTGGTAGGATTTTGCGTTTAGGCTATTTCACTAATTTATTTTCCACATCGATATGAAGTAGTGCATAAGTATTTCATGGCAGTGTGCAGGATACAGGACATTGATAAAATATTGTTATTTTCAGGGTGTTTTGGTTTCACAGAGCAACACATCGCAATCCTTTTGACAAAAAAAAAAAAAAAAAAAAAAAATCACAAGAGGAAAACAAGCCACAACTCCCATACCAGCAAGTTCAGTGTGCCAAAAAGCAGGACGGACTGCGACAGTTAAAGACCATTGTCCATCACGTGCCTGGAGAGCTTAGTCCTTGAGGAGTTATCGGTGTGTATCGCAGAAAATGGCTGATGCAGCGGAGAATTTCTGGTTGTATTCGACTAAACGACGGGGAGGATGTAATGGCGGAATTCGTTGAAGGTTATACTTTTTATTTAGAAAAATAATTACGATACCGCTGTACATGATGAAGCAACACTGCAGCTGAATGACTGCTACGTAACCTGTCTTATGAGTAGTGGTGCTCACTGATCAGTGATCTTACGTTGTGTAGAAGCTGCAGAAGCAACCTCCACATTCTGGAACCTCTGCACAACGTTAGCCTAGATGGATCTTTTTCTGAGTGACAGACTGCGCTGAAGCAATAATACTACTAGTTACTCCCGTGCGCATCGGCTCTGATTCTGCAACCTTGTTAGTCCCCGTGTCGCCTTCCACTTCGTAGGTGGGGCCGTACATAGGTTTTATATTATACTTTAAACGTTGACTCAGGATTTCCATCAATAATATGGAGTGATAAGCATAGGCAACTACACTAGCGCTTACTAAAAGTAAGAGAAGAAAAAAAATCAAGGTTTACTTTGTTAAAAATATTTCGACGCACTGACCTGATAGAATTAACACATCAGAAAGGATGTAACATGGGTTCGGAGTCACCATTTCATTATACAACTGAAATAAAAAAGGATAGTCTGTTTTTTATATGTACGGTAGATCAATAAAGGAAAATGTTCACTGCATAAGAGGATGTGTTGGTAAAATATTAAATATAAAATAGGACTATCTATCTAGTTACAGTAATAACTTGGGCAGTTGTGAGGAGACAAGTCACTCTATTGAAACTAAGTGAAATCGTTGTACATAAAGGTTGCTGTGATGTTGTTGTTGTTTTTTTACGAAAATGAGAATGACTGAGTTTGGTGGTGTAGTAAATGAAGAAAATGGAATATATGTTGTGGCAGGGTTAAGGCTGCGTCCACGGCAAAAGTTTCCTGGCGCTGGGGGAGGGGGAGTTCTACATCACAGGAACCCCAAGATGTTCTCGCTCATACCTGCCAGAGTTCAGTGGGGCGACTTGTAGGGGATACAGTGATGCAAAACTCCATCCGCATCCTCCACCGCCAGCAAGCATTTGGTGTGGATGCGGACTTAAGAGAGAAGGGAAAATTATGTTTGACGGGGAAGTAACTTAGGGTACTAATTGTTGCAAACTATTAATTGGCGTACAACTGAGTAGGCTACGTGTAACGGTTTAACGGATGACTTACACGCATTACATTAACTGTTAACTGCACTCAATAAAATCATATTGGTTGCATACTTATTTGACATAAAGTAGGGACAGCAGTCTGAAAGTCAAACGGAATTTTTCCGTGCGTTTTTGGCAGCATTTAATTCTGCCAGTATGAGACTAAATGGATCTCATAATATTCAGAAAAAAATATGTCAGACATAACTTACAAATGCAGGTAAAATATATCGGTGTCCCATTAAGACCAGTCTCTACATTAAAAAATTATTTCATAGTTAGACGACCGGAAGTTTATTTTATTTAAATTAAAGCTTAAACTCTTTTGGTACTGAGGGCTTCTTTTTGCTGATAAAAGAGTTCTTGATGTTAACAGATATAAAACTGTTTGTGTGTCATCAGCGCACAAAGAAAGAGTGCAGGATATATTAAAAACTCTGGAATAACAAAAGATGAAAGTAACTGTCAGGTATCTGGAGGAAGTGGAAGGGGGGCAGGGGGAAGGGGAGTGACACCTTACCAATGCTTCAGCAAAGCGAGAACATTTGAAGGGAACAAGAAGGAGCACTGGGAGAATGCAGCACCTAAACCCCATCTGTGACCTTGACCTTCTACACAACAAAATCAGATTCTTTCATTAATTACTGATCCTTAAAACATTTCACTTAATTAAATGCAGATTAGATCAAAACTGCTTGAACTGACCTTGTCCTGTGACCGTGACATTGACCTGTTGTTCTCAAATTTGATTTTTTTAGGCCCTTCTGTACCCTCAGCTCTTCCACCTGGTTTGAGTGACATCTAGTGAGACCTGTTTTGAGTTGCAGGCTCCAACTTCTGACCTTAAACCCTGACTGATTGTTTTCTATCTATCTATCTATCTATCTATAGCCCGACGCCCTAATCCCGCAAGGGGTGGCGGCAGACAAAAAGGCCTCCAAGTCGCTCTGTCACCCACCATTTGACTACCCTCCCCCCAACTCACCCCCCCTCCCTCATATACCTCTCAACTCCATCCCTCCACCTCATCCTAGGTCTACCTTTCCCTCTCCCTCCCTCCACCTCACCTACATACACCCTCTTAGTCAGTCTTTCATTCTCCATTCTCTTCACATGTCCAACCCACCTCAGTGTATTTCTCCTAATCTTCTCAACCACATCCACATCCACCCCACAGCGTTCCTTCACTTCTTCATTCGTCAACCTGTCCCTCCACGTCACTCCACATGCTCCTCTCAAGTAACTCATTTCCACTGCTCTCACTCTTGACTTGTTCCCCTCTTGCAAGGTCCATGCCTCGCTTCCATACGTCAGGGTAGGGATCACAATGCTATCATGCAGTGACTTCTTCACAGTCACATAATTTCTTTAATGTATTACCTTCAGTCTCTCCATCAAGTGTGGTCAAGACCGGATAAAACTATTTAAATAAACCTTTCCATATGACACTGATTTCTGACTAGTTACTTTTCAAAATAATAGGCAACCACCTCAATGACCTTGAACCCTTCCACATGATTTGCGTAATAAAATATTAAAACTGCTTGAGTCACTTTGTTAACACACACACACACACACACACACACACACACACACACACACACACACACACATAATAAAATAAACATTACAACTGCCGTGGTATAACAGGCTCGTGCGTTCTCTTAAACGAAATACAAGAAATGTATAATGAAGAAGGCTTTCAGATAGCTAATGTATTTGTACTACGGTGTCTGATAACGTGATCATCATAATTATGTACTACGGCCTATAATCCATCGGACGTCTAAATGGCTGAATAAATGTAAGTGATTCACTATCTATCTATCTATACAATTAGCCAGACGCCCTACTTCCGTGTGGGGTGTCTCTTGCCATATCGGTACCCTTCCCTCCACTCACACCCCCTCTCATATACTTCTCCACTCCATCCCTCCATCTCATCCGCGATCTTCGCATCTCTCTACCTCATCCACCTCAGTCACATACACTCTTCTATTTAATCTCTCACTCTTCATCCTCTCCATATGGCCAAACCATCTACCCTTTCTCCTAATGCTTTCTGTCACATCACATCAACACCACGACACTTCTTCACTCTCTCATTTATCAGTCTGTCTCTCCATATAACTCAATATGCTCCTCTCAAATAACTCATGTTCAGTGCTCTCACTCATGACTTGTGTCCTTCCAACAAGGTCCAAGCTTCGCTTCCATACGTTAGAACTGGTATCACAATACTATCATGCAGCGACCTTTTAACTTCCATGCTCACTTTCCAATGTCTTATCACTACTTTCAATGAACCAGCAACTTTTCCTCCCTGTTGTACCTTTTCAGGCACTTCACTCTCTAAACTTCCATCCTTACTCATCTTATTACCAAAGAACTTAAATGGATTCACATTTTCCATTTCCTTACGATCCAGCCTCACTGTTCATTCAGCGACTTCGTTTCTCTCAAAGACCACAATTTTACTCTTCCCTACAATCACCTTTAGATTCTGTTTCTTGCATACTCTCCCAAACTCATGCAGCAGGTTTTGCAGTTCCCCTTCGTCTTCATTTACTCATACGGTATCATCTGCAAAAATCAGAACAGGAACTTTACAAACACTGCCCTCTCTCATTAGGGTGCGCCAACATCCACTGCTTTACCTTTTATCTCTTTTATATCTCTATCCATATACAGCCATGGAGACATGGCATATCCAGGTTGCAGTCCAACATTTAGAAAAGTTCACACAGCTCATCATCCACACGTACTGCAGCACTAGCACTCACATACGTACCCTTCACGGCATTCAACGGCTTGCCATTTACTTCATATATGTTTAATATTTTCCACATTCCTTCACTGTCCACTCTGTCATATGTTTTCTCCAAATCCATGAAGGCCGCATACAACTTCTTTCCCTTCTCCTGAAACTTTTCCGGTAATCACCTTAGAATGAATATCTGATCAACACAAGCTCTTCCCTAACTGAAACCTGCCTGTTCTTTTCCAACTAATTCTTCTGTTTTTTCCTAACTCTGTCAATAAGTATCCTACCATATACTTTTCCTATTAAATAAAAAAGACAAATCCACCTATGATTACCACACACTTCTTTTTTCCCATTTCCTTTGTACAGGGGAATACTTATACCTGACTTGTAATATCCCAGGACTCAACCTTCCTCCCTAGCCAATCAGAGCATTTTCCATATCTGTTCTACTACCATCTCTCCCCAATGCTTCAGCATTTCATTACGCACTTCAGTTCCTGGGACTTTCCCCATTTTGACTTTCTTCATTGCTTCCATTACTTATATCCTACTGATCTCTTCCTCCCTACTGATCTCCCTCCTTCTCCCAGCCATCCCCCAGTCACTTATATTAGCGTTTCTTTCATTCTCTTTGCTTAACAATTCCTTAATGTGTTTTCTCCATCTGCTCGCTTTTTCTTCCTTCACTATCAGCAATCTTCCATTTTTTATGTTGCACTACCCTACTACCTTCTTTATCACCCTGTCTTACTCCCCAACCCTCCTTCCAGAACATTTCCGTATATTCCATCCACTTTATACTAAAATTTCATCCAAACTCCTCATCCACCCTCTTCCTAGTCTCTCTTAATACTCTTTTCAACTCTCTCTTCTTCTCTACATATAACTGTCTGTTTCGTCTCTCAACTTCCTCCATGCCTCTGCTTCCCATCCACTCACTATATGCTTTCTTCTTTTGTGCTACTGTTGTCTCACCTCTTCATTCCACTATGCTGTTCCTTGCATCCACTATCGTGCTCCCTTCACCCCACATACCGCCTCCTACTTAAGATATTTCATTTTCGTCATGCAGGAATACGGGTGTTATTATGGGGCTGCCCATATCTTAACTTGCTCGCCCTCTATAATCGCATTACGACATTCACGCTATCATGAGAAAAATTCTTAAAGCCACAGGGAATATTAGTAGTCAGGAGATTGAAAACTACCTTGATAATTCCAAAAACATCTAGAACTTCAGCAGGTATTAAGTGTGGATTTAGCCTAAACAAAATGTCCAAGTTCGTCCATGGGAGGGAGAGAAATATATGTTGAGGTTTGAGAGAAGCCAAAATGGTTGTGTGAGGGGAAAAGGAGTGAGGCTGATGGTGAATGGCGGGAAGTGGAATATTTTAACTTGGATGTATGAAGATGATTCCGTACTGCTTGCTAACAATGGACAGGATCTTCTCGAAATGGTCCTCAGTTTTCGAGATATTTTTTGAGCAACAATACCTGTGTCTGAAAGAGTAAAAAAGTACGAAAGAAAAGTAATAGTAAATTTAATGTTATGGAAAGAAAGGTGAAGTGTTTGTGAATAGGAAGTTAGAAATTGATGGGAGATTTTAAGTACCCTGGGCCAATAGTAATAATAATAATAATAATAATAATAATAATAATAATAATAGAAATGTGTGGAGAGGAAATGGAATGAAAAGTGGCTCATAAATTAATCAGAATAGCTCAAATTAAGTTAGGTTAAGTTACTTTAAATTATGACTGGTTTAATAGGTTAAGGTAGGTTGGTTTGGACAAGGTTAGAGTGACCAGGAATAGTTTGGTTGCTTTAGATTTGGTTTGGTTGATCACCAAGGTGTAGTCATTTAAATTAGGTTATATTGATTAGGTACGGTAATGTTAGTTTAGATTAGGCCAGGTTATTCATGTTATGCTGGCTGATATAAGGCTTGGTTGATAAGTTAGGGTAGTATAAATTATGTGTGGCTGATCAGGTTAGGTTAGGCCAACTTTAGTTAACTTTAGATTCGATTGGATTAGGGTAATCAAATCAAGTTCGATCAGTTGCTTTGTGAGGTTAGTTTAGGTCAGCTCAAGTCAAATTAGTTTCCATTGGAACAAGTTGGTACTTCTTGTCACGGGGTTTTTAAAATATCATGGTGTTTTTAAAATAAAAACTTAAATATTATTTAATTGATATTAATATTCAATAATATTA
The DNA here is from genome assembly GCF_032717465.1 of Coenobita brevimanus. Taxonomy (NCBI): domain Eukaryota; kingdom Metazoa; phylum Arthropoda; class Malacostraca; order Decapoda; family Coenobitidae; genus Coenobita; species Coenobita brevimanus. The sequence goes on along the minus strand of NC_137023.1, from coordinate 15,834,669 downwards.
AAGAGCAGGGACAATGATTGTCTTGCTAAATCGAGCAACGATTCTCTAAGAACGAGAATTTATAAACTTTCTCAACAGTACACAGCAGAGCAGAGACTAATTACTTACAAATGCTGAATTAGTACTGTTAGCCTCTGGAGAAAGTTACTTCACCCCTGACAATAAATAACTAATACTAATAATAATATCAGGTTCTTGTTGATGCTTAACTCCCAGGTGGCACAACGGATTTTAAGTTAATACAACAAGACTGGTCTAAGTACCAGTTATGAATAGTAAAACGTCTATGCAAGCTAGGAGCTATGTGGGAAATAAGCTTAATTATGGAGAAATGAAACAAGAGTTTACTTTACATTAAGCTCAAGAAGAAGAACTGTTAAATTTATTGATTACAAAAAATAAATTTAACGTTACAATTCAAAATCAAATTAATGAGATCGCACTCACTCACTCACGCAAAAGCTAAATCCTTACGCCTAGGGAAAAACACCTTAATTAAACTCTTAAGACTAGGGAAATACAAGAAGGAAATACTATAGTCGATGAATGCTGCGTATCACCCAAAGCTGAACTAAGGATGGGAGTACTGAAGAACTGTGAAGTGGAGTTTGGGTACTAGCTGACCTCTCACACTGCTGGCACAGGACCTCTCTCCGTCGCAGCAACAACTGGACTGACTAAGTCGTGGGAACAAAGGGGGAGCAGTAGGCCGCATTTTTCTGACGGTCAAGTGAGCGAAACGCGCCCAAAACAAATCGCTCAGCGGAAGCGCCAATGTCTCACACAGAGACGATCACGTATGACAATGAAAAATTGATTTGACAAAGCTTCCGTCCGAATGAGCGGTTAACTGAACGATAAACAGTGAGTTTTCCACTAATAGTTTGTGGCTTCTCACAAAAGAGAAATGTCGCGAATTTGATTCGTGACACTACGCCCTTACAAAATTAAATTTTTTCCTTATGGGAAAAAATTTGTGGATATATATATATATGTACACATCCTAACTCAGTCACACAAGATTCACACTGTGGTGTGTGTGCTATCCTGCTACAGGAGAAAGTCACAGTCGCCAGTGAGCGAAAAAACCTCATATTTACGTTAATAGAAGCAAGCTTGAGGGAAAAACTGCGTGACGACGGTGAAAATCCTGTACTCAGGTCAAACTGAGCGAAAATTCGCTACATTTACACTGACAATTAATTGTTGTGTAGCGTGGTGTATGTAATACACGGTGTAGGTGTGACAGTTGTAGTGTAACTGTACCTACGTGTAAAATGACACAGTAAATAATATGGCGACGACGAAGGCAGAGGAGAAGAGGCGGCAGCATGCGGCAGACGATCAGCTGGCCCGCACAGCAAAACTGCTACGCCCATTGCTGTACCTGCAAAATTAATTGAGGTGGAGCATCAAAAGTGTCAATGAGACAAAATTTTATTTTGTTACAATTACTCTCTCTGCCTAGCAATCAGCACATGCTACGAAAAATACACTCTGGCTGAAAAATACAAGTGACAGCCTAAGCTTCGTACATTCGAGGTTGCCATTAATTATAGCACACGATCATGGTCAGCAAGTTGAGAATCCTTGTGCAAACTCGGGTCTTCCATAGCCTCGAACTGCACACGGGTCCTCAACCTGTGCCTTAACCTACAGTACTTATTAATATCGGAAAGCTGAGAATCCTTGTGCAAACTCGGGTCTCCATAGCCTCGAGTCGCCTCTGCGGAGTCTCGAACTTCCCCCTTAACCTACAGTGCTTATATTAGTATCGGGGAGCTGAGAATCCTTGTGCAAACTCGGGTCTTCCATAGCCTCGAGTCGCCTCTGCGGAGTTCTCTCTCGAACTTCCCCCTTAACCTACAGTACACGTGTATGTACAGGCCCTGGACATACTGTGTCCTGTGGGGCCAACAAGTGAGACGTCAGGTCTACACTTTTGACTGGGAACCAGGCTGGTCCTTGGATTACTCAAATAAAAGCTGGAAACCCTGGTGAAATATTATTTGCCCATCACCAACTAAAATAGAAAATGGGAGGAATTATTCCTAAATTTCTGACAGAGGATGCCTATCACGGAACCGAGCATACAACAACTGCTCATGTTAGTCAGCAGTTAGTAGGTGAGACATCAGGTCTGCACCTACGTTATCACTTCCCTTGATGTATCTCACAACAAGGTTAAACTGCTGTAATACAGTGTCCAGCGTGTCAATCTTGCATTAGCCGTCTTGGTCATGCTAAGACTAGTGAGTGGCATATGGTCAGTTTCCAGAACAAATGATGCCCCAAATAAATAATAATAATATTTTTTAACACCATCAACCACAGCCAAGAGTTCCTTCTCAACAGTACTGTAATTCCTCTTGGCGGGTTTTAGCCTACGGCTGTGGTATGCCACTGGGAAGATTCCACCTTCCGATTCCTGCATCAATACGGCACCTACTCCATCTTGTGAAGCATCAGTGCGCAGTATGAAAGGTTTGCTGGAATCAGGCAACTGCAAAATAGGCTCCTTGCACAACATATTCTTGAGGGTGGAAAAAGATCTCTTTTGCGCTTCTCCCCATTCAATGGTGTTTGGAGCATATTTCCGTAGCACTTCGTACAACGGTTGGGCAATGAGAGCAAAGTTGGGGATAAAACTCCTATAATATCCCACTAGGCCAAGAAATGCCCTAACCTGTTTCTTGGTCACGGGTCTCGGGGCTTCTCTAACCTTCCTGATCTTGTCACCCTGACACCTGCAGTGGTTGTTGCCAACAATATGACCAAGGAACTCCACCTCACTGTGAGCAATCTTGCATTTGCTAGGCTTCACAGTCATGTTGAAACTCTGGAGTCTACTAACGACAATTTCCAAGAGTCTGGGGTGCTCCTCCAATGTGGCGGAATAAACGAGGACATCGTCAACGTACATCTCTACTCCTACAATACCATGGAGCACTTGTCTCATGGCACGATTGAATACTGCTGGGGAATTGGTAAGTCCAAATGGGAGGACTTTATACTGGTACAACCCCCTAGGAGTAGCAAAGGCAGTGAACTGACGACTCTCAGGATGAAGGGGAATCTGGAAGAATCCCTTCGCTAGGTCGAGCTTCGTGAAATATCGTGACCCTGCCAGCTTGGAGAAGATGGCAATAGGGTCACCCATTGGCTCAGCATCCACTTTGGTGATTGCATTGAGCCTTCTATAGTCGCCACAAATCCTGACTCCACCATCTTTCTTGCAGACTATTACCATCGGACTACAGTAAGGAGATGAGGACTTTTCGATAATGCCTGCAGTCTCCATGTCAGCAATTTCCTTATCTACTGCACCCTGTAGTCGCATGGGAATCGGATATGGCTTAACCTTTATAGGAGCATTGCTGGTCAACTCAATTTTATGACACGCAACCTTTGCAAGTCTAGGTTGGTCTGAGAAGACATCAGCATACTGACAGAGCAGTGACCATAAGGCATTTTGGTCCCCTACTGCTAAGTCAGGGTTAAATAAAACATCTCCGACAGTCTCTTCCTGATGGGACTGAGCGGTTAAGGGCTCGTCATCATTGTCATCAGCTGGGATCACCGCAGCTGCCCCGGTTTCTTCCAGTGGCTGGTCACTATCATCAGCTACTCGTAGGCCAGTCTCCTCGGGGTCTGACTCATGATAAGCCTTCAACATGTTAATGTGGAACCTTTTACGAAGATTCCCCATCTGTATTATGTAGCTGAGGTCTGAAATGCGCTCTACTACATCGAATGGACACTTCCACTGCGCCAAGAACTTGTTCTGGGCAGTGGGGAGTAATACCAAGCATTTATCGCCTGGACTAAACTTCCGAAGCTTTGCCTTCTTATCGTAATAAGCCTTTTGAACTTCACGCGCCTTGATCAGTTCTTCCTTAGCTAACTCGCACGTCGACTGGAGGCGGTCAGCCAAATCAAGGACGTAGGTGTAGGTGGTCTTGACTTCAGGGTCAGGTTCTTCATCGTCCCATAACTCACGAAGGACTTGAAGTGGGCCCCGGACCGACCTCCCATACACCAGTTCAAAGGGTGAGAATTTCAATGAATGCTGTGGGGCTTCTCGATAAGTAAATAGAAGAGGAGCAATGAACCGCGGCCATTCCTTTGGCTGTTCGGCGGTCATGCGCCTCAACATCTTCTTGAGAGTTCCATTGAACCTCTCACACAACCCGTTACACATGGGATGATACGGCGTAGTTCGTAAGCCTCGGATGGACAGCAACCTGAACGTTTCGTTCATCATTGCCGAAGTGAACTGTGAACCCCGGTCGCTTAAGACCTCCTTAGGGATACCTACACGACAGAACGCTTCAATTAATGCCTCAGCAACAGTGACGGCCTCTATATTCTTAAGGGCCACGGCTTCAGGCCACCGTGTGCTGAAATCAACTATAGTGAGGATATACTTTGATTCATCACTAGCCCTAGGAGAGATTGGCCCAACTATGTCAACTGCTACTTTCTCGAACGGTTCAGAGATTATGGGCATTGGCTTCAATGGCGCAGGACGGACACGTCCCCGGTCAGTGGTACGCTGACACACATCACAGGAACGTACGAGCCTCGTTATTTCCCGTTCCATTCCTGGCCAGAAAAAGTCAGCATGGATGCGGTCAGAGGTCTTCTTTTGACCCATGTGACCTCCCATCGCTGAACAGTGACCTAATTCAAACACTGCTCGGCGATACTTTGCAGGAACGACAAACTGCAGTCGAACCTCACCCTGGGGTGTCTGTGACAGCCGTCCTCGCTTACGAAGGAACCTGGCTTGTCCTCCCCGTGAATACTTGATCACTTTACCCTCCAGCTTCTTGCGCACTGAGGCAAGTGTCGAGTCAGTCTGTTGCTCTTGGACAACATCTTGACTACGAATCAGATCTTGTGGCGTTGTGACGGTCAACGGAGTGACGCGATTTGGAGCCTTGGCCATGGCTCGTGTTATCGCAGCAGCCGAAGTCTGAGTAGCAACATCTACGGCACAACTATTTTTGACTCCGTGAATGTTTCCTACTATTACGTCAAATAGAGGTTCTGGCATGACAACTGCAAGTGTCGTACCAGTATAAAATGGAAATGCCACCTGGATACGTGCCTCAGGGAACAATCTCACTGATCCATCAATAAGTCTAACTTGGATCTGTCGACCTGTATACTCATCAGGCCGAACTAAACTCTGCTTAACAGAGCAACCTGAGGAACCATTGTCCCTCAGGACATTTACAGAAACACCTCCCACAGACCCTGGCTGAACAAGAAAGGCAGAGTTGCTGGTGGAAGGGTCTGAGGAGGTAGCAGCCAGTCATTCATGAGACTGCGGAACAACCGATGCAGCAAACGTGGCGCCTTGGGAACTAGGTGTCTGAGGAGAGTTCGTGGTCGGAGGAGGACTTGTGAACTGTTGGGAAGTACCTGTACTGGTAGAGACGGCACCACCGGGTACTTGTTGTGGAATGAAGGCTGCATTTGCCTCCTGCCTCCGATACACTAATTGACCTGACTGAGGGTTACGTGGCTTGTCCTTGTATTGCTGCTGCTGCTTGGGGAACTGCTGCTGGTTGGGGTGCTTGTTGTACCGCTTCCAAGCAGGCTGCTGTGCATTTTGCCCCTGGTCCTTCTGCGGTTTGCTTGGACCTTGGCCATTACTCTGAGAACGGCCTTGGTGCTGGGATTCAGTCTGAGACGATTTCCCAGATTTATCAGGTTTTCTGTTCCAGGTGTTTTGCTTACGAGTTTGATACCCGTATGCTGTAAAGAATACGTCAGCCTTTTCTGCCATTTGGCTGGCATCTTTCACCTGGCAGATCTTAAGCTGTGCTATGAGCTCAGCAGGCCACGACCTCTCTAGCTGTGTACGCAGCATAAGGTCAATTATCCCCTCTAGCGTGGAAGGAGTTTCATCTTTCTCCATCCACTCATTTAAGTAAGCAGTGAGACGATCGAGGAACTGAACAGCTGTCTCCTTGTCTTGGAGACGAGCTCGCATGAACTGAACTTTGGCGTCGTCTACTGTGAGACCATATGCCTTAACGAGTGCAGCTTTCATCATCTCATATGTGAGATTGTCTCCACGAATTCTGTGGAGAATATCGAGGGCAGGGCCCTCAAATAGGCTAAGAAACTGAAGCCGCTTAGCTGCCTCATCCAGTTGATACATGTCTGCCATGTCCTCAAAACGAGCTATGTACGGCTCGATTCGCTCGCTTTCCTTGTATGAAGGAAGCTTGATGCGTGGGGTCGCCAAGACATGTGCAGGGGGAACGCTCGTGGAGCTTGGACCAACTGCACCAGATGTGTCTGAAGCCAAGGAATCTCGCTTGAGCTTCAGCACTTCAAGTTCATGTTTTTCGCGCGCTTCTCGCTCGGCACGTTCGTGTTCTCGTTCTCTCTCTCGTTCCTCACGCTGTTCTCGCTCATGTTCCAAGTCGAGTTCGCGCTGTTTTTGCTCGTGTTCGCGCTGTTCTCGCTCGTATTCGTGCTGTTCTCGCTCGTATTTGCGCTGAATTCTACGCTCTTCACAAGCATCTTTCTCACGTTCTTGCTCGTAATTAAACCGTGAGAGAACGTAACTCTGTATTTTCTCTGGGTCTGTGAGACCCATATCTTTGGCTTCCTGTACATAAACACTGGCTGCCATGATGCTAGCTCAATTTACTAAGTAACCGAAACTGAGTACTGATTGCTTAGCGACGAATACTAATAAACACAAGTAAAGAATACAGACACAAGCTAGTGGTGACCAGTCTTATCTAGTTAACTGGCAAAGATTAAAGCAAAAATGCAAATAACTGAGAACTCAATAATTAACACAATGGGTACAGCGACTACCCAGGAGCGAATAAAATCGTCTGGCGTTACCAAAAATAAAGTACTAAATAGAGTTAAGTACTCTATGGATTAATAAAGCAAAAATTCTCTATCTATCTATCTATCTATAGCCCGACGCCCTAATCCCGCAAAGGGTGGCCGCAGACAAAACGCCTCCAAGTCACTGTCACCCACCATTTGACTACCCTCCCCCCAACTCACTCCCCCCTCCCTCATATACCTCTCAACTCCATCCCTCCACCTCATCCTCGGTCTACCCCTCCCTCTCCCTCCCTCCACCTCACCTACATACACCCTCTTAGTCAGTCTTTCATTCTCCATTCTCTCCACATGTCCAAACCACCTCAGTGTATTTCTCCTAATCTTTTCAACCACATCCACATCTACCCCACAACGTTCCTTCACTTCTTCATTCGTCAACCTGTCCCTCCACGTCACTCCACATGCTCCTCTCAAGTAACTCATTTCCACTGCTCTCACTCTTGACTTGTTCCCCTCTTGCAAGGTCCACGCCTCGCTTCCATACGTCAGGGTAGGGATCACAATACCATCATGCAGTGACTTCTTAACTTCCATACTCACCTCCCTATTTCTCATCACTGCTTTCAGTGTACCAACAACCTTTCTTCCCTGCTGTACCCTTTCACGTACTTCATCCCCCAAAGTTCCATCCTTACTCATCACACTACTCAAGTACTTGAATGCACTCACATTCTCCATATCCTCACCATCCAACCTCACTGCACACTCTGTGACTCCATTCCTCTCAAACACCATAACTTTACTTTTGTTTACATTAACTTTCAGCTTCCTCCTCCTACACACTGTCCCAAATTCATTCACCAAACCTTGCAACTCCCATTCATCTTCACTAAACAATACTGTATCATCAGCAAACAGCAACACCGGAAACTTCCAAATCTCACCCTCATTCATTCACTTGCTAAATTAACGGTAAACACCAGTAAACTTGTGCCTATAAACTTTAATTATAAATACCTAAATATGAATGAGTGAGCACTATCTCTTGAATAGCTTTAGAGCTAGGAGTTAATATCCTGGAATGAGGTCGCCAATTGTCACGGGGTTTTTAAAATATCACGGTGTTTTTAAAATAAAAACTTAAATATTATTTAATTGATATTAATATTCAATAATATTAAAGAGTAGGGACAATGATTGTCTTGCTAAATCGAGCAACGATTCTCTAAGAACGAGAATTTATAAACTTTCTCAACAGTACACAGCAAAGACTAATTACTCACAAATGCTGAATTAGTACTGTTAGCCTCTGGAGAAAGTTACTTCACCCCTGACAATAAATAACTAATACTAATAATAATATCAGGTTCTTGCTGATGCTTAACTCCCAGGTGGCACAACGGATTTTAAGTTAATACAACAAGACTGGTCTAAGTACCAGTTATGAATAGTAAAACGTCTATGCAAGCTAGGAGCTATGTGGGAAATAAGCTTAATTATGGAGAAATGAAACAAGAGTTTACTTTACATTAAGCTCAAGAAAAAGAACTGTTAAATTTATTGATTACAAAAAATTAATTTAACGTTACAATTCAAAATCAAATTAATGAGATCGCACTCACTCACTCACACAAAAGCTAAATCCTTACGCCTAGGGAAAAACACCTTAATTAAACTCTTAAGACTAGGGAAATACAAGAAGGAAATACTATAGTCGATGAATGCTGCGTATCACCCAAAGCTGAACTAAGGATGGGAGTACTGAAGAACTGTGAAGTGGAGTTTGGGACTAGCTGACCTCTCACACTGCTGGCACAGGACCTCTCTCCGTCACAGCAACAACTGGACTGACTAAGTCGTGGGAACAAAGGGCGGAGCAGTAGGCCGCATTTTTCTAACGGTCAAGTGAGCGAAACGCGCCCAAAACAAATCGCTCAGTGGAAGCGCCAATGTCTCACGCAGAGACGATCACATATGACTATGAAAAATTGATTTGACAAAGCTTTCGTCCGAATGAGCGGTTAACTGAAAGATAAACAGTGAGTTTTCCACTAATAGTTCGTGGCTTCTCACAAAAGGGAAATGTCGCGAATTTGATTCATGACACTTCTGTATTTGTTTGTTTCGTAAGAAAGTCGATTGCATATTGCCGATGCGTAGGGAAAAAAAGCTATAGGGGTTTGTGCCCTTTCTCGATCTCTTAATATAACATTCACAGTGGTAAGGCGTGACTCAAGAATAAGGGAAGTGGAAACGTTGCTGAGCAATAAGACGAAGTGCAATTGCTGTTAGCTTTGTCTGTGGGATGAAGCCATGAACATTTTGAAGGCTTGAGAAGACTTGGCCACATAGTTTTTTTTTTTTTTTTTTTTTTTTCTCGTGGCATTCGCTTAACAGCTTTTTCTGATTTCCTTCTCCTATTTTAGGATCTTGCACCTGATATTAGAACAGTGGGAAAGTAAGTCAAAATGATGGTGATGATGAACATGCTCGGAAGCAAAGTCTATTTTTTTTTTAAACAACTCCGCTGACAAAAGGATGAGGTTATATCAAAACTGAATTGCTTAATATGCTTTCGTGAGGCCTCACCCCCTTCCCTTTTCTAACCAAAAAATATACTGAAGTTTAGTAAAAACATTTTCATCTTCGGGTGTTAATAGCTACCTGAATGTGAGACAAGTTAATAACAATACAAAATAAAATGGATATATTCTGAAGTCACGGGTCAGGGTCATACTGTAGGTTCAACATTCCGTACTGGAATGTAATTCAGTGAAGGTTAAAACTGCATACGGTTAATTTACTCTTGGGAAAATGTTGATTAATTTTCATGTTTAAAACTTTTTCATTAAAAGTTACTGTTAAAAAATAATAATGCGCTTGCACAAAATAGATGAGAAAGTTATTGAAATAACGAGTTTCTTATTGCTGAATCGGTAGAGAGGCGGCCTGCAGTCCTAATGGACCCTGGATCGAATCCCGGCTGGGGCAGGGAACAGTTTAAGGATTTGAATTTCCTAAAAAAGCAGACTTTCCTGATCTACCAGATGACCCGCCGATATGTCGCAAAAATACCCCCGCTAATACCAATACACCAGTCCTGTATGAGACAGCCCTAGTGTGTATTCAATATGGATGGTGGGTGTTAGCGCCGAAGTGGTGACATGTGGAGGTGTAGGAGGATTACTGGGGCTTGGAATAGGTCACTGCCCCCAAGAAATAGGCCCTGAAGCCTTTGCCCAGAGTCGGACACGTAAAAAAAAAAAAAAAAAAAAAAGACTGTTAGTGGACCTGACTGAATGGGATGTTGCACAAAGGAAAAATGCACTAAAAGGAATGTGTGTATTTTTATGTATATCTGTAACTTTATTAGTTCATCTCAGGCTCAATTGCAGGATCGAACCTTCTCGTCGAAGGGAACACTTGTAACCAGAGTTTACCTTTCACAATGCAATTGGGGAAGGTGTGTGTGTGTGTGTGTGTGTGTGTGTGTGTGTGTGTGTGTGTGTGTGTGTGTGTGTGTGTGTGTGTGTGTGTGTGTGTGTGTGTGTGTGTGTGTGTGTGTGTGTGTGTGTGTGTGCAGTGACACACGGGGTATTGGAAGTGCTGTATTATTTCAATACACAAGTCAGTATATGCTGCAGGCAGAACTTACAGGACGAAGCATATACAAGCCTATACGACAACATACAACCAGCTCCCAATTATGTGTCTGCAAAGGCGTGGGCTCCATCCCTACAAACTCGTGTCTCATACATTACGATAAGAGGACACTACCACCACCCGGCCACGGCAGCCTCCCTGGAATGTCCCACTGACAGAAATGAAGAATGATGTGAAACGCTGAAGAATGGGAAGGCAGTGGGTGTGAACAAGGGTGAAGGAGTGATAAAATGTACTGGACGGAGCACAATGAAGTTCTCCATTTGTAGAAAATTGGTCAAAAAGTCTGAATGAGGGGTTTGTGCCAGAGGAAATGGAAAGAGAGAGAGAGAGAGAGAGAGAGAGAGAGAGAGAGATTTGTCATATTATAAAGGGAGCTATTGAGATGTCTGGCAGCAGAGTAAAGGTTCCACCGAAATCACGAAAATAGGATGACCAAGAATCAGAGAGGAATATAAGAAGATTACCAGCTAAGCATGCCCAGCTGAACTCATCCTGGCGGTCAAGAGGGTTATGATATGAAAGGTCCTTCAAATTTTTCCTGCTGTAGATAGTATGGAAGAAAAATAACTGAGCGATAACTAAAATTTGAGAGTGCTCGCTCGTATTGAGGACGGCCTGAAAGTGAGCAAACTACCAGCAAGAAGAAATGTACAGACAGATGGACAAAGGCAAAAAGAGCTGGCAAAATCAGGGTATCATCGCAGCAACATAGTTCTGGAGAATGATCAGAGAAACCCCATCGTTACGATATGCCTTACTAGTCTTGTGGGACTGACGGAAGAAGTACATATCTGGAAGAAGTGTTAATGACAGAAATGAGATGAGGGATAACAGTAGAACTGTCTAAAGTCAAACAACAGGAGAAAGTTTATGGATAATTTTCTGTCTTATTAGTGGGAGAAGCAGCTACAGAGCTATCAGGCGAAAATGAGGGAAAGAAAAGTAGTAAAACTGATAGATTATTTTTTTTGTTAATGACAAAGCACTCGACTGGAATGGAAAAAAAAAATATAGTTCAAGAGTTCTGAACACTTACTGTATAACGGATGAAATTATTTACCTTAAAGCAAAGTGCAGACAAAGCACTATTCCTGGCAGCAATCGAAATAATGAAAAACCTAGAACTATAAAGGGTCCCAAGTTGTTGACAAATTGTCGCTCGTTATGCCTCCACCAAGCCTTGTGCACGGACTCGCCATACAACCTCCACGACAGGGTTTATTTGGGTTGAAATGAGACTAAAGATCAACTAAGTCGACCTCATATGACCTTGACCTTTGACTCCTTGACCATGCTAACCTAATCAGATCATCATCCTTTCATACTGTACCACCGACAACAGTTTGGTCAAAGTCCGTCAAGGGTTCCGAAGATTGTTCGCCTAAACCCATATGACCTTGACCCTTGACTGCTTGATCTTGCTGACCTTAACAGTTCATCGTCCCTTCATATTATATCACTGACAGACGTTTGGTCGATATTCGTCAAGGAGTTCAGGAAATATCATACCCACACCCATATGACCTTTACCTTTAATGCCTTGACCTTGCTAGCCTGATCAGTTCATTGTCTCTTCATACTATATTACTGAGAAACATTTTGTCGAATTTCATTGAGGGGCTCAGGAGATATCGCGTGGGGTTCAAGAGATATCGCCCCCACACCCATATGACCTTGACTTTTCACCTCTGATCTTGTGGACCTAATTATATAATCATCCTTTCATACTCTGTCACTGACAGAAGTTTTGTCACAATCCTTTGGGGGGTTCTAAAGATATCTCGCCCAAGCCCATATGATCTTGACTTTTGACCCCTTGACCTTGCTGAAGTAATCAGTTCATCGTCCATTCATACTGTATCACCAAAAAAAGTTCGATTGAATTCCGTCAAGGGGTTCAGGAGATATCGCACCCACAAGGATGAGCTAAGTCGACCCTACATCAGCTCGCCCTTTGACCCCTTGACTTAGCTGATCTTATCAGTTCACCATCTTATACCGCATCACTGACAAAAGTTTGGTGGAAATCCGTCATTAGGTTCTGGAGATATCGTGCCCACAATAATGTTATGGACGCACTGACCCATGCACGCACCCACACACGCACGGACGGACAAACCAATCACTTAATGCCTCCTCCACCATAGGTGGGCAGAGGCATAATAAAGTCAAGTTGTGTATTTGTGTTTCTGTCTATGCGTTTGTTCGTTTCTTTTATGAGAATGGTAATAGATGCCAACCTAATTCTTTTTGCAATAGGTTACGATAAGTCCAGAGAGTGTCAGAAAAATACCAGACAGAAATTTTGACCATCGCACATGAAGCGTCTGCGAGAAGTTGTTGGAAATCACGACATGCTAAAGTATGTGAAACCATTTTTTCGACTTTTTGGTCAAATTTGGATATGGAACAAAGATAATGGTATTTGCAAACATTTTGTGATGTAAAGGCTATTAGTTAGGCCAGTAAATTTTAGCGGACAAGCATTAGCGAAAGTATACAAGATTCAAGGGTAAGTTAGTTCCTACTGAAAGCTACCTCCTTGTTAAGGACAGCGTTAGACCAAATGTAACTGAAAAATTATTTTTTTTGCATTAATCATGGGCAAGAGAATGGGATGCATGTCTCCATGCAGAGTAGAATAACTCTGTAATGCGCGAAGCGCACTAAGATGGATCCACAATGGATGTAATAATAATCTGAGTAAAAAAATAAAAAATCTCGTAAGTCTCAAAACCTGCTGTGTCAAAAATACCACTGACATTGCTTTTGAAAAGATCCACTGGCCTAGCATGAGTGATATGACAGATTACTGCGATAAAATTGTGGTCGGAGCCAGTGCAGAGGAAAGACTGAGAGAATAAGCAATGGTATTAGTTATAAGAAAAAGATAAAGCAACCTGTATGATGGAGCTCTCCAAAGTGGTCAGGAATTTTAGCAGGGTGCTGTACAAGCTGCTTGGTTGCTTAAGATAGAAAAGAAGTAGGCTTACTTATTAGGTGAATTAGTGACTGAAGAGGAGAGCCAAATGTGATGGTGAACACTGAAATCTCCTGTGATGTCAGGAAAAAGGGTCATGGAAAGAATGTTAATCTTCAGATGTAAGATGGTTAAAGAATTCAGTATAGTCGTTGGAATTAGGATAAGCAACAACACACACACACACACACACACACACACACACACACACACACACACAGCTGAAGCCACAGCGTACAGAATTCAAAGGACTGAAGGTTGGGAATACGAGAGCCTATTATGTTGCTGTGCACATACATGCACCGCCACCCTTGCTTTGAAATGAATGTAAGGAAACAAGAATTTTGGGGAAAAAACGAGCTGCCAGTATTGTTAGTTAGATGAACTCCAGTGAGGGATAGAAGGTGAAGTTTCCTGGAGTAGAGGTGATGGTCAAAACGTGAGGAAATAGGAATAGCCAAAGAACTTTTCAGAAACTGATAGCACGTCAGACTGTAGTCCAGTACATGTTATAAGGCGGTCAGTGGGAGAGGAATAGAAATAGTATTAATATGTTATGAACGGATAAACATATCTACGAGAGAAAGTAAGCAAGTCCTATAACACACAATCCTGTTCGTGCAAATTCTCCCAGTAAGTGCCCTCGTCGAACGTGTAACCAGCGTCGGACCAAGAAACAGTGAAAAGAGAGAAAACTGGTTTGGTGGAGCGTTCGGCTTTTGCATGTTCAATTTCAATACATCCTCCAAGAAAGAACGTATCTGGGGAGAAAAATAAATTGGTGGGGAAAAAACTGACTGGTGGTTGGTGGTGGAGAGAAGTGCTATGAGTAGATACTTTGCAAAAATAGGTGTTGTAGGAAAAACTGGATTGATTGCAGTGAAGGTTTATTGCAGTTTTCTCCTGCTTCAAAAACGAACCACACTCACATTGCTCTTACATAACATGGCGACTTCCGACTGAGGTAGCAATTGAAAACTACATGTCGGTCAAGGGAAGTTCTTTCAGCTATATAAATTCGTATGGGGGTGACAATAAAAATATCTTCAATGAAAATGATCCTGAAAAGTATGTTGGTAGCAAGAGACGAATTTCATCTTACTGAAGCAGTTAAACTTGCCTGTATCAAGCTTAACCCTATCGTTATTTTTTTTTTTTAAATCGTCAGACGATTTCATCAATCTTTGGAGGACCATTCGCAGCGATGGACTAAATGATTGCTATGTCAATCTCGTCAAGTTTTTGTTTTATTAATTTAGTTTTCTTAAGCTAACTAAAATCATCTGAAGGTTATGATAAGAAAATAAAAGATACACCCAACGGAATGACGTGGTTATTGAAAGAGCAAAATACTAAAAGTTGCCTGGATGAAGAGCTTAAGAAAATGGCATCATGTTGTTGAAGGTATTCATTATTTTGTCACCCAGCAGATGGAAACTTCTCCCCGGATGGTGTGAGACGGTGCAATAGTACACAGCTCCACAAAGGAGCCCGTTCAGCTGATCGTTATTGATTTTTTTTTTTTAAATGAAGAACAAACTACATGAGACATTATGCAGTTTCCTTTTCTGATCCATCCAGTTAAAACCAAACTTACATCAGGGATTTAATCAAAAGTTTTTTGTCTATGTGCAGTACCATCACAGAGGAATGCATACCAAAAGTTTGAACAAATTATTTCTGTCACAGAAAAATACGGTCAAATATTCGGCTAAGCACAATAAAGGATAAATTTTGGTGGCGCATAACATGCTGGAGTTATTTAAATAAGAAATATGAAGGCCTAACGTAAAATGAAGTTCAGGGGTTTACAGATGGTCTAGCTGCAGATAAGTGTAAAACAATTATTTTGAGGAGAAAAGCAGATTCACTGAGTTATTCGGTACTTTGGCAAAACAGGAGGATAAAATGGCAAATATGTAGAGGAGGTTCAGGGATCAGTGATCTAAGGAAATAACATTGCTTTATTTATGAAGGTTTGATAATGAACAGAGGCAGGACTGCCTGAAGCTGAATTAGTTGCAATTTTAACCTAGAGGTGTGAGATCTTGGAAAAAATCAGCAGTATCAGAATTAAAGGGTGTGAGCTACAGGAATAGGACTATGTGTATGAAATTCATTAGAGATGTTTAGTAAGGAGGTATGTTGACTAAAGGGTAGAAGAGACTGTGGTTAGATGATTATGACAAATATAGAGGATGGATAAGGTTGTAAAAAAAAAATTATTGAGCAACCGTGTCTGAAATTATGAGGATGGTTAGAGGGCCAACAAAGAGGTGCATGGATATGGTATGTAAATTGTAAGGCACGGATAATATGCCAAAAGAAAAAAAATGATGCCTAATGGAAATCAATGGAGCAAATATCTGTACAGAAAAATATACCAAATGTTTCAACCCACTTGTGCTTCACAGTTGGTGGGATCATCTCTGTCATATAGAAATTATGAAATGCGTGCAGATCGGTGGACTTGTGAGGTGGAAATGCGTAGCCTATTTCCTTGGATACCCTAGTGGTAGTTTTCCCACATTATGTTTCCCTGTTCCAATTCAGTAACTTTCCCACCTCACATGTAATAAAGGGAACAGTGTTGTGGTTGTAATGCTGAAACAAATTTTACACGGTATTATTGCAAGTATAATGAAATATGCTCTAGCTAAGGCAAAGAGGGCCTGGAATCGCTGTAACTCATCCAAAGTAATTGTAGATTTGCACTTGTGTGTGTGCAATAATCCCTGAATCGGATTAGTAGCTTTATTTTGATTTCAGGTAAAGAAATTGCATACCAACTTCATTTTACGTTATGCCTTTATATTTCTTCTTGAAAAAAATTCAGTTTGGTATCAAACCTTCATAACTTGTTCAAACTTGGGGTTTGGATTCCTCTGCGATGGTACTGTTCAAGGATAAACAAACTTTTGATTATATTAAGGATACAAGTTTGTTTTTTATTGGACGGACAAAAAAAGGTAATTTCGTAAATGTTTCATGTAGTCTATTTTTCATTCAAGAAGTCAGTATGTAGTTGCTAAATGAGTTTCTTAGTGAATTTGTTCCCTATTACACCCTCTCACACCGACTGGGGAAAAGTTTCCAACAACTGGGCGACAAATTAACGAATTCCTTCAACAACATGATGCATCTTTCTGGAGCACTTCGTTCTGATTACTTTCATTGTTATATTCTTAAATAGCCACGTCATTCCTATGGATGTATCTTTTGTTTTCTTATTACTATCTTCAGATGTTTTTAGTTAGCTTAAGAGAGCTTACTTGTTATAAGAAAAACTGGGCGAGATTGACATAGCAATCATTTACTCCATCACTGCTGAAGGTCCTTCTCAGATTGATGAAATCGTCTGACGATACAATAAAAATAAATAACGATTGGATTAATCTTCATATAGCCAAACTTAACTGCTTCAGTAAGATGAAATTAGTCTCTTGCTACCATCAAATGATTTCTCAATTACATTTTCACTGTAAAATATTTTTATTGTAACCCACCATGAGAAGCTAAGAAGCGTACCACAGGACTCACCACCGACATGCAGCTTTCGATTGCTACCTCAGTAGAAAGTCGACATGTAAGAACAACGTCACCGTGATTTGTTTGGGGGTAAGAGAAAACTGCAATACTCCTCCGCTGCTATCAACCCATTATTCCTAAAACACCTGTGTTCACAAGGGATCCACTCATAGCACTCCTCTTCATCACCATCCACCAGTCTATTTCTTTTCCCCACCACTTTTATTTTTTTCTCCCTCTATACGTTCATTCTTGGAGGATGTTTTGAAATTAAGCTTGCAAAAGTCTAACTCACCATCAGAGTTCCAGTCCACCAAGTTGCTCCCCTTGCCTAATCTTTATTCTTTGTTCATTGTTTCATGGCGCGACGCAGGTCACACGTTCGACGAGGGCACTTACTGTGAATTTGCACGAACAGAATTGTGTGCTATCTGCCTTGTTTACTTTGTCTCATAGATACGTTTTTCGCTTCATATATTATTAATACTAATTTTATCTGAGAGAGAGAGAGAGAGAGAGAGAGAGAGAGAGAGAGAGAGAGAGAGAGAGAGAGACCTTTCTCCTCTCACTATACTTAATTCTAGAAAGGTATATAGTCACAAACTGGTTTTGTTATTCTCAGTAGCTGCACCTTCAGTTCAATGAAGCCCTTTATATTTTTTTCCTTGATATCACCAGACTAGTTTATTTTGCTCAGGAGAGAAGCCTGATGGACAAGGGGTTAAAAATTAACGTCATTAACAACACAGACGGGGATAATTTCCATCTAGGAGTAAAACATTGCATGGCAGTAGCAAGAAGAGAATGTGACGTTGGGATTAATATTGTACTTATATTTCTCGCAGGTAATATGTTCCTTTACGCCCTATGGCAACCTTAAGACTATATTCTGACTACTTTGATTTCTTGTATCCCGGTACTTTTTTATCCTCTACTCAGCAAGAACATTCTTAAAGAATTTTGTACTCACAGCTAAAATCTTTATCCCACTATATCTTAAGTTTGATGATGAAGGGCGATGGATTTTCAGGTAACCGATTATCCTTCTCTCGAGATTTCGGTGAAAGAATTGCTCCTCTGCTAGATATGTCATAACCAAATCTTGCAGTCCAGTATAGATGTATATTATCTATACACTCCTCGGTCTCCCTTTTACCCACTCCATAGCGTGCGCAAGGAGCGAGGCTAGGTGACCCTTTTCTCCAGGGATGGGGGAGAGGACACAGGAGGTTTCGAAAAAAAAAAAAAATGATGTCTAATGACCTGCAGCATCTCGTTAGAGGAAACTTGTTTTCAGGTTAATGATACTCTTGTTATTGACATCTTCTGGGGCTAACTATGGTATTAGTTTCATCTGGTGTGAACTTCTGCAGTAAGTTTATATTATTTCTTTCTACTAGTTTTGGTGTTGGTTTGTTTTCTGAAATCTTATCTCCCTAGCTCAAGTATATGACTGACAGTGGAGCAGGCGATAAAAGTGGGGAACTTGCAGTACACCAGGAATTCAGTCTCAGAACACATGTTGAACCAAGATCAGTCTGGCTTATCCTCACAAACAGGCCAAAGCTTTTCTTGTAAAACATTTCTGCTAGATATAAACTGAGTTAAGATGGCACGAGATGCAGTGCTGTCCTGTGTAAATGGCTCAGAAACATACTGGTATAATATATCATAAGCAACGATACCCAATATAATATAAGTAGTCGTCACCGAGCTATATAACAGTGTGTTGATTTGTAGGGTTATTACGAAGGAGAGAATGTTCGTTGTACTTATAGATGGCAAGAGATTGATAAAAATAAGTCTGGGGTTGGATTGCAGTTTATTTCTTCAAAGGGGAGTATCTCACAAGAGCAGTACTGAGGTGAGAGCGGTTTTATGCTAGCTAACAACGCGCGCTCCTTCCTGCCTCTCCTCTCTTCTCTCCTAACCCCTTCTGCTCTGTCTCTCCCATTTCTCCAGTATATGTGTCACGCGTGAGGGCACGTGGGAAGGAACCTTCCGAGACCCTGGAAAGTTCCATTTGCTGTGTGTGAAATTCCTAACAAGAATGTGCATTGCTGTTTCCTCTAGCCCTCTCCCTTTGGCACGACTTTCATCTAACCTCTATATTACATATACAAGTTATTAGCTATTATGTAGTGTGTTGTGATATTTTAGAGTCCTGACACTGGAACATTGCCCAATATGAATCAACTGATCTGGTTGCGTGATGAAACTGAATTCCAGAAAAACGAAACATGAGTTTTCAAAAAATGTTTTCTTTATGTTCATCGATGTTTTGTCTTTTTGTAAATGAAAGATGGAAACTGATTTGATGCCTAGCTTCTGGGATCACCAGCTGTGGGAGTACATGGAAGAGTAAAGTATGGAACCCCGCACAACGGCAATATTGGCCTGGATGCTGGTTGCTGATGCTGGCCTGTACACTGTTGTACTTGTTCTGGTTATTAGCTGTCCCCTTGTCCTCAGAATGATTGGCATCACGTTGAACATCACAATTTGTTGGTCCAACACGTGTTCTGAAACTGAGTTCCTGACAGAGTTTCCGACAGGTCTCTACATACGATTTCCTCTCTTACCACAAAACCAGCACTTTCATAATTTTCTCAACTGTCAGTTACTTAATTGAACCAGGGAGCTGACAGTTTCAGAGAACAAATACAAAAATCTTTCCACAAAAATCTGGTCAAGAGAATTGTATGGATAGTAAAAAGTAAAGTGTGAAAAATGCCTTTTTTTTTTTTTTTGTCACTCTGAACCTGGAAAGGATGGACCAGAACATCAAAGGAGGCAATGTACAGATCAAAGGCTTAAAGTTCCAAGTGAACGAAAAGTAAGCTGAATTAAGCCTGCCAGTGGTAATGGTGTAACGCTAACAAGGGATGAAAGTAATATCAGCCACCGACTAGGAGCTGACAGAGACAACAACTTCCTGAGTCTAATAATACAGTCTGATGAAAAGCAGCATATTGTGTGATGGATCCCATCACTAATAAGTCGTCGACAATTAATGAAAAATAGTGGGTTAACCCTTTCATGGTCGAGGCAGCTCTAGTAATCTACTCCCGCTAACGCTTTTTTTTTTTTTTTTATGAGTGTTAGAGCCTGAGAGTTTTGATGGAGAAGCGTCAGAAGTGAGTAAAGTTTTTGTGACACCATAATTATGATACTGCATAAAAATGGTGAGGAGAAAATGCACGTTCCTTGATATGACATGGGAAAACTGTGACTTTCAGACTGACGAGACGACAAAGACCAGACCAAATTATAAACATTTGTGGCTAAAAATTCTTTGGCTCAGATGATGTACCGCCAGTTATGTTAAATCGACTAAAGTCTGATGAAAGAGAATACTAATATTGTCACCGTCATGAGACATTTAAATGTTATTTGCACATTATATGAAAACACAGTGTATTGGAAAAATACGAGTATGTGAATACTTTTGACATTTATATTCATCAGAATCTAAGCGTAAACCTCATTTTGAGGTTCATGATTTTATCACGTACAACTGTAACGTAAAGCAGCATATGTACCCAGGGCTATTCCATGGTGTTAGCATTTTCGTGTAAATAATATCTGAATATTATTGCATAAATCACCGAGAGCATTTTGTGTGACACATGTACACACATTATAGAATGTAAGAATCCAGTGGTGATAATTTAGAAAGAGTTCGCCTGCCGACTTCATCGTCAGTTTCCTGGAATGTTTTTCTTTCCTCAGTGTTTTGGCATCAAATGTTTTTGTTGCAGACCTCTTTTTTTTCGAGGGGAGGGAGTCCGGAGAACTGGCGACTAATGATAACTATAAGAAACGAATTAGCAGGTAGACAATTATGCAAGGACAGAAAAAAAAAAATCTCTTTAGACAACAGGAATCCATCGGACATACAAACTTATCCAAATACCATAACCTATCCTGGAAGGCGACATTCTTCAGTTCTAACCTGTACGGCTTTCGATTATTTTGAACCCTACAAGGGAAAAAAAATTCAGCAATATGCATGAATTGCCAGTATAGACATGCGGACTTGCAGTAAACCATGGGATATACACTTTCTCCACCTACAACTCAAGTGATTTATGTCTGGGATGTGAAAGCGACGATAAATGACGATTACACTTGAATAAACAGCGTCCAGCAGCAGGTCTTAGGTTACCTGGATGTCCACACTTCTTACGATAACTAGACAGAGGCAACGCATTTGAAGAGAAAGAGCTTCTTTCAGTACATGGCTAAAAAAAATCTCATCAGTCTAAAGACAGACCGTACGGTACCTGTTTCAGGTCAGAGAACAGCGTACAGTGAACAAAATGCGTTCACGTAACTACAGTATGGTATCCTCACGTGACCTCAAGGCGGAAATACTGCAGGTAATTTACTGCCAATCAAGAAAGTAACACGAGAACAATTAAAATCCACAACTACTTATGAAACGCAAAATAATCACCAACATTGGAAGTAGATGGAAGACAACTATCCTTTTTTTTTTTCTTTTATAACATTGGTTCAGAACTTGGAGATAATTACCCCCAAAGAGATTATTTTGCCTTTTCAATGGGGTTACATCGGTAAAACATTGTTCGGCGATTTTTTTTTTTTTTTATATAAGACAATAAATACGATTATCATGAGAACGACCTGGCAGTTTTCTGGATAAAGCTTGGTAAAACTACATCATTCTGTCATAGTAGGCACCCAAGATCCTTATGCCTTTTACAACTACTGCTGTGGATTGGGTTTTCTCTGCTAAAAAAAGAAGAAAAAAAACAGGATGCTTTTTGACTGTGACGTAAGATGCGTATTGTCTCCAACTATAGCCACGCATTGAAAAAATGATTAAATTAAAACAACCGCTTCACCCATCACACCAGTAGTTTAACCAATGTATGTTCTACTGAAAACAATGTAGTTGAAAATCCATGTACTGACTTATTTCTATAGCCTGTATAATCACTTGGAAACTACATTACCAGTACCAATATGTTTTTCTGGTATTTCTCCCAGTTTAAGTAGGATGGGGTAGCAACAGCCCATCTTGGTGTGCCACGCGGTAACAGCGACAAAATGGTCATGAACCACTCTCGTGCAAGGAAGTGATGTGGAACGAAAAAAAAAGAAACCTATCAAGATCACCGCAGGAATCCAATGTATCATGTATACAACACTACAGACGAAACACAGGAAGAAACTGAGTGATACAATGTGCATGTAAACTGTAGTCAGGGAGAAAAATGCGTCTCAACAAAAAAGCAATATTCACACAGAATTCCTGCATTACAGATCCATAAAACTGTCAACTCATAAATCTATGAAAAAACTGAGGATAGTATTACAGCAACTAAAATATTACATGTAAAGAATAATACCCACCGGTCGAGGTTGCCAACAGAGCTTAAACCCAGGGAGAAAGGCAGTCTGGAAGATTCGTAATTAACGTAATGATATACTAATGATAATTCTCTGGACGTGAAACCTGCTGAATATGGTTTTTCCCCACAGTAACCTTTGTCATCAAAGCCTTGTCGAATCTCTGGACCATTGGCATTTCTGGGAAAGAGAACAATGCCGTAATTACTCGAAATGATCCAATACTCGGCTAGTTAAGTATTGTTCTTCTTCTGTTTTACTCCCAGATTTCCGTCGACATCCAAGTCCGATCCTCTTAGCACAGCACTTCAATAAGATGGCGAATTTTATTGACTTGGGCTAATTCTTGTCGCCTGCAGCGGATTTGATTTAGCTTACAGAAGACCTCTTTTCTGGAAGGGTAAATAAATTTATTTCTAACCTCTCCAGTTCAGAAAATCTCTTTAATCCTCAATACCACATTCTTGATTATGGCAAGAATATGATGACATGTATGTTATCAGACTGAAGAGGTTTCAATGGCTGGTAAGGAGATTAACCTACAAAAACAAAGGTTGAAAGAAACGAAAACACCCATTCATTTATCGCAACCTACGAAAGTAAATAAACAAGGACGCGTGGTTCGCAGGAAAAACTACTACAAACATAGACGATGCTACGCTGTTGCAAAACTCCATCTGACCAAGTACATACCCCCCCCCCTGTACAACTAATCAAGCACATAACGGCCCTCAAACCCCCCGCCTCCCCTCTTTAAAACACAGACATTAAAACTTAATAAAATCAGTGAAATGGACAGGGAATATTGAGAGGAAGTAAAAAAACCACCACCATCATCACTACCACCACCACCGTCACAACCACCACCACCACCACCATCATCATCACCATCATCATCACCACCATCACCACTACCATCATCATCATCACCACCACCACCACCACCATCATCACTACTACCATCATCACCATCATCGTCACTACCATCATTACTATCAAAGCTACGTTGTTGCGGCGGACCAAGCACATACCTCCCACCTCCCTGCACACCTAACCAAGCTCATAATGGTCCTCAGCCCCCCATCCCCCTTCCTGTATAACACAAAGACAGCACGTCGAATTCAAATCTCTGAGAACAGTTATTATTAATTTTTTTTTTCATTATTCTAAAAAAATAAAAAATAAATAAGACACAACATCCTACGTATGAAAAGGCAGCAGTTCACTGTGAGACACAAACCTAAGTGAAATTTCATGACTATAGTAAATACTATTTTTAATTTCTGGCTTCAGATTACTTGCTCAGGTTGCATTGAAATCTGTGAGATTAAAAAAAAAAAAGTACATAAAACATGTTTCTAAAGATTTCGACAGAGTATGGCACCGTTCCCTGTTGTCCAAACTCCCTTGCTATGGACTGACGTCTTTTGTTCCTTTGATTTCTTCATATCTTAGTGACAGGAAAATTAGAGTAAAAGTAGATTATGTGTATTTCAATTTCCACTCAATTAACGCCGGCGTCCCGCAAGGATCAGTTCTGGCGCCAACCCTATTCCTGGTTCATATTAATGATCTCTTATCTGTCACCCACAATCCCATTCACTCATATGCAGATGACTCAACATTACATAGTTCATTCACACTCAGACACCCATTCACAAAGTCTAATATCTCTACCTCTCAACTCAGTACAGCCATCTCCATAAATCAAGATCTATCTACCATCAGTGAATGGGGACAAAACAACCTTGTCTCTTTTAATGCTAGTAAAACTAAATATATACAGTTTACTAATAGACAGATATTGCTAGATTCGTACATTACCTTCAGTGCTACTAATATTCCCATCTCCAAAAGTATTGAAATTCTTGGCGTCTCACTTAACAATGCCCTCAGTTGGACCTCTCATGTCAGATCACTTGCTAAAACTGCCTCAAAGAAACTCTGATTATTGTACAAAGTCTGTAACTTCTTCACTGATGAGCAGTTAGCTATAATTTATAAGTCATGTGCACTCTCAGCCTGAATATTCCTCACCCTTGTGGAATGGTTGTGGAGAGGTTGCACTAAAACAACTCGACAAAATTCAGAACAAAGCTGTTAGAATCATTAACAACCCTGCCATTACAAATAAACTACCTTCCCTGCAAGTAAGAAGGAATGTTACCTCCCTTGCATTATTTTACAGATATTTTTTTGGTAAATGCTCAGACGAAGTTACGTCCATGGTGCCACCTTTCCATGCCTTCCCTCGTGCTACACGGGCATCTGGTAGCGCTCGTGACTGGAATGTCAATCAGCCATATTGCAGAACTTCTGCCTATCAGAATTCTTTAATTCCCCGAACTGCATCTCTCTGGAACTCGCTTCTCCAGAGTTGTTTCCCTCCAAATTTTAACTCACAGCTGTTCAAGTCTAACTCTTACAGATATTTTATGAAAAGAGGACACCGGTAATCTGGTGTATGGATTATTTTTTTTATTCATTTGTTTTTCCTTCCTCTGTTCTGTTGTTAAAGGAAAAAAATCTTCTGTATTACTACCACCACTTGCATTTTCATATTTATCATCAGCACTCACAGGAGACTCAAAACTACTCACACTAATTTCACTGTCCGATCGTTCAAGCACTTCATAATCATCAGCGTTGGACACAGACCAATCAGCATCTGAATAATATTCTTCTTCTTAGTCACCTTCTGCCACCGCCATTAAGGCGTAAAACTTTGCTACTGGTATTGACATTGCCCTAATGTTTTAAATCTGAAATATCTGAAAAAAAATATTTTAAAAAAATTAGTCACACGAAAGGCCAAGTGGGGTCCTGGCGGACCCCACTGACACATAATGCAATGGCGCTCCTTAATCATGCAAGATTTTTTGCTCAAATTTTATGAGGATATAAAATAACCATCTACAATAAAAGTCATGAGAGGCCCGGCTGTGAATGTAAAAAATGGCTTAATGGCAAATATTTAAAAAACATGCTGGGGTCCGCAGGGACCCCCATTTGCCCATGAAGGGTTAAGGCAACACGTAAAACGACACGTGTGCTTTCCGAGAAACAGAAGGAACCCGTGATAAAATTTCTCATAGCACATAGTCATACTTCCAAGAGCATTGTAATTATATGACTGAACTTAAGAAAAATTAATTGGCTAATATAAAGAACACTGCATACTTGGAGACAACATCAACTCACTTGAATTAACTGTGTGTTTAGCACAGCACATGGAAGAAGTTAATCCTTTGTGGATGGCATTAGTGTATGCCACAATTAAGCATACTCACCTCACAAATGAGATCCCGAATTCGATTCCCCTACCGACCACGAGGCCCTTACAAAGTTTCTCCTTTGACCCAGTCAGTTCGTATCAAGAGGTGGAAAAGGGACCTGGTTGTTAACTGACAGTTGTATGTTGTAGTCTTGGGAATGTCTCTCTCGCTCTCTCTCTCTCACACACACACACATATTGATCCAAGTGTTATAAATGTTAATCTGAATCATGACAAATTGTTCCCCAACTGAATGGTTAACAGTTCATATAATGAGACCGAAAAATAAGTAGCTGCCGTGTAAATGATAATATTTTAAATGAGCTTATAAAACTCTTGCTCGTGGTTACTTTCTGTTATAATGTTGGCATCATATGGCGTGTGATATTCATTCTCTCTATCCCCTGTCCAGTCCTTTCATCGTAGGATAAACTTTTATTTTAAGAGAGGTTACATAAGAATCTCATTAACCCCGTTCACTACTAGAGATTCTTCCTAACATGAACAGAATCGTCAGGTAATACCTCGATTAAATAAAATAAATACGTCATTATAAAGAATGAGTGAATGTCATACAATTTTACGAAATACATTCCATATACTGGACCATATTTATAATTATCTTATCAATAAGGGCGATAAGGATATATTGTCGATCATAGGAGAATAATGTTACTTCTTAGTTAGGGTAAAATGTTAATTACAGTTAAGAAATGTCCTTTGTTCGATTATTTGTTAGGCGCAAAACCCTTACAACAAGAGCCCGCAGGGAATAGGAAGCATTGAAATACATTGGATCGTGTAATTCCTCTGCATATTGTTACCCATTTTCATGCGTTGCAGGAAAACTGCATTTAATCGGTTATATCAAAGCTTTTGACTATGTGCAGAGGTCGTGATTATGGATGAAGTTATCAAATATTTTATACAAATGGTAAGGAGTTATGGATATTATGCATATTGTATGATGACGGACAATTATGTGTATGGGTAAGAAATAGTTGTTCATTTTACTTACCATCCGGAGGGGGAATTTTTTCTTTAACTTAATAGTTTATCAAAAACATCTCTTTATTTTTTTTGGAGTACCCTTTACTTCAAGCAAAGAAATTGAGTCATTTTTCAAATGCTGTGTACTTTTTGATGCAGGCGACAACACTAATGTAGTTGACTCTTGTAAACGACCATGGTATACTCTGGCTCCTATTGTTGAATGCTTTAACTAATCGTTATTACAGATGCATACTCATAAAATCGTGTTCTTTTTTAAAGGAAGTTTAAGGAAATATACGGCTCAGACTATTAAGTCTGACCCGTATTTCCTCTGTGGTAGGTGGGGGCGCCCATCATCCACCCACTGAGTGTAGTGATAACCTGTTTTGGGGGTAGCTCTACAATCAGAGGCAAGCCAAATGTTTTCCTGTAAACCAGGAAAACATTTACAACACTGGGTGGTAACCCTATAACCAACCAACACGTGTTTCCTACGTGACAACAAGTGGGTTGGTGGAGGGTTAGTGCCCCTCCCTGGAAAGCAGCTAACTATATATGAACAAGAAACCTCGGACCAGGACTGACCAAAAGGTGACGACTAAGGATCGAACAAAGGACTTGGTACGGATAGCTCCATGGGATATAAGGGGAGCAAATGATAAGGTGAAAGAAAGAGAGATTGTCCAGATGCTTGAGGGTGCGAAAGTGGATGTATGTGAAATAGCTGAAACTAAATGGAGAGGTGAGAGTGTGAGAGAATGGGAGTTTGGATGGGGTATATGCACGGGAGTAGGTGAGAATGAGAGGGAAAAAGAAGGAGTATGTATTGTTGGGAGTAACAGATGGAAGGAGAATATAAGAGAGTATGGATCAGTTGGCTCAGGGTTTGTGTGGGAAAGAGTGAAAGTTGGACTACAAATGTGGAAGATTGTGTGCGTGAATGCGCCAATGCAAGATCATGCAAGGAGAGTGAGAGAAGAGTTCTAGACAAATGTGGAAGTGTGCATGGAAATGTTTGAAAGGAATGAGAGAGTTTTTTGATTGGAGATATAAATGGAAAAGTAGGGAATGTGAAGGTGGATGGAATAGCTGGTGAGCGGGAAGTGCCTGCAGAGATGGATGAGAATGGCAGTGCTTTAGTGGACATTTGTGCCGGGAGGTGGTTGGTGGTAGCTAATACCCTCTTCAGGCACAAAATGATCCATAGGTATACGTGGTGAGTGATGGGAAGGGTGGATGGTGGACTGAATGAACGGAAGGCAATGATTGAGTATGTGTGTGTGGATGAAAGGATGAGAAAGTGTGCAATGGATGCAAGAGTATATAGAGACGGGGGGAGTGGACTTTCAGACCACCACTTTGTGGTGGTCAGAATCAAAGTCCAAACAAAATGGACAAATAGGAGAAAGGAAGGACAGGAGGAAGTAGTTCTTACAAGGAGGGTAGAAAAATTACAAGAGGATAGGAAAAAAGGCAGCATATAAGAGGGAAGTGGAGAAACGACTGAGAAAATATAGATTGGAGCAAATGGGGGGACATGGAAGGTGTGTGCAAGATATTTACAGAAGAAATAATTATGTGCAGCATGTGAGGTGGTGTGTGGGGTGAAGAGAAGACGAAAGGGGATGCAGGGAACAGCATGGTGGATTGAAGAGGTGAGAGAGGCTGTGGCACAAAAGAAGAAACTATATAGTGAGTGGATGAGAAATGGGCGTCAAAAAGGTTGAGAGAAGATAGAGATGGAGGTTGTGGAAGCAATGAATAAAGTGAGACTGGGGAAGTCCCAGGAATTGATGGAGTGTGTGGTGAAATGCTAAAGCATGGGGGAGAGATAGTAGTAGAATGTATGTGGAAGATGTGCAGATAGGCCTGGGAGGAAGGTAGAGTCCAAGAGGATTGGAAGTCATGTATAAATATTCCCCTGTACAAAGGAAAAGGGGAAAAAGAAGTGTGTGGTAATCACTGAGGCATTTGCCTTATTAGTGTAATAGGAAAAGTATATGGTAGAATACTTACTGATAGAGTTAGGGAAATAGAATTAGTTGGAGAAGAGCAGGGAGGTTTTAGGAAGGGAGGAGGTTGATCTGTAGTGGAAAAGTTTCTAGAGAAGGGAAAGAAGTTGTATGCAGCCTTCGTGGATCTGGAGAAAGCATATGATAGGGTGGATAGACAAGGACTGTGGAAAGTATTAAGATTATATGGAGTAGATAGGAAGTTGCTGAAGGCCGTGAAGAGTATATATGATGGTGCTAAGGCTGCAGTGCGTGTGGATAGTGAACTGAGTGAATTTTTCTATTTGAAGGTTGGATTGAAACAAGGATGTGTCATGTCTCCATGGTTGTTTAGTCTGTACATGGATGGGGTTATAAAAGAAATACAAGGTAGGGCAGTGGATGTTAGAGTGGCCCTATTGAGAGAGGGCAGTGTTTGGAAACTCCCTGTACTGTTGTTTGCAGATGATACTGTGTTGTTAAGTGATGTCGAAGGGGAGCTGCAAGGCTTCGTGGATGAGTTTGGGAGAGTGTGGCAAACGGAATCTAAAGGTGAATATAGGGAAGAAGTGATGAGCTTCGAGAGAAGCGAAGTCAGTGAATGTACAATGAGATTGGATGGGGAGGAAGTGGAGAATGTAAGTGCGTCTAAGGACTTGGGTAGTGTAATGAGTAAGGATGGAAGTTTAGAGGGTGAAGTTCTTGAAAGCGTGCAGCAGGGAAGAAAGGTTGCTGGTTCCTTGAAAGCAGTGATAAGAAACAGGGAAATGAGCATGAAAGGGAAAAAGCGACTACATGACAGTATTGTGATACCAACGCTAACATATGGAAGTGAAACTTGGACCTTGCTGGAGGGACAGAAGTCAAGAGTGACAGCAGTGGAAATGAGTTATTTGAGAGGAGCTTGTGGAGTCACATGGAGTGACAGATTGACAAATGAGGAAGTGAAGGAGTGTTGTGGTGTGGATATGGATGTGATGGAATGCATTAGGAGAAACACATTAAGTTGTTTTGAGCATGTGGAGGGGATGGAGAATGAGAGACTGACGAGGAGTGTGTGATTAATATGGAGGGGGGAGATGGAGAGGGAGGCCAAGGATGAGATGGAGGGATGGAGTGGAGAGGTATATAAGAGAGGGGTGTGTGAGCTGGGAGCAGGGAAGTGAAATGGCGGGAGATAGAGCGACATGGAGGCGATTTGTTTGTGGCCACCCCTTACGGAATTAAGGCGTCAGGCAATAGATAGATAGATAGGCTATTAAGTTGGGATGTGATGTATCAGCTTTTTTACCTCCGTAAATCTTATATACAAACTGTATTACGGGGTCTGTTCAGAATTACCCAACCATGGGCTCTAAGAAAATAGCGAGTGTGTTGAACTATGACACTAATCCCCGTCAAAGTAGACTCTTTCTGACTTGACACACGTAGCCCAGAGTTCTTTCTGCTGCTTGAAATATTTTTGAAGTCAGTTTTCAGTATCTCCTGCAGGTGCTTCATGCTTCGTCACATTCGTCCTGATCTCATCTCTCGGATGAACTTTGCTCAAGACATGTTGGAGTGTACAAATCACGATCCAGACTTTCTGAAGACTGTTATCACTGGCGATGAGACTTGGTTGAACGGGTACCACCCAATAACCAAAGCACAGTCGTCCCAGTGGAAGCATGCAGGGTCGCGTTGGCCAAAAGAAGCATGACACGTCTGCAGCAAGGTGAAATGCACTCACATGTTGACAGTTATTTTTTTTTCCGACTACATGTGGTGTTGTGCATCACGAATACGCACCAGAAGGTCAGACTCTCAACAAATTATCACCTCGATGTTGTCTGTTGTCTTTGCGACTCAGTTCGACAGAAGAGACCAGACCTTTGGAAGGCAAGTTGGAAGCTGCACCACGACAACGTCCCTGCCCATTGTCCTCAACTGATTCAAGAGTTTTTGGCCAAGCACAACACTTCGCAGGTCCGGTAGGCACCCTACTCACCTGAAATGGCTCCCTGCGACTTTTGGTTATTCCCCAAACTCAAAACTCAGCTGAAGTTTTC
Organism: Coenobita brevimanus; assembly: GCF_032717465.1. NCBI lineage: Eukaryota > Metazoa > Arthropoda > Malacostraca > Decapoda > Coenobitidae > Coenobita > Coenobita brevimanus. The sequence goes on along the minus strand of NC_137023.1, from coordinate 15,803,981 downwards.
CCGATTTGAATCGAGAGAAGAGATCATGGCAAATGCGACAAAGCCCCCGTAAGAGATACCGAAAACGGACTTTGAAAAACAATTCCGGCAGTGGAAAGAGCTCTGGGCTATATGTGTCAAGTCAGAAGGGACCCCCCTTTGAGGGGGATTAGTGTCATAGCTCAACAGACTAGCTATTTATTTTATTAAACCTAAGGTCGGGTACTTACTGAACAGACCTGGTACTCACATAGCAAAGACAATACGAATTACGGAGAGGAAAATAGCCTGTTAAGGGATTTTGTGGTATGTAGAATTAGTACCCTTACCAGTTGGCATCTATTAGACGTGTATGATGAACTAACGTGGGTGTAATATTCCGGAATTTGAAAATGTTCGACGTGTAAATGTACAGACCTCAAAATAATTCCTGAAAATAAATATAACTGCACTAGCTTGTACATAATTTATAATAAAACAATCTTTAAGAATCCCTCAGAGTTTATTTTTCATGCTAAAGCAAATATCGGAAGGCAAAAAGCATTTGCAGGGAAAAGAGAAAATAAGGAAGCAGTATAATAAAAATTAGTTGTGAAGTAATTGGTTATTACCTTCTGAAGGTAAAATGAAATACGTGAACAATTTTCTTAATCCGCAGGATAATTTGCTAAAATTTGCAGTTAATGTTTATGGTGCTTCATAAACAATAGCAGCCCATTTTAGAATTATGGGCCGATGTGAAGGACTTTTATTCTACACCTTTGAGCAGTGCCCGTGGTGTATAATTTTGCTTGGTGTGTGTGTGTGTGTGTGTGTGTGTGTGTGTGTGTGTGTGTGTGTGTGTGTGTGTGTGTGTGTGTGTTAAAAGCACCGCTCAAAAAGGTTTGATCCAGTAATACCAAACTTTGTTGTAGGTACAAGAGACAAGCAAGGATGCAGTATTTTTTTTTTTATTATTATTATTTTTTTTTTTCAGGCTCACAAGCTGAACGTCGCGAGTCCAGGGTTAGAGTTTTAAACTGATTCTTTAAATTTGACATACTTTATTTCCCCCCCTCTTTTTTTTTTCTTTTCTTTTCTTATCAGCCGCGATGGCGAAGCTTGTATTGTTTTCAATGCGTGTGCCTGTGTGTGTGTGTGTGTGTGTGTGTGTGTGTGTGTGTGTGTGTGTGTGTGTTAGCTTGATATCTTCGTAAGATATCAGCACAAAATGTTACAGGTGTGTAATAGGGGAAAAAAAAAAAAGATCATCAGTTCGAAACTGGTGAAAGTAGATCAAAGTCTGTGTGTCGGTTACCACGATAACTTCGCAACCGCTGAAAATATCAAAAAATTTTACCGATGTTTAGTAAAGATGATAATCTACGAGTATTGTTGTCAGTCTCTTTGTCTGTCTTTGTGTCTATGTGTCTGTTAGCATGATAACTTCGCAAACGCTCTGGATATCACCACAAAATTTTACAGGTGTGCAGTAGGGGTGAAAATCTCCTACGAGTTCGAAATTGGTGAAAGGCCAAGGTCAGTGTCATATTCCGAGCCGAGCTCGATAGATACCGGCTTGCAGCTGGTGTGATTCCCTCCTTGGTGGGGCCTTTAATAAATTACTGCGTTTGCGAAGCTTGAGTGGATGTTATGCTTTGCTCGGTGTGTGTGTGTGTGTGTGTGTGTGTGTGTGTGTGTGTGTGTGTGTGTGTGTGTGTGTGTGTGTGTGTGTGTGTGTGTGTGTGTGTGTGTGTGTGAGCAAAATAAACCGTTTTCATTCAATATTGACCAAGCTTGGCGGAAGGGTTTCGGATCAGCCAATGAGTTAGCCAATATTTTTGTAGAAAAAAGGTCGAACGGAAAGGTCACAGTGCAAAGTTAAAGTCTGACTTGCAGAATCTTCTTGAACAGTTTTTATCCAGGTTGGACAAAACTTGTGGGAAGAGCTGGCGGCAAAGCAAGACTGGAGTGTTCAGTTTTGAGAAGGTAACGTGGCAAAATCAAAGTTCGGGCCGTGTGTGTGTGTGTGTGTGTGTGTGTGTGTGTAACTTCAGTTGATTTGACCGGATTTTAACCAAACTTGGTGGAAGTGTTGAGTATCAGTTAAGGAGTAAACCTATTGTTCTTTTATTTCTTTAGAGTCATACATTAATGGTCACAGTCAAAGACAAGGCCAGCTTAAGCAATTTTAATTAGATTAAGACCAAACATTGTGAAAATTTTCAAGATAAGAGGTGCATATAGTGATTCGTTCTTTTAGAACAATCAGTCAAAAATCAAGGTTATAGGGAAATGTCAAATGCCAAGGTCACAGGGCAAAGTCAATTGAAACAGTTCTGATCAGATCAGGTCCAAACTTGATGGAACTGGTAAGGATTAGGCAAGGTTGAATTAGCTTTAATTTGAGAGTAATCCGCTGAAGTTTAAGGTCAAAGGGCAAAGTCAAATGTTTGGTCATAGACCAAGTGGTTGGTGCGGGTGTTCTTCTCTTTCAGTGGTAATTTTATTTTAATGTCATTGAAGGCATTTTTCTCCGAATGTGGCAATTTCTGAGATGATTCTGAGTACTACTTTTCAGAGAAAAGTATAGATTATATGCCTTTCACTGTTTTTAACATCATGGTTCATACTGAATACAGCATAGAGCTTTGCAGTAGGACGGTGCCAAAGCATCTATGATGATATATGGAGAAAGCTGAGGAGTTTTCACCTTGTTCGGTTTGAGTTGATAATATTCCCGAAATACTGGTCCTCTGATAATCTTCATAGATTTTTTTTTTTCATATCGTCTTTACCCGTATCTCACTGCTCATGTGACGAGGCTGTGATACGCATATATTCAGGTCTCACAGTCACCATTCCCAGTGGTGCTTGTGAAACAATATTATAATTAAGAAAGTGAAATATCTGATATTTTCTGTCGATACATGTACCAGCAGCATGAATCCTTTATTAATATCCTTCATTAGTGCTTCAGTGAACGCAGCATCTTCAATATTTTCATTTAATTTATATTTTTCGTCCTCACCCTAACTCTCCCCCCCCCCTTCTCCCCCACAAAAATGAGTTGGATTACATTATGGAAGGAGTCCATTAGTCATATTGCGCTAAGAGGCGGGCCGGGGCATGCTCACTCCCGCACTGCCGTAATATCTTTAATAGTGACCTGTTTTCCCCTTCCTTCTAACCGCCTCCAGATGATTTTATTCAGGCTGGAAGAACGCCGCGGTAGTGAGGGAGGTAATGGAGGCGATATGCGGCTCCTCTTGTTCGGCATGTTTCCCTTCAGCTGAATAAAAACACAACGGGAATGAAGTGGAAACATTTCATCGAACTGAAGTAGTGAATGGATTCCATACCATGACGTACTGTGCATCTTGTTCTTACTAGTATAAAACGATTTTACTCAGTTTAGAGAAAACGTAAAAAAACCGTTAATGAAGGCTGTCTTAATTCTCCACTTTGAAAAGATTAAGTCGAACAAGTGTCTGGATGTAACAATAATAAAAATAAAAGTGCATCATCGTAGTGAAACAAATACGTTCAACCTATAGGCGTTAAAGTTACTGTAACCCTGCAATCGCCATACGATGTTATTACATCTATTAGGATTTCTAGTACTATTGGATTAATGAAGAGTACACTGAAGCCATCCAGTTTACCTAAGTTGAATATAATCGTCCGAAGATAGTGGGAATACAGCAGAGAGGCTGTGAGTACCGACATTCCAATACCCTGTGGCTGGTATTTCTTGTATTTGATTGCTGCGTTTACCAGACGATCATATTCAGCTTCAACCACGTAGAAAAGGGTTTAGAGAAGGTTGTATCTAACTCCATTTGTTACAAAAGTGCCTTAAAAGCGGAGCAAAATAGTTCTGAGGTAACAAGAATAGAATAAGGGAGCCGTCCCCGATTTAAGGTAGTTAAGAGAGCTCCCTATACTATTTCCACCGTCATTTCGACCTAATTTTTGTCCCTTTACAGTTTTTTTTCGCATCTCCTTGGCAGATTAAGACAATACCACGGCTCTACTTCTCTTCCGTTATACTTCTTCATGACTAGAACCACATTCTAGTGATAATCTGTTGGTACAACTGAGCATTCAGTATATAGAGATAACAATTTTAAGTCATCAGAAAAAAATCATGGTTTTCGTTTTCGTTTTTAAAGGCTCCAACATGCTTGCATGTGTCGGCCTTGGTCACCTAATGGCGGCTCTCCATGCTGCACGATCCATTGCAGCCTCCCTGTTCAGTCCCTTAACCCTAAGGTCACACTTAATGACCTCGTCCCATGTCTTTCTCGGTCTACCCCTCATAACCCCACCCCCAATATTAACACTTCTCACCTTCCTCACCCAACTATCATCCCCCATCCTCTCCACATGTCCAAACCACCTCAATCTACCTCTCCTCATCACAACACCAATACACTCCAGTCCCATCCTACCTCTCAACTCTTCCATTGTAAACCCAGCCCCTCCAGGCCTTGGACGCAGGGACGCACTGCACATCCACCTAATCATTGTCATTTCTGTACGTCTGAGCCGGCGAATGTCTTCCTCCTTCACTGCCCAGGTCTCACTGCCATACAGCATTACACTCCTAACACACGCTGCATACAAAGACCCCTTAGCACGTAGGGAGAGCCCCCTCAATGTCAGGAGAGGCAAGAGCTCCCTGAACTTCTTCCAACCACTTCTCACCCTAGCCACAGAGCTAGCTCCAGCCCCACCTCCAGCACACAACATGTCTCCTAAATAACAAAACTCTTCCACACACTCAAGAGATTCACCAGCAAGTTCAATTCTTTCACGTCTGACGATCTCCACCTGCTCACCCCGGCACGCCGTACACATAAAATCAGCATTATCTCGCAGTCTACCTCTGATACCACTACATCTCTTATGCACCCATTTATCACACACACCGCACCGCACCCATATGACAGGGTGGATAGACAAGGATTGTGGAAAGTATTAAGAATATATAGAGTAGATGGGAAGTTGTTGAATGTTGTGAAGAGTATGTATGATGGTGCTAAGGCTGCAGTGCGTGTGGATGGTGAACTGAGTGAATTTTTCTCTTTGAAGGTTGGGTCTCCATGGTTGTTCAATATGTACATGGGTGGGGTAATAAAAGAGGTACAAGGTAGGGTAGTGGATGTTGGAGTGGTGAGAGAGGGTAGTGTTTGGAAACTCCCTGTACTGTTGTTTGCAGATGATACTGTGTTGTTGAGTGAAGACGAATGAGAGCTGCAAGGCTTGGTATATGAGTTTGGGAGAGTGTGTAAGAAAAGGAATCTAAAGGTGAATGTAGGGAAGAGTAAAGTGATGGTCTTTGAGAGAGGTGAAGTCAGTGAATGTACAGCGAGATTTGATGGTGAGGAATTGGAAAATGTGAGTACGTTTAAGTACTTGGGTAGTGTGATGAGTAAGGATGGAGGTTTGGAGGGCGAAGTGCTTGAAAGGGTACATCAGGGAAGAAAGGTTGCTGGTTCCTTGAAAGCAGTGATAAGAAGCAGGGAAGTGAGCGTGGAAGTGAAAAAGTTACTACATGACAGTATTGTGATACCAACTTTAATGAATGGTAGTGAAGCTTGGACGTTGCTGGAAGGACACAAGTCAAGAGTGAGAGCAGTGGAAATGAGTTATTTAAGAGGAGCCTGTGGAGTCACATGGAGAGACGGGCTGACAAATGAGGATATAAAGGAGCGTTGTGGTGTGGATGTGGATGTGATAGGTAGCGTTAGGAGGAATACACTGAGGTGGTTTGGCCATGTGGAGAGGATGGAGGATGAGAGACTGACGATGAGAGTGTATGTGAGAGAGGTGGAGGGGGGAAGAGGGAGGGGGAGGCCGAGGATGAGATGGAGGGACGAGGTGGAAAAGTATTTGAGAGAGGGGGGCGTGAGTTGGGAACGGGGCAGTGAAATGGCGGGGGACAGAGCGACGTGGAGGCGATTTGTTTGTGGCCAACCCGAACGGGATTGAGGCGTCTGGCAATAGATAGATAGATAGATAGAATAAAATCATAAGCAACGCTAAGGTGTAGCCAACCTTCATCTGACCAAGCACATACCCCCCACCTCCTTGAGCACCTAACCAAGAGCATAACGGCCCTCACTCCCCCCACCCTTCCAATAATTTCTCTTAAAGTGGGAGAAAGGAGAACTTCTTAAGAACATATAACCTGGACCCTTCAGATTCCTTGCTCAGGTCTCATTGAAATCTTTGGAAAAAAAAAAATATACGTTTTAAATTTTTCATTATTAAAAAAATGCTTAAGTCACAGCATTCTACCTATCAAAAGGCATCAGTTCATAATAAAGACACATAGCTATGTGAAATTTCATGACTCTATAGTGAATGCTTTCTGAGTTTTGGCCCGGGAATGAAGTCTTTACGCCTGGCCAGCCGCTCTGGCGTCCAGCTCTACGGACGGACACCTATTGATCCCAATGATAACACCCTCCTCTGACTTTGTCAGGCGGAGGGTAAAAAGTTGTTAGGTGTCTGGTGAAAACTGTATCTCACCCTGTCAGTTCGAAAATCTCTGGTATGCCGAGTATGATCATCTGGGGATAAAAAGACTACAATATAAATAGAAGGCAACGTACAGAAGGGGTCAACTGCGTATGTGTTAAAAATTTGTGTATTGTGTACAGCATGCATGTTTGTTGTAGATTATATCGATTTCTCATTCTGTCTGTTAAATTATCTACACATCTCATTCTACTTTCTTGCGGTTGTCTGTCTATTTGTTAAACATCAGTATCTATATCTGTCCATCTTTCACTCTATCTGTCCATAATTTCCCTAACATTTTCTGTCCATACATTAATATCAATCTATGGACTTTTACCTGCCTCTGTATCTTGTTTTTATTTATCAGTGTGTAGTGGAGGGGAGGAATTATGAAGAGGTTAAAGCACAGTCTGTACACATACCTCTGCTTAAGGAGGTAGAATCAATGGCTTTTCGTCTCATCATCTCTCTCTCTCTCTCTCTCTCTCTCTCTCTCTCTCTCTCTCTCTTTACATGGACTGAAAATTGACTCATTGAGAGTGGTAGTTAACAGGGAAGCTTCCGACTGGAATCACTTACAAGTGGAGATCCCCAGGGATCAGTTCTAGGACATACATCATTTATCATTTACGTAAATAATGTCAATGTGGTCGTCGTCAGCCTGACTACAAAATTTTCGGACAAAATAAAATCAGGAAGTAAAGTTTCACCATTCGAGAAGACAGTAGAACTACGTAAATACTTGACTGAAATAGGGGAATGGTCTGAGCTGTGGCAAATACCGTTCAGTACGGACAAGTGCAAGATGAGGCACGTCGGTCTTGCAAATCGAAGAACCAAATACTCCCTTTTGGGTAGCGAGATCAGCAGTACTGACAAGTGTATTAATATGCAGTTACCTGAAGCTCTTCAAACAGTGTACGACAGTGGACAAGAAAGCACAGAGATTTCTAGGTCAGATAAAGAGGTAGCTTAGGTACAAAAATATATAAATGGTGTTTCTCTTTGTACCATTCCTTTGCGGGGCCGAATCTGGAATATGCACGCCAACCTTTAAAGAAGTTATCGCAAGGCTTGAGAAAGGCTAGTCGCTTCTAAATCGTTTCCATAAATTAGGCACATGATATACCAGAGAAGGCTGTTGGCACTGGGTCACCTTTCCTAAGGTCAAGGCATTTGCGTGATTAGCTAATCTAGTTTTTCACAATCCCTCATGGATTTGAATGTATGACCACCAGTATATATCTAGTTTAAACAGCAGCTCCATGAGGAACTATGGATAGAAGCTTGACATGAAGCATTACCTTCAAGACATGTTAGGCGGTTTCATCACATATAAGATGGGCAGTTAATGGAATCGGCTACCAGCACAGGTTGTTGGCAGTTCCTCGATAGAACAGATCAAGTCTACGTTAAACAAAGTTTTGTTACGTCTGAAATAATAGTAGATCTAATGTTTCCTTTTCTGTAAAATTTCCTAACCCTGTTTTTTTTTCTCCAAGTGTGGTACACTTCCTCTTCCGTGCCCGTTCTGCTGGTGGGAGAGGTAGCTGGGGCGAACCTCCTGCTTTATTATACTGTACTTTTTTTTTTTCACTAGTAGAGCAGCAACGTATAGTGTACATGGCAACTTCATTCATGGCACCTCCACGTATGGGTTGTTAGACCTTTTGAGGTACTAATAGTCCTTGTAGCTCCTTATAAAACTCCCTCCCTCTCTCTCTCTCTCTCTCTCTCTCTCTCTCTCTCCACAGCTCTGTAAGGCTAGAGTTAACGGGAATTTCCAGTTTTTTTTTGTATGCAAATTGTTAACTGTGGAATAATTTTTGTCTCCTCGAACTGCCTGCAGTATCCTGTGTTATAATTGTTGTGCGTCCAGGAATTTCACACACACACACACACACACACACACACACACACACACACACACACACACACACACACACACACACACACACACACACACACACACACACACACACACACACACACACACACACACACACACACACACACACACACACACACACACACACACACACACACACACACATTTCATCGTAATTCTGTTTTTAGTGATTTGTGTATGTTTTTATATACCTGTCGGATAACCTGCCCAAAAAATCTGTCACTCAGTATGACTGTTCATGTGACTGCCTGTCTGTTCACTGCCCAACCCTGCAGCCTGTGAGAGGCAGCCTACATTATTCATGAACTATACCTAGAAATTAAGGTTCAAAAACGTGTAGCATCTGTACCCAAAATAATTTGTAAATAAGTCACACAATCAACACTGGCCACAACAGCAAAAGCCATATTAACATCTCTGGGTACATTAGCTACACTGGCCACTTTAATAACACTGGCCACACGAACAACCTTATTCACTTTGTAACATTGCTCACCTCCTCTTCAATAACTAGAGCACATTTTAAGGTCTCCACAGCAAAGGGTGGTGACCTGCAGCTTTCCTACACTTCATTCTTCATTCTTTAATTTTTTTTCTTTTAACTTACAGCCATTCCTTACTTCTTCACCAATTTGCTTCAAACCTTACACATTTGTTTTTTTGGTCCAAGAGCCTCAGACACCTTATATTTTATTCATATATTTGTTTCTTTATTTTATTTTGTTTTTAAGGGATTTTGGGGGCCAAATGTCACATCATATAAGCACAAAATATTTAAGGTCTTATGTTTTCATTTGTTCATTAATCATCATAACAATTTGCATAGAAGCCTGACTGTGTACTAGAGACGTGTGGAAGCCATATTGTATTCCCGCAGGAGTGTTGGCAATCTTCTTTTTGTTTACTCTGCCTGCCACTGGATTATTTTATTTTAAAGAGGAATTTACATTAGTAGTGAGGGGCTTATTTAGGGTTGTACTAAACTACTTCAGTTCAAGAAATTTCACGTCTGGAAGCAACAAGAAAATAAACTACGGCATCTTACTCTCGGGGGTAATAACGTTGGCTACAATATAAAAACACCAGTAACTTAATGCTTAACTCTTCCGCTGCTGTGCGCACATTAAGGTATTGTATTCGGACAAAAATCTAACGAGTTTTTTCAGCTGAGAGAAGTCCACGCAGATGAAATATTGAGTATTGTTTGGATTATCCTGCTCGCTGCGACGGATACATTCGTAATTTATTTAGGATAGCACAACACGATCACGGTCATCAGTGAAACAATTAAAAAATATATATGTACGGGTTCAAATCTATTTCGCTTTATCTCTTTATCATCATTACGTATTTTACTTTATTATATAAAACTTCAGATAACTTTGTCGAATATGGGAGATACACTGCGGAATGAAAGAGGATATACAAGCTTTATTAGCTCCCTCACTACCAGGTAGAAAAATCTACACGACAACAACAACAACAAACAATGGTGGGGCCTAAAATGGTAAGTAGCAGGTGTTGCCTGAATAAGAGCTAAGGTAAGAAAATGATTTTTACACTTTTATTTCTGTTTAAAATTATTTCGATATATCTGTGTCACCTGTTGATGCAGCTGCCTCTTGGTGCTTGGTACCATATTTGTGAAAAGGCTATGAAAATAGCAAAGACTCATGGTGATGGCTTAATATTTGTCGAAATAAAATGACGAAGCCTACAGAAAACCAGTGTTGAGTTTTGTTTTTATGGGTTGGTTGTTACAATATCGGTTTACCCCCTACGAGAACAACTGGAAGAAATTGTGCCAGTATTTTCAGATACCATTTAAACCCATGCCTGGAGTTACCAGATGAAAACAGTCAGGTATAATGAAGGTAACATTCTAACAACTTATGGACAATAATCATTTTAAGGCGTTCCAGATGCGTAGATTATATTGTAGAAGTATAATGTACATTAATTAATTGGCAGTGTTGATAAAGGTGATCTTTTTGTGGATCTATGTACGGTAGGTGGTACCTATATTTATCTATCAGTTTATCCATCTATCTACCTACTTATGGCTATCTGAAACAATATACTGTATTTATTCATTCATCTATCCGTCTGTCAACTCGTATATTAATTAATCAATCAATCTATCTATCAATTAATCGATCTATATCTATCTCTCTACCTCTTACTATCTATCTATGAATAGTGTGAAATGGAACAACTGAGTGGTTCATTGAGTGCTATTGTCGGTGATGGAGTAACTAAATGATAGTACTGTAGTTGTTGCACAAATGAGTGGTATCAATTATAGCTAGAGGGTGTGATGGATTGACTTAATGAATGATGATGATGTTTTTAAATTTTATTTACGGTATAATGAATAAGCCAATAGCCTGTAGTCACTTGCTAATGACATTAGAATAAGCACGGATAAATTAATTATAATATATATATATATATATATAATATATATATATATATATATATATATATATATATATATATATATATATATATATATATATATATACACTAATTTACCCTAGGTTGTGTAACAAGCTGCCCCGTATCCGGTGTAAATTGTGACGGATGACATGCCATTACAAATCTTTAAATAACCACGTTACAAAAATGCTTTCGTTTGTTTTGTCTATAACTGTAATAAAAGGACGTTTTTTTTTTTTTTTTTTTTTGTTTCCGACTCTGGGCATAGGCTTCACAGCCTGCTATCAAGGCTCAGCAGTCCTCCTACATACCATACACCTCTACATGTCACCACTTCGGCGCTAACACCCACCGTACATATTGAATACATGCTAGGGCTGTCTCATACAGGACTGGTGTATTGGTATTAGCGGGGGTATTTTTACGACATGTCGGCGGGTCTTCTGGTAGATCAGTAAAGCCTGATTTAATGAAATTCAAATCCTTAAACTGTTCCCTGCCCCAGCCGGGATTCGAACCTGGGTCCGTAAGGACTGCAGGCCACCTCTCTACCGATTGAGCCACCGCCTCCCCACCTACATCCAGACAAAAAATCGTTGTTATACCTTTAACCTGTGATGCAATATGAAAAAACATAAAAATTGTCACAACTATACTCAGTTTATTGATATTATTATCATCATCATCATTATTATTATTATTATTTATCGAGGCGAAGATGCACTTCAGAGGTTGGTGATGATTGGCTGAATGCGACAGTACTTCATAATCTCTTTACTCGTTATCTTTATTAATTGACAGCATATATCTGAGGGGGAAATTTGGGTTAGTAAATGTTATTTGGACCTGTTGCATTCAGCCAGTCATCACCAACCTGTCAACTGGATCTTCGCCTCAATAAAACAAAACTGAGTATAAACTCTCTCTCGCCTTCTGTATCAACTCTCAGTCGAATGCCTTTTTTTTTTAATTACCACCAGTCAATTACACATAAACTGTGAGAGCCTTTAACAGTAAATGGAGAAATAATGCTTTCATGGGAATCTTTCAGTTCGAAAATTATCCTTTATGTAGAGGAAAATACTCTGATGATCGTAAGAATAGAATAAGAAGGCATACTGTGAATGAAAGTTGACCTTAAAACATAGCAGAATGGAATGCCAGATTGATGAGATAATCAAGCCATGGAGAAGAGTAATTGAAAAACTCGACAGTACTCGAAGTGTACAATGGACAGACCGGAGGTGAAGACGTCTCTGCCCATTTTACTTTCTTTTCCTTTTTCTCCAGCGCTCTCGTCATGGAATGAAACAAGCAGAATGTATGACATTAGAATTAGAGTGTGATGTGCAAATTCTCACCGGAAAATGGGTACTACCTTGAAATATCGAAATAATTAGAGAAGGCAAAAGAACTTTCAAGATCATCTCCAGTCGAGGGGATTCCCAAAAATAGTACAGTGGCTTAAATGATGATGATGATAGACGATGATGCTCAGTGTAAAACAAGAAGAGACTGTCTTCACAGAACTGCGGCGAAACTGTCACAGCCAGTTTTTTAAAATGTCTCTCTTTGAAACTCATGGAATATATAAAACTGTTTTCTTGAAATGCCTCTTTATGACCGAAATCGAAAATTGTTAAATAATCAGCAGTGATGCAACAACTGACATGTCGGGTTAAATCAAAATTTCTAGCTGATGAACTTTCTTTTTCATAAGAGTCGCTAAAATTCCTTCTTATAGCTGAAACTGAATATTGCCTATTAGCCAATGCGTCGGCTGACGCAACAGCTGTCATGTTAAATCACCGCGAAATTTCAGGCTGAGCAACTTTGTACTTCATTAAAAAAAAAAAAAAATCACCCAAAAAGACAGATATTCGAACTTCCCTTGAAGGAGAGAAGAGAAAAAAAGTAGATTCCGCTTGTGTCCCACTAACAGACCTGTCGGCTTAGCTGCAGACGAAAATATTATGAGATTTGAGCTTAAAATGATCTCAAATAACAATTCCTCTGCTGTGGATAGTCTGTTTACTGAATCTAGGCTAAGAATAGACGGATATATTCAACCAAGTGGATTTATGACAGTGTAATTATTGATCAATTGTTTTAATTATCCATTTCGCTGCAGTTAACGCACTTTTTCCTTGATCAAGTCAAGATTTTTAAAAGCAAATCCTGGCGGCAAGGATTATTACCACCACTCTCCTCGATGGTCCAGCATGGCCACCTGGAGCCACATTCAGGTGTACTGAGGAGTCTGGCCTCTCATTAGCCACACTCATTACCACATTTATGGCGGCATCACCGCCTCCCCGCCACAGTACCTTGACCGACATGTACAAAGAAAGAAGTGCTTTACCAAAAGAATATTTCCACGTGATGCTTTCTTCCCATTAAACGATGAGGAGAACTTATAATAAACAAGTTCACCCGTATGAGCCAGGGTCACCGATAGGAACAATGCTGGGAACGCTACTAATAAAAAGTAGCGGCGCTCCCATTCCCGTTACTAGCTCGAAAAAGTAGTGGCGTTACTGGTTTCGCTACTTTACACGAAATGTAGCGGCGCTCCCGCTCCCGCTACTTTGGATAAGAAAAAGGTAAACGAAGGAAAAGTTAACAAAAATCTGTGGTGTAGCAATACACTATATACTGTTTTGATAACATTAGTCAGTCTGAGTGGTTATGTTGTGTACCAGTAATGTCAGTATATACTTATACCGAAAAAAAAAAATGTCGGTGTCACTTTAATGAAGCTTAGAGCCGAAGGTCAGGAAAAAGCTATTTACTGTATAATGTAACAAATGTTCTTTTACATTGTTACCTAGTGTACCTACTGAAAGTTACATACATAAATAAAAGGCAAAATAATGTGGCCTGCCAATGATACGTATTATATGGATTTATTATATTTTCAATGATACCTATTTAAGATATGTACGAAAACGAAAGTAAAAATGAACTGGGGCTTTCTTTTAAAGGCTATTTATACAATAGCAATGTTTTTTCCATTACTTTAAACTGAAAGTAACATACTGTTACGAAATAAAAACGTAGAGAGTAAGAATTAGTCTGAAAGAGAGAGTGAGGGAGAGGGCGGGAGCTAGAGACGGGGATAGTTAGAGGTGTGTGTGTGTGTGTGTGTGTGTGTGTGTGTGTGTGTGTGTGTGTGTGTTGCCTACATCTATCTGACATCCTTATTTATCTTTACTTAATTTAAATGATCGATAATTAACTAGCAAATTCCTGTCTAATTATTGCACATTACTAATAAATAATAATTAATAAAATACTGATGTAATGTAGAACAAACATCATTAATTGACAAAACTGACGAAAGTATTATTTTTCGTCATTAATAAATACAACCAAACCGTCGGCATATCTGTATGTACTCACCGACTCCGGAACTGTACTCGTCGCGTGAGTAGCGAGGAGCGCGGTAACCCGTGAGTACAGCCAAAAAGTAGCGGCGCTCTCAGTTCCGCTACTGGCTAAAAAAAGTTACAGCCATCGCTATTACAATAGTAGCGGTGCTATTCCCAGCTTTGGATAGGAATGATACACAAAATATTCCCCACAAGAAGTACCGAGAGCAAAAATCTGCAAGATTTTCCACTGCCCTTTATCTAAAGCACTACGGCAAGTCCTGCCACCCTAATGGTACTCAGTCCTCACCAACAGTGAAGCAAGTGGCAGCTGTCAAACTTACTCCAAAGCTAGGATTGCTAAAATCTATAGATACAATCATGCTGCGTTTGGAAACAGATTATTTTATAATAATTGCCCTGATTATAAATAATAAAAGAAACTCCATTCTTCTTGAAGATCTGTGAAAGTTGAAATGGAATGCCAAAATTCTGAAGGTCATAAGGCTTGATCAAGCTTTCAAACCATTGTCAGACAGTCACAGAAAATGGGAAAACGTACGATTTACCGTTTTCTGTTAAGATATATTAAGTACTGGTAACAGTTTAAGAATTTTCAAATATATAAGAAAGCGTCAGTTTGTCTGTGTCTATATAATGATGTTTATAATGCCATATATATATCTCATCTCATCAGCCCATCCCGACTGAAGTCGGGACGATACAGCCAATGTATCTCTACCAAGTGGCTTAGGCTGTCTGGTAGAGATTGTATGTAGGGTGAGAAGTGTTTGTAAGTGTAATTGTTGTGTTGGAATGGCTTTGGATGTGTATGTAGTCTGTGAACCAAGTGTAAACGGCTGGCGCACGCCGACTGTTTGCAAACATACTTTACAGTATGCGACACTGGTTCAACCACAGCACCCCTTGTGTCCGCCATTGCAGTGCGTGGCCTGAAGAACGCTCCCAAAGTTTATTACCCTGGCGGGGCGCGAGCCCTCGTTCTTCAGTGTAAGAAAACGCACACTTTACCACAGAGGCTCCCATATATATATATATATATATATATATATATATATATATATATATATATATATATATATATATATATATAAACTCCAATGTTTGTTTTTGCTGCGAGACATCTTTATAAAATAAGGCATAGATGAAAATACCATAGAACAACGTAAAATGTATAATTGGAATGCCAGAAATTATGCTTTATTACCATCATCAGCAAACTGGATATTATCGTCTTGATTACATTCAACATGAAACATGAAAGAAGTGGGAAAGGGCTGGGAAGACACCAAGTAATGATGCAAAGGATGGAATATTTATATTGGACTAGACACACACACACACGATAATGTATGTTTAACACAAAGCAAAGTACAAACAGGAAGTTTTTCACAATATGATCAGATGTTAGGCAAATCATAACTCTAGGTAAAGGGATATTGTTGAAAAATGGATACAGCCATACCTTGCAAATGAATAGAGAAAACACTTGGATGCCATTTTCAGTTCAGATTGTAAGCTCTCATTTATGGAAGCAGATGTCAACACAAATCAGCGCAACACACGTTTAGGAGCGAACTTAACGAACTAGGACTAGAAGTAGTTGGTCGGAAAACGACGAGCACCTGTGTTGCGGTCACCTTGATTTTTGAAACTTCTAAAAAATGAAGGATACAGGGTAAATATAGATGCAGTGCGTGGCTAACAGCACTAGAAATATAATAGACCATAAACAGCAAGATGAATAAAGACATCCGTAAGTTCGAAAAAGTTTACGCAAAACTGAGGAACTCTGTGGAATAGATGATATCGGGAAACTAAACGGAAGGTTGGTATAGGCAGAAGACAGATCTTTGCTTTGAGAGATTATAATGGGAAGGAGAAATAATTTAAGTGAGGTGATAAAATAACAATAACATTATACTAAACTCAAAGTCATAGACACTAAAACCGAACATTCACTTCAGAATATACAAATATCTAAATTGTTGGTCCAGAAGAAAAGGAGGATCTCAAAGGAAGTTTGGCCCAAAGTTTCGGCGCATGGATAACTTTAACATCTAAACAAGAACAGAAAGTAGGAGATGGTGATTTTTTTTTTTTTAACAAATTACGTTGCCCTTGTAGGAGAGATGCGCTCCATTGAGTGCCCCTCTAGTTTTTCTTGTGTTGGTAAGGCTATTCTCTATTGCGTATAAACGTTTTTCAAAAGACCTAGCAAAGTAAATAAGTCTCATACTAGATGCAAAACAACAAATCGAATTATACTTACACTAGATGTGAATTAGTAACACGAGTTAGGTTTATGCTTGATACAATACATAAAATCGAGCTGGTCTTATACCAGATTAGAAATGGCACTTGGTATTCCCCGCGTAAAGCCCTATGATCATGCCCATCGGCATTGCATGGGACCCGTGATGGCGATTGCCCCTATGGAAGAGAACCCCCGGGAACTCATCTTACCTATTGAACTTATGTTCTTCCTTGGGCCCATTTCCTCAGGGACCTAATCCTACCATGGACTTATTTTTCCACTATCCACTCATCCAACAACCCTTTCCATCCACCAGGCTCACCCACCCGCCCACCTACCCGACACATCCACCCATCTATCTTCCCAACTACCCTGCTTTCCCACTCACGCTCACCCACCCATCCTGCCCACCCAATCACCAACACTCACCCACCCAACCTTCCCACCCAGCCACACACCCACACTGCCCCACCACACCCACCCATCTCACAGACCTTGACCCACGACACTCACCCTCTCACCCTTCTTCCCACCCTTCCCCTCCAAACTTTCCCACTCACCTATCCAGTCAACTCTGCCCATCCACCAGCTCTATCCATCCCACCAGTCTGCCCACCCATCCGGCCCATTGTAGCTGAAAATGATGCAGTTGAAAAAAAAAAAA
The DNA here is from genome assembly GCF_032717465.1 of Coenobita brevimanus. Lineage (NCBI taxonomy): Eukaryota > Metazoa > Arthropoda > Malacostraca > Decapoda > Coenobitidae > Coenobita > Coenobita brevimanus. The sequence continues at coordinate 15,786,831 of NC_137023.1, read as the reverse complement.
TCAATAATAAATGGCCACCATATTTCCATCGTGCTGACTTATTTCAAATTTGTTCTAATCTTGGCCATCGGGGGAGACACTTTAGCAACTGTAATGTACACATTTAATTTTTGGAAAACGTCACACATGTCAGAGCTGTTTACAGTTCTAGATACATCCCCCTTGATTTCCATAGAGAACAGACAATCGAATATCTCTAATATATATATATATATATATATATATATATATATTGTTACATAGCCTATGATTTCATCATCCTTTGTGTAATTTTAACGCACAGTTGCTGCATGTTTGATCACGAGCGTGTTCTGCCTCAGTCCCCCCCTTCTACCGTTATAGTAGAGTAAGTCGACATCTCTGTTATACTTTGCGGGATTGTCATCTCTTTGTCCCCATGGCTCCATTTGCGCGTCCTCATTACAAGTTGTATCAAGCTCTCCTGGCCCCTATAAAATGAGCTCAGTCTCTGCATCATTGCCACTTAGATCTGCTCCTCATTTTGTTCACATCTCTGTCCTCCCCTGTACAGATATTATTATTGTGAGTGCTCAAGAAATCTCCAAACATCTAGCAGCTGTGTGTAATTTGAGTATAACTGTTGTTGCATTTTTTCTTGTACTGTATAGCATAAGTTTAATTTGTAGGCCTAGTGAAGTTTTTGTAATTCGTGTTGGGGTTCTTTATGTCAGTCATTTTTGATAATAGTTTGTATCTGTAATTATTTATCTGGCATTCACTGAGTATTATCTGGTATCTCATTTCATCAGGGCTGACTTAGATAAATTTACTCTTGCTAATTTCGTGTTAATAGAGGCTATTGCAGTTAACCATATATTTAACCTGTTTATTTGCCATTACATTATCCTTATGAGTCCTGAATGTTTTGTTGTTAATTTAAGCATTAAACTTTAACTTGTAATTTTACCTAACTCTTTTGTTTTGAACCTGGAACTTTACGGGACAGTAGTGTCTCTTCGTATTCTCACTTAAAGTGTACATTATCTTTCTCTGTTCCGTAACATAAATTTGGCGACCTCATATCAGGATATTCAGGATATTATCATAAGGATATTGTTTGATATTTTGTGACTGTGATATATTCATGATGGCTACTATTTCTACACTTGATGAAGCCAAAGATTTTTTGTCAAATGTGCAAACAGTGTGTGATATAGAAAACAGAACAAAGAATGAACTTAAGCTTGTTGCTCAACAATTGGGAATTGCAGTTCACTCTCATCATTCTAAAGATCAAATTGTTGGCATGATTAATAAAAGCTTGTTTAATGTAACTCCTCCAAATGAGCAAACGCAGATTGAATTAGCTAAGTTACAGCTAGCCCTGCAGGAGGCTCGTGTGAAGGAAGCTGAATTTCAAGCACGTGCTAAGGAGGCTGATGTTAAGGAGGCTGAGTTTCACGCACAAGTTGAACTTGCTAGGATTCAGGCAGACCATGAGTATCGCATGAAACAAGGTGGAACTGGATCATCTAGCTCTGATGATTTTGATGTGGCTAAAAATGTTAAACTTGTCCCTCCTTTTAATGAATCTGATTTAACAAAGTATTTTCAGTTGTTTGAGAGGGTAGCTACAGGTTTTAATTGGCCTAAGGAGTATTGGCCAGTACTCCTTCAAACTGTTCTCACCGGTAAAGCTCAAGTGACTTATGCATCTTTGCCTCAGGATCAATGTGATAATTATGATGTAGTTAAGAGCTTGATTCTTAAGGCCTTTGAGCTTGTTCCTGAAGCCTATAGAGTAAAATTTAGGACAACTTACAAGCAAGATAAGCAATCCCATGTTGAGTATGCAAAAATCAAAGAAGATTTGTTGGAGCAGTGGTTAAATTCTAAGAATGTGGATTCTGATTTTGACAAATTTAAGCAGATGATTTTGCTGGAGGATTTCAAAAGGTGTATTAGTAAAGATGTAAGCCTATATCTTGATGAGAAAAGAATAGATAATTTGTCTGATGCTGCAGTTTTAGCTGATGAGTATGTTCTCACTCACAAAAGATATTCTAGAGAAAAAGGGAAAGCTGAGAGTAAGTACGTTGCCTCTACTCAGAGTACAGGTAACAGGAAAGAAAATAAAGATGATGTTTCTCAGGAAGTAAATACCAGCTTCACCTCTAGATTTCAGAAAAGTAAATGTACTTATTGTAGTAAGCTTGGTCATACTACGGAGAGATGTTTCAGGAGACAGCGTGATGTGAACAAAAAGGAGTCTTTAAATATTCAGTCAATTGGTCTAGTGTCCACTCTTGAGAGTTCCCAGAATTCTTTAACTGAGTTAACTGAACCTGCTTTGAGGGGTAACTTAAATTCTCATGATGGAGCTCCTCTTTTGAGCAGTAACGTGGGTGACACTCTCAAGAGTTCATGTGCTAATTTCCTGTCTGATGGTTTTGTCAGTCCTCTGGACAGTAATGACAGGAAATCAGTTCAAATATATCGTGATACAGGTGCTTGCCAATCCCTTATGCTGACCAGTGTTCTAGGCTCTAATGTTAATTCCTCTGATGAAACTGTAATCTTACAAGGTGTAGGGAATAATTACTTCTCTGTCCCTCTGTGCAGAGTGAATTTAGAGTCTGGTTTTGTTAATGGTTCCTGTTATGGTTGGGTTGGTTGAGACACTCCCAATGTCAGGTGTAACTTTCTTACTTGGAAATGATATTGGTGGAAGTCAAGTGTGTCCAGCTCCTCAGTTGTCTAGCGAGCCAGCGGCTGTGTCCCAGGATTGTGATGTCCCTGATGTGTTCCCTGCATGTGCTGTCACTAGGGCTAAGTCTAAAGTTACTGGTGATTTAGAGGATGATGATGATGTTATCCTAGCTGACACTTTTCTTGCTAATTTGGACCACTCACCAGATGAGGCAGTACCCCGTAGTGTTGATAATTTGTCTCGTCAAGAGTTGGTTGAGTTGCAGGTTGCTGACCCTGAGTTGAAAGGTCTAGCTAACTCTGCTTACAGTGAAGAAGAGTCAGCCGGTGCTTCTACTTGTTATTATGTAAAGTCAGGAGTACTTATGAGGAAGTGGAGACCCCCAACAGCATCAGCCGACTGTGAATGGGAGGTTGTACATCAAGTTGTCATCCCTCGTGTTTGTAGGCAGGATATCATTAGAGTGGCTCATGATTCCAGTTTGGCAGGACACCTTGGAGTGAGGAAGACTGTGGCACGCATTTTGAAACACTTCTACTGGCCAGGTATCTTCAGGGATGTTTCCTGGTATTGTAAGTCTTGTCACACCTGTCAAGTTGTGGGGAAGTGTAATCAGACCGAAAAGGTTGCACCTCTAGTTCCCATTCCTCCTTTTGAGGCGCCTTTCACCCGTGTGTTGGTGGATATTGTGGGCCCTCTTCCTAAGACTTCTTCAGGATTTTCTTATGTGTTGACCATGATTGACATGGCTACTCGTTATCCTGAAGCCATTCCACTTAGAAACATCTCAGCAAAGAACGTGGTTAAGGAAATGCTGGGGTTCTTCACAAAGTTTGGTCTGCCTAAGGAGGTACAGTCAGACCGGGGAAGTAATTTCATGTCAAACGTTTTCAAGCAGTCTCTGAAAGAGTTGGGCATCACCCAGATCACGTCTTCAGCTTACCATCCCCAGACCCAAGGAGCGTTGGAGAGATACCATCAAACACTCAAATCGATGCTCAAGAAATACTGTTTGGAACATCAGAAAGACTGGGACAAAGGTCTTCCATTCGTTGTGTTTGCTGCAAGAGAATCTCCAAATGAATCACTGGGCTTCTCACCTTTTGAACTACTGTTTGGCCATGAAGTAAGAGGACCCCTTAAGTTACTCAAGGAATGCTGGCTGTCGGAGGAAGATGACGTCAACCTGCTGGAGTATGTGATGAAGTTCAAAGAACGGCTGTCCACTGCTTTACAGCTGGCGAGAGAGAATTTAGGAGCTGCTCAGGAGAAGATGAAGACTTGGTATGACAAGAAGTCCAGGTTACGCCACTTTCAGCCAGGAGATCAGGTTTTGATTCTGCTACCAGTTCATGGGCAACCTCTTCAAGCCAAGTTTAGTGGCCCTTATTTCATGGAGAAGAAACTCAGTGATGTCAGCTATGTCATCGCCACACCAGATCGTAGAAAGAGCAAGCAACTATGTCACATCAACATGCTAAAGTTATATCACAAGCGGGATGAAAATAATCCAGTCTGCACTGTAGCTGTTCCACCCGAGTCTGCAAGTGAAGCTCTCCCATGCAGTATGAGCCTGAGTGATAGTTTGGGGAAGAATCCTGATATCATGAATGATCTCCAGACTAAGCTTTCTCATCTACCACCCAAGGAAAGGCAGGAGTTTTCGGCATTACTGCAGGAGTACCCGCAAGTGTTCCGTGCTACTCCAGGAAGAACCACTGTGTTGATGCATGATGTCGATGTTGAAGACGCAAAGCCAATTAAATTGCCTCCTTACCGTGTGAACCCAGTGAAAGTTCCTCTTATCCAGAAGGAGCTTGGCTACCTGTTGGACCACAAGATGATTGAGCCCTGTCAGAGCGAGTGGAGTTCTCCTGTCACTCTAGTCCCTAAGCCAGGTGGGTCACAGAGGCTTTGCATCGACTACAGACGTGTTAATCAGATAACCAAAACAGACACTTACCCTCTCCCTCGTGTGGAAGATTGCATAGACAAGATCGGAAAGGCTAGGTATATAAGTAAGTTTGATTTGTTAAAGGGATACTGGCAAGTACCTATGACTGAACGTGCTAGGGAGATCTCATGTTTTGTAACACTAGGAAAGGCTTTTGCATGTTCTGTAATGCCGTATGGTATGAAGAATGCACCAGCCACATTTCAGAAGCTCATGAATGTTGTAACAGAGGGTTTGGCAGGGTGTGTTGTTTATATTGATGATGTATTAATCTTCAGTGACAACTGGAAAGATCACCTATGCCATGTCAGTAAATTTCTTGACCGTTTAGTTCATGCTAATCTTGTAGCTAATTTATCAAAGTGTGAGTTTGGTCAAGCAAAAGTTCAGTACCTTGGGTATGTAATTGGTGATGGACATGTTGCATCACCAGGAGCTAAGATTCAGGTTATAAGTGATCTTCCCAGACCTAAAAGTAGGAAAGAGCTACAAAGATTTTTGGGAATGGTAGGTTATTACAGGAGATTTGTTCTTAACTTTTCTATTCTTGTATCACCACTTACAGACCTACTGAAAAAGGGAGTTGAATTTGTCTGGACCGATAACTGTGAATCCTCTTTCAACAAACTTAAAGCTATTCTATTAAGTCAGCCAGTGCTCGCTACTCCAAATTTTGCTAAGCCTTTTAAGATGGCTGTTGATGCAAGTGATACAGGAGCTGGGGCTGTTTTGCTGCAAGAGGATGATCAGGGTATTGAACATCCTGTATCTTATTACAGTAAGAAGTTCACTCCACCTCAAAAGAACTACTCAACTATTGAGAAAGAGCTTTTGGCCTTGATTTTGGGTTTACAGCATTTTTCATTTTATTTGTGTTCTGGTTTTGACCCCATAGTCATTTATACCGATCATAACCCACTGAAATTCCTTAGTAAGTTTAAAGATAAAAATCAGAGATTGGCAAGATGGAGTCTACTTCTTCAGGAGTATTCATTAGACATACAACATGTCAAGGGGAAAGAAAATGTTATTGCAGATTGCTTATCTAGACTTTAGACAGATTGTTTAGAGTAATAAGAAATTTCCTTTGTAAATTTCTTTTTCTTTGTGGGGAGGTGTTACATAGCCTATGATTTCATCATCCTTTGTGTAATTTTAACGCACAGTTGCTGCATGTTTGATCACGAGCGTGTTCTGCCTCAGTCCCCCCCTTCTACCGTTATAGTAGAGTAAGTCGACATCTCTGTTATACTTTGCGGGATTGTCATCTCTTTGTCCCCATGGCTTCATTTGCGCGTCCTCATTACAAGTTGTATCAAGCTCTCCTGGCCCCTATATAATGAGCTCAGTCTCTGCATCATTGCCACTTAGATCTGCTCCTCATTTTGTTCACATCTCTGTCCTCCCCTGTACAGATATTATTATTGTGAGTGCTCAAGAAATCTCCAAACATCTAGCAGCTGTGTGTAATTTGAGTATAACTGTTGTTGCATTTTTGCTTGTACTGTATAGCATAAGTTTAATTAGTAGGCCTAGTGAAGTTTTTGTAATTCGTGTTGGGGTTCTTTATGTCAGTCATTTTTGATAATAGTTTGTATCTGTAATTATTTATCTGGCATTCACTGAGTATTATCTGGTATCTCATTTCATCAGGGCTGACTTAGATAAATTTACTCTTGCTAATTTCGTGTTAGTAGAGGCTATTGCAGTTAACCATATATTTAACCTGTTTATTTGCCATTACATTATCCTTATGAGTCCTGAATGTTTTGTTGTTAATTTAAGCATTAAACTTTAACTTGTAATTTTACCTAACTCTTTTGTTTTGAACCTGGAACTTTACGGGACAGTAGTGTCTCTTCGTATTCTCACTTAAAGTGTACATTATCTTTCTCTGTTCCGTAACAATATATATATATATATATATATATATATATATATATATATATATATATATATATATATATATATATATGTAGGTAGGTAGATGGGGGTGCTCACCATATATATATATATATATATATATATATATATATATATATATATATATATATATATAGGTAGGTAGGTAGGTAGATGGGGGTGCTCACCATCCACTCTCTCGATGTAGTGCTGCTCTCGGGTGTCTGCCATTTCCTCTACATCCTTCATTCCTTCCTTACTCTCCTGTCTTTCTTTACTTCATTCTTTCCTTGTCCTTCTGCCTACGGGTGACTCTACTCTCCCTCTTCTGTCATTCTTTCCTTCATTCTTTCCTCTTCCTTCAGCCTGTGGATGACTCTACACTAAGTGACAAGCCAAATGGTTTCCTGTACACCAGGAAACCATTTACTACGCTGGGTGGTAACCATATAACCAGATTTTGGCGCCTTGTGGTTTTAGTGGGTAATTATTGCGCTCCAATCGGATTGAGCAGGTGAAGGTTTATATACAAGGGGTAGTTGGCGTTGATTGTTCATGTAATACCACTCAGGGATGAGTGAGACTGGTCACTCTCATCTTAAATGTCGGGACCAACTGCCTAGCCCCGGGCTCCTACGCTCCTCATGGGGCAGTGTAGGATTGGATGATGGATGGATGGATGATATATATATATATATATATATATATATATATATATATATATATATATATATATATATATATATATATATACCTAGGCTGCTTCCCCCAAGGAAAGGGAGGTAGCCGAGACAGGACGACACACTCCCCATTTACTCATCCATTCAAACACATTCATTTGCATCTTAGCCCCAAAGGGGAGAACGGACAGATCCTCACCGCACCACACCGCACAAGGGTCAACTGCGCAATGCAATCAGTGACATCCGCAGCAGGGCCCGACAGCAGAACTGGTTTACCCCTGCCACATCATAACAGACCCATCCCCTTACCCGCACCTGACCTGACTAGCTGATCAGACCAAATGCGGGAGAATATCCCCTCAGGGCTGCGTCATCACTTATTCATTCACAATTTCTCTCCATTTATTTCTGTCACGCACAGCCACTCTTCCTTGCTCAACAGACATCCCTCTCGCATCCAACGCTCTCTTCACACTGTCCATCCATCCTATTTGTGGTCTTCCTCTCAGCCTTACACCTCTCACATCAGATCTAGTTATCTTTTTCACCAATCGCTCATTATCCATTCTATCCATATGCCCAAACTATCGCAACACCCTGTGCTCAACTCTACCAGCCATCTCCCGAACAACACCAGTTCTCCTTCGCACTTCATCATTTCGCACCCGATCCATACGCGTCACTCCACACATACTCCTCAGACACCTCATCTCCATTACATTCAAACTTTTCCTCTCTGCTACACCCATATTCCATGTTTCAGCCCCATATAATGCAGTCGGTACCACAACACCCTCATACAGCCTTCTCTTTACATCCATTCTAAGCGAACGATATTGAAACACTTTTTTCATTCCTCCCAGCACCTTTCCTACTTCATTTAATCTAAACTTCACTTCTGCATCTATTCTTCCATCCACAGCAACATGTGAACCTAGATATTTAAAACAATCTACCTGCTCAAGCAACTCACCATTCAAAACTATACTCATCCCCCTACCATCTATCAACCTCGTACACTTCCTACCTTTATATATATATATATATATATATATATATATATATATATATATATATATATATATATATAAAGGTAGGTAGGTGGAGACGCTCACAATCCACTCACTTGATGTAGTGCTGCTCTCAGGTGTCTGCCCTTTCCTCTCCTTCCTTCTTTCCTTCCTTCCTCTTCTGTCTTTCTTTACTTCATTCTTTCCTCGTTCTTCTGCCTACGAGTGATTTTACACTCCATCTTTTGTCTGTTTTTCCTTCATTCTTTCCTGTTCCTTCTGTCTATGGGTGACTCTACATTGAGTGACAAGCCAAATGGTTTCCTTTACACCAGTAAACCATTTAATACGCTGGATGGTAAGCATATAACCAAATTATGGCGCCTGGTGGTTTAGTGGGTATCTACGGCACTCCAATCGGACGGAGCCGGTGAAGGTTTATGTCCAAGAGATGGTTGGAGTTATCGCTCACATAATGCCACTCAGGGATGAGTGAGGCTGGTCACTCTCATCTTAATGTCAGGACCAACTTGCCTAGCCCCGGGCTCCTACGCTCCTCATGGGGCAACGTAGGATTGGATGATATATATATATATATATATATATATATATATATATACTGTACGGTATACGGATATTACCGAAACAGATATCTTGATTTAGTCTTATGCCAGATGCAAAACAAATCGTGTTCATCTTATACTAGGTGTAAATAAGTATAGTCTTATACCAGACGGAAACCAGCAAATGAAGTTGAATGTAAGACTTTTAAAGAACTTTGTATGCAGATATCTTTGAAAAAAAAAAAAAAAAAAAGTGACTGGAAACAGTTTAAAAAATTAAAGATATGAATGGGATGAGAGATAAGACATGAAAATGGACGAATATTAATCATTGCTAGTAAATGTAGGGAACTGATAGCAAGACTAGTCAATGGACATGGCAAAAGCTGAGTAGAAGGGTAGTTAACATTATTTCGCAGAAGGCGCACAAACAGGGAATGTGGTGCCTGAGAAGCTCACAAAGACAGGAATGAAGAGTGCTGTGAAAAGTTTGAAGAATGGGAAGGCAACAGGTATAAATGAGGCTAAATAATGAATGATAAAATATAATTGATAAAGCTCAGTGAACTGTTTCGAGGATAAATTGCTAAAAGCTTGGGAGACTAAAGCTTTACCATGAGAGTTCATCAGGTCTATGATTATGCCTTTGTACTGCTCACAAGAAACTGCGTCCAAAGTGAATGGAAAATGTATCACGGAATAACAGTCATACGCACTGGGAGTTAGGTTAATGGAAAAACAGTGATAGAAAAAAAAATGATATTTGGTGAATTAAGTACAGGGTGGATTCCGAAGGGCAATGAACATGTACAGATCAAGCATTTACAGTACGACAGATAGCGAGGAAGACATGTGAGAAAGACTGCAAGATATTCGTCGATCTACAAAAGACATGCAACTGAGCAAATAGCGAGGGATTAACCAAGATCGTAAATGCAGAAGAAAGCTGCATTTTGCTGTGCAGAGATTTTATGCTGACGGCAATGTGTGAGTAGATAGATTTTTGAGCAAGTAGTTCAGAATGAATAAGGGAGTGAGACAAGGGTGCGTGACGTTCCCGTGGTTGTTATATATATATATATATATATATATATATATATATATATATATATATATATATATATATGTGTGTGTGTGTGTGTGTGTGTGTGTGTGTGTGTGTGTGTGTGTTATGAAGCCAAAATTAGAAAAAGGATTTTGAAGAAATTCAGCAGGATGATGGGAAATGGACCCAAGATGGATCAGCATCAGTTTCTTGTCGATTAAAATTTTCTGAAGGGGTAGTTTGACCCTTACTAACTGTCAATGTTTATTACATATCACGTAGGTGAAAAAATTGAGTGGAACATTTCTTAGGGGTTTCATGGATCTGTGAAGAGAGAGAGAGAGAGAGAGAGAGAGAGAGAGAGAGAGAGAGAGAGAGAGAGAGAGAGAGAGAGAGAGAGAGAGAGAGAGAGAGCAGGCGATGCTATTCAGCAGAAAATGATGCTAGCTGTGGTGGTGGTGAGAGCTGTGATGATGGTGTTGGTGGTAGTTGTCATGATGGTGGTGACAGTCGGTCTGGTGGTTGTTGTAGATGCGCTGGTGGTGTTGGTAGCTGTGATGATGCTTGTGATGGTTCTGGCAGTAGCCATGATGGTGGTTATAGTGGTGACAGTTGTGAAAGATGGTGGTGGTGGTAGACGTGGTGCTGGTGGTTGTAATTGTGGTAATTGTGATGATGGTGGTGGTGGTTGTGGCAATTGGCATGACGGGGGTGGTATTGGTAGCTGTGGTTGCGGTGGTGGTGGCAGCTGTTCAGAAACGGCTTTCATTTTGGCAAGTGGTTTGTGGCCCAACTGTAACGCAAACCACTTGCTTGAAAGTTAAGCTCGGTTCAGAAATTGCTCTCCTCTCCGACAAGGAGAGTATGTTTTCACCCTGTTTGTTTGTTTGTTGTTGTTTGTTTGTTTGTCTTTTAGCAGAATTACTCAAACACAAATAAGAGAGATTTGGACCAAATTTGGTGGGTAGATAGCCCATGTCCTAGGGAACAATCGATTAACCTTTGGGACCGATCCGGATCGTATTACAGATTCTGGATCCAGAAAAATCTTTCTGCGAAACCCTAATGAATGATGAGAAAACCTAACCTACTGTGAAGAGTGATTTGGAAAATCTGTTGCCCTTGTCGGAGAGATGCATTCCATTCAGTGCCCCTCATGTCTGCACATGTGCTGAGCGAACCGGTAAGACCTCTAAGCTCTTATATATATATATATATATATATATATATATATATATATATATATATATATATATATATATATATATATATATATATGAAATAATCAAATAAATCCTAAAAAGAGTGTAAAGATGGGACTGAAGCTGGTGATGATGATAACGATGAGATATTCCAAGTTTGGCATATGCAGATGATGCTGGGGTGATTGCTGATTGTGAGTAGAGGATTCACAGAACGAACGATTCAGACTTTTGTGAATGCCAGTGAGCGACAAGGTTCACAAGTACAATGCAGTGTGATTATGTAAAAATATGAGTGCTGAATGGGAAGGAAAGGATGTCTTGCAGATTCATGCGGGGGTAAATGGGGAAAAATCACTTGAAAAAAATACCCAAGTGCATTAATAATATAAGCACGGTAAATGTTTAAATGATTTGGTGAGTAAAGTGGTCGTGGGAAACAGTGGTTGGTGATATGAAGACCTTTGCGGAGTAGAATGATCATATGTGGCTGACTGAAAAATTTTAAATGGATGATGTTAGTTTCGATACTTCAGAATGCCACGAATATCAAGCCATAGGCGTATAAAATGGAAAGAGTGGAGCGTATTAGATCTAACGAGATTGCTAATGTTATTTTAACCAAATGAAGTGCGCCATCCCATTTACATGCCATTAGCTCACACTTTGAATGATCCATCATATTTCATAATGTGTGCGAGTATACTAGCATTTTTGAGGCTTTAGACCAGTGGTTTTCAACTGGTGGTCGATGGTGACTTTTTGGGTGATCCACAGGACGTTCACTGCATTTGGTAATAAACTGGAGATTGGTGCAAATATTTTTAAATTTATTGAAAATTCAGTACGAAAAATTTTATCAAAATAAATAATTGGCCATTCATTTTATTGTATTATTCCTATTGATTATTCCAGTATGACTGGTACTTACCCCAATCTGTCAACACATGCAGTCAGATGTCTTCTGCCATTTGTATCAACTTCCATGTGTGAGAGCAGCTTTCATGTTTGTTGCACATTAAGTCCAAACAGAGGAATCGGCTTGCAGTGGAAAGCGATACTCATTGTGCATTATCAAGTACCACTCCTAACATCGACAAGCTTGTCAGTGAGGAGAGAATCCAAAAGTCTGGTTGCAAAGAAAAATGTTAGTTGTATACTCCTACATAATTTCAAAATTCTGTTTGATAGAAATATATTTCACAGCAAAATGTTAGAGAAGTATTCTTGTATTTCCTGGAAATTATGTTTGGAAGAAATATATTTCAGACCAAAATGTCAGCTGTCTGCTATTTTATATCATTTCTCGAAATTCTGTTTGTAAGAAATATATTTCTAACCAAACTGTTTGTTGTCCATGCTTTATTTATCATTACTCAAAAATGGAATGGTCCAGGATATTCTTTTTTAATTGGGCTGGTGGTCCATGGCCTGAAACGAGTTGAGAACCACTGCTTTAGACTCACATGATAAAGCATGGTGGGTGCGTAGTTTGGCGTTTAATGTTTTCAGCACTATGTCGTCGAATTTTGACATAAGCCGCTTAAATAATACCTGTTACTAGCACATACGAGTACACTTTACAGGGGTATATGTTGGTCAGTTGCAGCTTTAAGAACTTCCGAGATAACCAAGCTTGATGCCGAGTTTGGTGATTTCCGACATTCTTCAGCAATATTATGGCGAATTTTGAGAAAAGTCCATCAAGAAACATACATGGTATTAATTGTCTCTAAGATTTTTAACGGTGTGCGTAGGTCTGCTGTACCCTTAATGGTTTCCGAGGTAACACATTTCTTGGGCTCAGTGAGCACATTTCTTGGGCTCAGTTTAGAACCTTTCTAAGCAATATTATGGTAATCTTTGAGAAACATCGTTTTAATAACACTTATTACATTTTCATAAAATTTCCAACGATGTACATATATCTGTTCCAATTTTGAAGTCGTCGGAAAAAAAATAAAAAAACAGTTTTATGGGTGATTGGTGGGCATTTTGGCATGTGTAGGCCTTGCATCGGTATGTTGACGAATTGTCGGAAGAGTTACTTAGCTAACATCGATAATATCTCAACGATGTACGTACATCCGCTGTCACTTAATCTCCAAAATAGCAAAGTTTTGGTGCTGTCTGATGTTTAATTTAACGCTTTTTCTCAGCAATATGATAATGCATTTTAGGCTGCTGAAGTAAGACCTCGAATAACCGTCCATACCGCGCGTGTTGGAACGTATCCTAGTGAACAAAGTTATGTTTTTGGCCTTTTTTCAGCCACATACCAGTAGAAGGCAATTCTCATGAGAGTTTCAGAAACGTATGGCACGCAATAATTGGTAATATAGCTGATAAAGGAACAATGTTTTGGTGCTTTGTTTATGCCTAGGAGAAATAAACCAGAAAGCACCAAAAATATTTCCACTAGGCAATGCTAGATTGCCAACCTCCCCCCAGCTATTACGGCACTCAAGGCATGTCGGACTGTTTTGAAACTGTTATGAATATTGCCTTCCAGTGTTGTCAATCGTTCTCTCCCCCTCCCCTCCAAAAAAGCCAAATGTATGTAAAAAAAAAAAAAGAAAATGCCCAGAATACCACCTTGCTCGCTCAGACACGTTCCTCACCTTTAGTGTGGATGCCTGTCCTTTGGTAATCTCCAGACCATATGTAGCGTCGGCTAAAAACGATTGATTCCTTTTTTAAAATGAAAAATAAAGTATAATGATCAAAAGGTACTTCAAAATGTGCATGGTTAGTATGGTCACAAAGCAAAAGGATATGCGTAGATTTGTGAAAACGCATTTAAATGAGGGAATATATAGGTAGTAGAAAGCGTGGAAGACCAAGAATGTAGGTGGTTGTGTTAAATGACTGAGTAGATAAGCAAAGTATTAAGGGTGAGGAAGCTGCAGAAAGTGATGAAATTACTGAAATTAATGGATGGATAATGTGCAGGAGCTGTACCTTGTTATGCTTTGTCAGTCAACCGAATAATTCTCACTGCATATGCCTTTCGAAATGCTTTTATGTGTGGGAAAATAACAAGTGTATTTATTTGCTTTATTTCATTGCAACCAGTGTCAAAAAATACATATATCTGGAGCATACTAGCTATAAAAAGTAGGAGGGGGGGATCGACGTACTGGCCAATGATGTTCGTCGACATTCCACCAAGCCTCGCTGAGGCAGATTATAGACGCAGGCACAAGGGGACTGACCACCTACTGTAGTATTAAACTTTCTGAACCTTCAACCTATGCAGATTTTCCACCACAGTGAACCTTGGGCTACACTTGACACAGGATAGTCCACCTCCCCGACATCGAACACGAGCCAAGAGCCTTTTTAATTACGCCACTGTGTGTGTGTGTGTGTGTGTGTGTGTGTGTGTGTGTGTGTGTGTGTGTGTGTGTGTGTGTGTGTGAGGCAGAGCTGAGAATTTCGAATGTTTGAATAACGAGTCAGTTGATGAAACCGCTGAAATAGGTATTCCTCCTGTACTTCTCTTGAGTTTGTGTTCTCCTGTTACTGCTTCTTGATTCCCTCACCTAATGATTAGGGTAAATCGTGTCAGTTGATAAATAGAATAATAAAAACAGTATTTTCTCACTTAGTCAGACAAACTGAACAGACCGTCAGTTACCCAAGTAGAACACACACTCTAGGTACGGTCTCAGTGCAAAGAAAAATAACAAAAGGGCATATACAGATAACGTATGGGTGACAGTGGATGCGTGAATATAACTGATATTTTTTTCCATTTAGTACATCTGCTGACATGGTTACAAGAAAAAACTTTACATAACACAATTTTAGCATCATTATCCTGTATATGGTGTCATATGTCATTACCAGAGCACAGTTTTCTAACTCTGAGTATTAACAGGGAGAAAATAAGGGTGATACTATCAAAATAACATATCCAGAAATATGGAGATTTATATAATTGAGTTGTGCATTATTCGAGAAAATATCTATAGCTTTGTTAATGCGTGAGCAAAACAACTGATATTACATCTACTATAAATGATAATTTAAAAGTGACTGACCGAGGACAGCCTTTTCATAGGTAAGAAAGCTCCTAAAGGTGACAAAAGAGGATGGAAATGAAATCTAATGCATGTAGGATGAGGAGTTTTAAAACGCATGTGAACGGCTGCAGACTGTGTTTAATTTCTTATAAGCTTGATTGCCAGTAATAGAAATCTACAGCTGATATAATGATACATACCAGTGTGCTGAATGTATTATACTTATATCAGAAGAACATGCTCATAATTTCAGAATGGCACAAATACATCCAGTTGTATTTTACAGACACTGATGGCTAAATATACAGTAAATACTGTAGTGCAGTGTGCGTATAAGCCAACCGAGTTTAACATTTCAACAACACCGAGCAACCATTATGAAACACTGATCTCGTACTCTAATGGAACCAGGAAACTATGTGGTATCTCTCTTCCTTACTATTTCATTTGCATACACGGCACGTTAACAATGCACTTTTTGTTTTGAGGCAAATTATGTTGAAAACATAGAAGACATTTACATACTCGTACACAATAGAACAGTAAGATGCAGGGAGCAGATTATATTTTCAGAACTTGTTAGGGAACCTTCAGTGCCCATGAAAGTACGGCCATAATGGTAGCACTATCATTACTACATACGGTACACATCAACCAACACCCTGTACTGTATACAAGGAGCATTCAGAGAATACAATGGGCCGCACAGTTGTCGGTCAAAAGACTTGTTAACACGGTCAGTGAGCATCTCTGGTAAAGGTTTAAGGTAATTATAGCATTATATATATATATATATATATATATATATATATATATATTGGAGACGCACATTACACGCTTGTGTACAAATATATTTATACGCTCCTGAATGGGAATCGAACCCTAGACCTCTTAGATAGAAGTCAGACACAGATACCACTCGACCACGGGGTGATAAAACAGGTTATTTTTTGTGTGTGTGTGTGACGAACCAGGTAAATCCATTATGGAAGGGTATACTTCAATTACAACACATTAGGATTATTTCACAGCCCCACGCAACTCGGCAAGTGACAGAGCAGTTTTAATCTATCCCAGACACAACACGAGCGTCTTTATATGTTGGAGAGACACACATTACACGCGTGTGTACAAATATATTTGTACGCTCCTGACTGGGAATCGAACCCTAGACCTCTTACATGGAAGTCAGGGACTAATACCACTCGATCACGGCTTGATAAAAGCTGTGAAACCTGATTTTTTTAGACGAACCAGGTAAATATATCTTTCCATAATGGATTGATATATATATATATATATATATATAATATATATATATATATATATATATATATGTGTGTGTGTGTGTGTGTGTGTGTGTGTAGAGGGACAGGATCCTATTGGAACTGCATGCTTCAAAGTCAACAGTACCAATAGTTTTCAGATGACACAAGTGAAATACCTGAGGTAAAACCAGACGAAGTAATCATTTCTCTTCAGAGTAAGAAAAGAGATAAGGCCCCAGGAGAAGATGGAATAGTAGCAGATTTACTGTTGGATGCAGGAGTAGAAGTATAAAACAGGCTCGCTCACTTATTTACTAACTGTATATATAAGAAGAAAATTCCCCAGATATGATGTAAAGCAATTGTTATTTTGCTTTACAAGAAAGGCGACTCAAAAGGTCTTAGTAATTGTCAACGCATTAATTTACTGCCAGTTATTTATCAACTCCTGACTAAAGGCCTTACGAACAGAATAACAGCAAATTTGGAAGAAAACCAACCTAGTGAGCAGGCAAGAGTCCGAAGCGGGTATTCGACTACTCATCATCTACACACAATTGATCAGCTAATTGAGAAAACTACGGAATATAAAAACGAAAAGTATATACCCGGTAACGAATATATAATCCCAGGTATGACGTATGGTTGTGAGACCTGATAACTGACAAAATCAATGGAAAATCATCTAATCTGTTCTCAATGAGGAAATGAAAGTTTAATGTTGGAATATCTTTAAGAGACAGGAAAAGATAGATGAGAGAGCAGACTAAAGTCAGAGTTTGTAGAAGCTATAAAAGAACAGAAATGGAGGTGGGCAGGTCATATATCAAGAATAGGAGACAACCGATGAGACAAGAGGCTGACAGACTGGACTTTAAGATACTGTAAGCATATCAGAAAAAAGGCCAGACAGGAGATGGAGAGATGGGATAGTAAAGTTTGCAGGCAAAACGTGGCAGATTGGCTCAGTCAAGGAATTCGTGGAGAACGCTGGGGGAGGCCCTTGCTCGGCAGTGAATTTCTATCTATCTATCTATCTATAGCCCGACGCCCTAATCCCGCAAAGGGTGGCCGCAGACAAAACGCCTCCAAGTCACTCTGTCACCCACCATTTGACTCCCCTCCCCCCAACTCACCCCCCCCTCCCTCATATACCTCTCAACTCCATCCCTCCACCTCATCCTCGGTCTACCCCTCCCTCTCCCCCCCTCCACCTCACCTACATACACCCTCTTAGTCAGTCTTTCATTCACCATCCTCTCCACATGTCCAAACCACCTTAGTGTATTTCTCCTAATCTTTTCAACCACATCCACATCTACCCCCACAACGTTCCTTCACTTCTTCATTCGTCAACCTGTCCCTCCATGTCACTCCACATGCTCCTCTCAAGTAACTCATTTCCACTGCTCTCACTCTTGACTTGTTCCCCTCTTGCAAGGTCCACGCCTCGCTTCCATACGTCCAATGGCTGATAAATATATATATATATATATGAGAAACTGATATTCTCTTTACAATGCAATTGGTTACATTGCTCCGAAACTGATAAGCAACGTGTTCGAGCACAACACGTGTGGAGGAACCTCAAGACCGAGCATGTGATCCTTCCCAGTGTCCTACAATTTGACTGATTATGCTCAGATTAGAAATACTTCATCCTTCGAATCAATTGTGTTTAAAATGACATTGTTCTGTGATCTGGACCACTGGCCAGTTGTTTTGGAAATGGAATACTTTCACTCTTCACTACCCTAATCCCCTCCACCAGGTTTTATCCAGACCGAATCAAACTTTTCTGAGTTCAAGGGCAAACTTTGACTTTATCCTTGTGACTTTTACCTTTGGCTGATTCTTATCGCCCGTCTTTAGCAAAGTGAGGAAATATATTAATTCTTAAAATTGAATTTCTCCACCCCTTCTTGCCCGACATCTTTTCCACTATGTATGCTCAAAATCGCATCTGAATTGTTTAAGCTGGCTTTCTCCTTGGCCTACAACCTATGACCTTTTTCGTAAACAAAGTAATCACCTGTAAAGAGGATGGAGAGCAGAGACTAACAAGGAGAATATGTGAGTGAAGTGGAAGGGGGAGTGGGAGGGTGAGGCAGAGGATGAGATGGAGGGATGGAGTGGAGAGGTATATGAGAGAGGGAGATGTGAGCTTGGGGGGAAGGTAGTGAAATGGCGAGGGACAGGGCGACATGGAGGCGATATGTTTGTGGCTATCCTTACGAGACTGAGGCGTCTGGCAATAGATAAATAGATGGACCGGTTTCTCTTAGGGTCCTCAGACATTATGCAAATATGGTGCACTTTTTCTTGCTAACAAACAGATAGATAGACAGAAAGACAGACTGGCAGACGGATAAGCAAACCGGACCAAGCACATAATCCCCTCACACTTTCACCCACAAGAATAATACCATGTCTGCTACCGCCAGAGTATCCCTTTCACTTATGGGTTGATGTGTGTACACTCTTCATTTTAACCTGACCTAAAACGGTCATCTTTCCATTTCGAATGTTGTGCTGTAACAAAAAACCAACAATAAAAAATGGTACTGGTCATAAAGGAACACTAGGTAAAGAATCTAGAGCGACAGTATTCTTTCAATATGTCATTGAGATAGGGAAATAACCAGCAGAAAAGATAAAAATGTCCTCCCCATTGCGGTTGAGGAGCTACAATAGTGATAGGTGTTAACCGGAGGAGGAAGCGCTATCAGCATGAGCCGCAGACTGTCCCGTGTTGGCATATTGCACATCACATCACCCCAACACCACTGGGCACACCAGTAACAAAGCACACTACACACCTCACTTCACCTCCCACCTTCACCGTCATTCCCTCCTCACTCTGCTGCTATTCCTGCCTCTCACACCCTCCTCACACTTCTCTATTCCTGCCTCACCTTGCCTCTTACTCCACCTCTACCCTTGCCTTACTCTGCCATTCACTCCCATCTCACCCTGCTTCTCACTCGTGCCTCACACAGGTTTTCGCTCCTACCTCACCCGGCCTCTCGCTCCCACCTCTCCCTGTCTGTAATTCCTGCCTAACTCTGCCTCACTTACTTCTCACTCATGCTTCATCCTGCCTGCCTAACTCTGCCTCACTTACTTCTTACTCATGCTTCATCCTGCCTGCCTAACTCTGCCTCACTTACTTCTCACTCATGCTTCATCCTGCCTGCCTAACTCTGCCTCACTTACTTCTCACTCATGCATCATCCTGCCTCTCGCTTCTGCCTCACCCTGCCCCAAACTTCTAACGTTCGAATGAGAGCAAGCATGTGCACTGCTGTACGAACACGGACCCTTCTCACACAAGGTGGCTAGTGAAGGGAGATGGTGGGCAATTGTGGGGGATCAGGCAATTTCCACAGTTACTCCTGCTGCAGCCAGAGCCGGGTGCATTATCTTAATTACTTTTGATGGTCCTTCACATTAGTTCCATCCATACTATAACGATACGATGAAAATGATTCTATACGTTTTCCAAATTCACCTCATTTACTAAAAATTACCCACTCCTTTTTCACTTTTTTTTTTCTTAAGAAATACGTGAGCACCCTCAAGACACAAGGACTAGGCTTAACAATTTTTTTTTTTTTTCTGCCAGCCATTGACGTCCCACATTCCCTCCACTCACCTGCATGTGAATTTGAAATGTTTAGACCTATTCATATCAGGATTTTGCTCACTGCTCCCACAACCTGCATCTCACTCCTGCCTCACCCACCCTGCCTCTCACTCCTCTATCACTCACCCTGCCTCTCACTCCTCATTACCCACCCTGCCTCTCATTCCTGAATCACCCACCCTGCCTCTCACTCCTCTTTACCCACCCTGCCTCACACTCCTGCCTCACTCTTCTTGCCTCTCACTCCTCATTCACCCATCCTACCTCATCCTCCTGCCACACTTTGTCATCTATCAACATCTGTCGTTGATGGAAAACTGAAATACTAAAGGTCTTTCTGGTTTGAATGTAATGTTGTGAGGCAACAAGAACAGCAGAAACAGGTCTGGAAATGAGCATTTGAGAGTTTTGCGGTACAGTGTGAATGTATCAACAATGATAATTTTCTTAATATAGGTATGAAATGCGTTTATGACAGTTAAGTATCTTCTGAAAATAGCAAGACTATAGCAAGCACTAGCTGAACAGTAGTGAACTTCGATATAGGCGTTAATAATAATATTCATCATCATCATCATCATCATTATCATCATCATCATCATATTTCAGTTCAGATACGGTTATGGAGTACAGTATATGGAAGCTACTTTTTCCTAAAGAGAGCAGAATCAGTCCCCATTATTCTGCCCAGTACGATAGCACTAACTTTTTTATTTTACTGTGTCCACTCTGGGCAAAGGCGTCAGGGCCTATCCCAAGGCTCAGAAGTCCTCCTACACACCTCCACGTCACCACTTCGGCGCTAACACCCACCGTCCATATTAAATACATGCCAGGTCTGTCTCATACAGGACTGGTGTACTGGTACTGGCGGGGGTATTTTTACGACATGTCGGTGGGATCAGTAAAATCTGCTTTTTACGAAATTCAAATCCTTAAACTGTTCCCTGTCCCAGCCAGGGTCCATTAGGACTGCAGGCCGCCTCGCTACCGAGTCAGCCACCTCCTTCCGCTCATCAAGCAATAATATAGTGAAGGAAGTTGTTGTCTTGTCAAAAATAATGCTGAACTCTACACTACGGTGTCAAAGTCATGAGCATCAAGTGACTGAAAATCACAGATAAATGAGCTGTTTCGTCAGTGATGCAAATAAAACAATGGCAAAAAAGAGCACGGCATAATATTATGGGGTCTACCATACCCACTGCATGGTGGAGACCGTAATGTATTTCCTTAGTATATTTCTTTCTTAATGTTCTTTATGCTGATGCCATTCTTTCGTTTCTTCATGGATTCATTTTAGACTTGAAATAATTATTTCTTTGGCAAATACTACTGCAAACGTTTCCCTTTTCCTTTTTGCTTTTTACTTATATTTCTTCCTCTTTTGATTTGATTTGATTTTTTTTTTAGTTTCGGCGTTAAAGGTCAATCCATAAAAACACAGATTTAATGGCAGTAGTAGTAGTAGTAGTAGTAGTTGTAATAGTAGTAATAGTAGTAGTAGTAGTAGTCGTAGTAGTAGTCGCAGTAGTAGTAGTAGTCGTAGTAGTAGTAGTAGTCGTAGTAGTAGTAGTAGTAGCAGTAATTCCAGCCGCGCTTATCGGTATATTATTCCAGGCAAATTTGTGCCTCCGGGCAGGTTTTCCGTCCGCGTGCATCTGCGCCTCTACTGGAAGGCATCCTGCTGCAGTTCCCACATGTATAGTGAAATGTGGCAAAATGTATCCGTTGAGTTAACTAACCACTGAAAAGAGGTGTGTACCGTAGCTGTATGGAGACCATGGGAATGTGTGCAATCTTTAATATTATTCATCACATCATAAGCAGTTTTATCTGATATATGAAGATTAACATCAGGTTCTTGCAATATTGTATGTATATGTTAATGCTGTTGCATGACAGGCATATTAATTTATAATACTTAGATTGTATTACTGTAACCATAGGCCGCTGCATATAGCTTGGCATATTGTACGGAATAAATATAATTATATGGCCTAAAGTTAGTTATGGTAACAGACTGTACTCAGTGGAAAATGCCTATACCGCTTTACTTTAGATGAAGCTGCATGCGTGTCAGATGCATAAATATTTACCAAATTAATCGAAGCATTCTATTCTGTTTACATTAGCAAAATTCTCAGTTATTGCACAGCGGCTAAGTTGTATTCTCATCTATTCTTAATGACACTATATATTTAAGTACAGTCATGAACTAGAGGAACCTAGCCTCGGGCCCCTCCACTCTGAAGAAGAAAATATCAGGCTGGCTGTTACCGCATAAGCTTGCATAGAAAATAATGCATTTATGCATGTGTATGCATTTGCAAGTAAGCATGTGCGTATGCATGTTTGACTATGAATACACACGTGTATACAAGTGCTACACATACTTCAGTATGTTTATGTTATTTTGTGTCTATGCATATATGTATATGCAAAAATATCATTGCATTTTTGTGCATATCTGTATATTTTGACAGTAATTTATACACGTAAATAATTGTATTCGAAGACTTTGCTAACAGTATACAACCGTATGTTTCAATTATGTAGTGTCGCAGTCGCGGACCCTGGCCATCGTCAAAGACGTTGGGAAGTCAGTCAGAATTTGGAGAGACTCATTATGAAACTATACGTTTGGGTCTTCAAGATATCCCAGCCAATCAGAAGTCGGTCACTTTGAGGGACCGGATCCTCCCCTGTATCAACAGAACTTAGCAAACATTGCTTACTTGATTTCAAAGTGTTGTTCCGACACCCTCTCCCCATTAAGTGTTGTTGTTGTTGTTGTTGTTGTTCTAAGGCTGCGTTCACACCAAGCGATTCGATTTGATTCAATTCATGGAGAATCATATCGATTCATGATTCGTCTTGATGCGACATGTTAATTCCTATAGGAACTGTTCACACCAAGCGAATCAATTCAATTCAAATCATGGCGATTCAGAATCACTGATGCGCGAGGGTCCATTTTTTCATCAGTCACGGCGATTCAGTGGAGGAGTGAGCACCATGCTACCGGACGTCCTGATAAATTTAGTGAGAGAGCGACGTGCTATTTATGATGCTAAAAAGTGGAACAATGATTTTGGTGCATTCACAACGATAAACATATTATGTCTATTTTTTTTACTCTATTCAGTCATAAATGAAGGATGTCTATTTTTTTACTGTATTCACAGCCATAAATAAAGGATGTCTATTTTCTTAATATATTCACAACCAGAAACAAGGAATTTATACTTATTTTTACTCTATGCACAACCAGAAATAAAAGATATGTTTTCTTAATGTATTCTGTATTCATAACCAGAAATAAAAGATGTCTTTTATACTGCATGAAACACTACTTCTCCCAGCTTTCAGACTTTTTAATAGTTCACTTCTTACCCAAGGTAAATGGCAATCCTTTCTTCAACTCCAACTGCACGTCGGTAATTAGTATTCTGTTTTCTTATGTTGGGTGCAGTCAACTCCACTAGCATTTTAAACTGTTCAGTGGTCATCCTAAAATAATCATTAAACTTGTCTGAATTGTTTATCAAATCCGGGAACAAGTGTCCGAAACTCCCAAAATCAGGTCTTTTTGCATTAATTTCATGCACCCATATTCTTCTTGGACGCCTACGCCTACGCCGCCTCAGCCACAGCAACACCTCTATTTCAGCAAGAGCGTCTACGTCCATCCTCGTTCAAGTCAGCCTTTGCACTACTCCCTGTTGATTCGGACAGTTTGATTCCGTCGGTATGAACGGCGCTGATTCAAAATGAATCGAATCAAATGATTCTCCATGAATTGAATCGAATCGAATCGCTTGGTGTGAACTCAGCCTAAGCTTACAAGTATCCGAAATGTTAACCTAGCGGAGTACCGGCTTAAGCTTAATTTTCCTGCGGTCCGCCATCCTCCTTTCAGGGGACAGGGAAGTAGGTGAAGGATGTTTTGAAAAAAAGGTAGTGTAGCCGTCCGATTATATTAGTGTCACCACATGCAGGTGTCTCTTTGCTGCACGTATCCTCACTGGTGTTTTCAATGTGGTGTGTAAAGCATGTTGTGACAGACTTGTTTTAGTAACATTAACGTGAGTGTTACTTCGTAAACGCAAGTCTGAATAGCTGTTTTCCCGAGCCTCCCTCACCTCCGACATAATAATACTTGCCATGACTGCCCTTACACTGTTATCTTCATTCTTCTTCACCTCATCACTCTCAGTTACGTCAGAGACTCTTGTCATATTGCTTCAGTTTTTTTTTTTTTCTTTTTAACTTCACCGTTATGAAAATTTTTTCATACCACCCTCAGAATTTGCATAGCATCACCAGTCTATCATCATCTGCAGTACTGTTTCCATGTAGGTTGATCAGTTTGGCACTCTCTGATAAACTCTTTTCGTAGTGCACATCGCCTCCTTGCCCTTATTATTTCACTTGTCCATCAGTCCCACCTAATCATTTATCACTCAGGCTCCTGTGATCCACTCCCAGATTAATAAAAACATCTGGAGTTAGCTAGAATGGAACATAAGAGTTGGGCAGACCTTGAGAGGGTTATAGGGACAGTGTTAACATTCCCAGGCACCACATTTACTCTGAGGCGCATAGACTCGTTGGCTGCTAGATGGGGTAGAATACTCATACTAGAGTTGGCCCAAAGTCAGTAGGGATTAATATATCGTTTATAGATAATTTATGTAATCCTGTGCAAATAGTTTTTTTTTTTTTTTAAATTTTCACTAACCTTAATAATCACCTTTCACTGTCATGCAACATTTTCGACAATAAAATACTCCCATGAAAATCCTAATTAAGCAACTGGATCACTCTGGATCTTCATTACGTCCTTTTTACTGTGAATCTCAGCTTTTTATGCAGGGATATGAGTGGTGTTCTGTAAGGCCTTTACTGAATGAATTGTAAAATGATGGATACCGGTATATTACTTTTTCAGGAAATAAGATAGAAGGTAATATTAGCTAGATGGTCCGTTTTGTTTCCACGGCGAATTGAAACTGGCAGGTAGATAAAGAAGCTGTGCAGTTATGAAGGCATTTCATCATTTACAGTATACTGATCTACACATGAAATTCTAACCAGTGATTATATCATAATCCATTTTGTAAGTGCTCTCATACAGTTCTAATTGCACATACAGAAAAGCAGTCATGATGAAAATATCTTTCAGTCAGTCTGTTTCTCTCTCTCTCTCTCTCTCTCTCTCTCTCTCTCTCTCTCTCTCTCACACACATACACACAAACTCGCACATACGCCCACACCCACACCCACACTAACCCACCCACCCACCCACCCACCCGCGCACACACACACACACACACACACACACACATACACACACACACACACACACACACACACATATAATATATATATATATATATATATATATATATATATATATATATATATATATATATATATATATATATATATATATATATATATATATATATATATATATATATATATATATATATGAACCTTGCTTTGCTTAGGTATGCATGTAACCAACGAATATGATTAAATCTGTATACGCAATTTGCAAGGAAAATAAGTAGATAAAAATAATACTGACACTCATTGGTAGTGGTGATAGTGGTATTCGTAAGCAGGAAAAGCGCTGAGTTCACAATAATTAATTTTCCTCTTTGTCGAACATGTTATGAATATGGATGTTTGATGTTACAGTATGTTACTTTTGCTCTTTCTTTTTTTTTTTTTTTTCTGAACTCATATGTCTATTCCATCTGACCATAATTTCTTTGTTCCTTGGCGACCTGGTAGAGCAAAACATATCTGAGTGTAATGCATAATGTCATTCAAAGGTCTAACACCGTATCGTTCGTCTTTTCTTCCAAACAGAAACTTCCTTCAGATTAATGCCTTGTCTAGAATGGAATCATATAGTTGCTTGACCATAAAAGGAATAATATTTTCTGTTGTATCAAGTACCTTGCTGTTCAAGTACCTTCATATTGGAACAATGGCTGTCTACTCCACTTAGGTTATCGGTAACCGATAGTGCCTCTTAATATTTATGGCTCCACACCATGGATATTTGATGCATTTTGTTTGCATTAATAATGAGTAATAGTTTTAGGTGGAAAAATAATTATTTTTTATCATCAGATAAAAAAATTTGAAAGGATTAATGACTGACAAAGATGTCTGTACAAATTTTTTCATGCACGCCACTACGACTACTATTACTACTACTACTATAAGTCTCCATCTACGAAGTTTCTTAGGTGGCTATTGTTTTTGCTGGTATTATAACTTCCCCCAAGGAGGGTAAGTTTTGTCCTGTGTTCGTTTGTCTGTCTGTCTGTTAGCAGGATTACTCGAAAAGTTATGAACGAATTTTGATAAATTTTTCTGGAAATATGGGTCATGGGCCAAGGAAGAAATGATAAATTTTGAGCCAGATCTGGGTCCGTAGTATCCCGCACAATATATCCAAAAGTTCTCAATGAATTTCAATGAAATTTTGTGAAAATGTGGACCAGGGACCTAAAAACAATTGATCAAACTTTGGCAGGGATCCAATCTGGATCCGAGATTACTCAAAAAGTTATGAACTGATTTTGATGAAATTTTAAGGGGGGTCATGAGCCAAGGAAAAAATTATTAAATATGTGGGCGGATTCGGATCCGAAGTATCCCGCAAATATCTCCAAAATTTCTCCATGATTTACAATTAAACTTTGTGGAAAGATGGGCCATGGATCAAAAAAGAATTGATAAAATTTTAGGGATGGATCCAGATCCGTATCCTATATCCACGGATCCGAATACGGATCTTTTTTAATGGTAATGGCACTGGCTGAGGTATGCGCATTCTGAGTGCTTTCTAGTTATTATTATTCTTGCCTCAGAGTCTCGCAACGATTCCAGGGGAACCGGAGACTGCGCAATGAATCTGAAGGACCCAGGTTATGTGTCCTGGCATGTGAGATTGCTGATAGAAAAAAAACAAGAAAAAAAGAAAATTCAGATCTCCAAAGTAGGATCAAAGTCATTGTAAGAAACAGTAACAGACACGTGAGTTCTTCGACACCTTTGCCAGATCCCTTGGTGATGTTGCACAAGAAGTTACCTGAGGGTCTTCAGATCTTGTTTATATTAAACATGTCTTACTATATAACAGGGCACTCTTATTGTGGCTACACAGTGGAAGTGGGTAAGTAAATACTGATTTCCGGCCTCAGAGTCTCTTGATGATTCCAGAACTGGAGGCTGTGCAAGGAAACTGAAGAGCCAAGGTTATGTGTACTGGCACTGACAATTGCTGATAGAAAAAAATCTAAATCTCATTTGGGTCAAGGTCACTAAGAAACAGTAGTTGGAGACAAGTGACTGTCCTTAGGACAGTTGCAGTGTTCTGGTTACTGTTACTATTAACCCCTAGGCACTGGGCATGGAAAGACCATCCCACGTCCCAGAACCAGGTTATTTTCAGGAAAATCGATTTTCCCAAAAATAAATATTTTTTCATTACAAATCAACCACAAATGACAAAAAAACACATAAAAAGCACATACCTACTCTCTGTTGGTGATTTGAAGGTGGTGGTGTGGTGTGAGGGAGGTGGTGTGTGGCAGCTGTGTGTTCAAGGTCATGGTGGTGTGTAGGCGGTGGTGGTGGAGGGAGGAGGGATGATATCTCACGCCAAAATAAGTATTGAGTGTGTCCTTGTTTCTCTCACTAATTCATAATGCCGTATGAACACAATATTACAACTAAAATGGCAAAAAACACAAGAATGTAACTAATAAAGATCGGCTTATTTTATGTTTTCCATGATATTTATTTTCTTACAAACTTATGATATTTAGGTATTCACAGTTATTTACACACTGTTTACACATTATTTCACTGTTTTTAGTACTTCTTGACAATGCAATACTTCCTAAAGGCTGGCTATGGTCAAATCGCAGACACTTATCAAATTCTGTTTTATTGGTTTGATGTAGTATATATCACATTTCCTTTATTGTTTCCTTAGTTTTATTCATATAAATCAAAATCACCTTACTTTAACTAGGAAGTTGTGAACTGAACTGGATTGTGAAGGAAAACCAGCGCCAAGCCAAGAAGGCTATATGGTATTAATATATCAAAGCACGGAGAACCACCAAATCAAATAACTTTGTAGCTTCTTGCAGTGAAGTTTTGTAGATCAGTTATACAGATATTAGACTTGTGGACGAGCAGTTGTTATACTTGAGTAGAATGGTAAGTAGATAATCTTCGTTCCCTTTTTGTCATGCAATGACAGGAGAGGTAAAGATTAGTATGGGACTATTTTTATTTGTCTTGGAAATATTAACAAAGTCTCTCACACACGAGTGAAGTATAAGTAGAGTCCTGCAAGCTACCTTCTTCTCTCTCTCTCTCTCTCTCTCTCTCTCTCTCTTCCACCCTCTCGCCCATGTTGCTAGGCTCCTTCTCTCTACTACCTGTCGGTTCTATAGCTAGCCTCCTTCTGACTCAGCTTCCTAAATTCTGGTGTAGCAGAGGTCGTGTCACGTGTGTTGCACTGTGGTTGGAATGTTCTAGAAGCCTGTGTGTGGGTATGTGTGTATGTGTGTGTATGGTCATTAGGCGCTGTCGTGTGCCTATAAAGCATTCCTTGAGTTAGAGTGTGTAAGCATGTTTAGCATTGCTCGATTCTCGCAGACACAATACCTATCTCATCCCCTGACTTGCTGCTTCTATCTGTCTGTCTATCTGTCTATCTATCTATCTATCTATTATGATTTGTAATTATAATACGAAGTCCTAACATTGCTCGGTCACGCAGCTGAAGGTCCTCCGACAGCAATTATCATTGACATATGCTAATTTATTAGTACATGATATTGATTATGATATTGCATACATATAATATTCATGTTAATATTGTACTGATCCAGTAATATTACATTTTAAATAAGTTGTATACATATCTGAATAAGTGCAATGGTTGTTGTATGACATTTTGTAAGATGTGTATGTATAACAGACATACGCATATAATTGTGCAATGGTAATACTACTAGGTTCTTACATTACATATTGAGTTATCCCTTTAGTAATGTCTAATATTTCACCTAACTTGTATGATGACTCTGGCAATACAGAATTGTGGTAAAACTGTATGATTTTACATAATATTGTAGTAACATTGTGGTAATACATAATTGTAACATTGTGAATTGTTACATAATTGTATTGTAATTGTTACATTGTAGTAACATTGTAGTAATACATAATTGTAACATTTTATGAATTGTTACATAATATTGTGGTAATGCATAATTGTGTTGGCCTTATAACTGTAGTTACATTTTGTTAATGCAACTGTTACATAACTGTGTTGGCCTTATAATTGTAGTTAAAGTTACATAAAAGTTACATCTTGTTAATGCATCTGTTAAATAATTGTGTTGGCCTTATAATTGTAGTTAAAGTTACATAAAAGTTACATCTTGTTAATGCAACTGTTACATAATTGTGTTGGCCTTATAATTGTAGTTACATTTTGTTAATGCAACTGTTACATAATTGTGTTGGCCTTATAATTGTAGTTACATCTTGTTAATGCAACTGTTACATAATTGTGTTGGCCTTATAATTGTAGTTACATTTTGTTAATGCAACTGTTACATAATTGTAGCAAGTGTAATATAATGCAATTGTTTGTCGTTACATAATTGTTACATATCGTTTGTAGTTACATAATTGTAATAACTGCAGTCCTGACATTGAATCCGGTCATGCTGCGGTCGATGATATGATAGTGCAATGCCACTAGCTTGTGGAGACAATTAGCTTTTTTTTTTTTTTTTTTTCCATTATAGAAAGAATTTATGTGAAGATGTGCCCTGCCACTTGCTTGTGAAGACAACAATTTGCTTTTTGTTTCACTTCTAGAAGGAGTTTATGTGGTATTTTGGCATTGTAGTAACACGCTTATTTTCATTTGTTTGTTATGTGATCGTACTGTATTTCTTTTTTCT
Organism: Coenobita brevimanus; assembly: GCF_032717465.1. Lineage (NCBI taxonomy): Eukaryota > Metazoa > Arthropoda > Malacostraca > Decapoda > Coenobitidae > Coenobita > Coenobita brevimanus. The sequence goes on along the minus strand of NC_137023.1, from coordinate 15,756,836 downwards.
CTTTTTTTTCTTTTTTTTATTGTTTTTCTATAGTTTGTTTTTCTTCGTTTGTCTACGCTTTTTCTGTGTTGTTCATGGTTGAATAATTGCTGGTTAACTCCCTTGGGACCCTTTTCTTAAGGTTTAGTTTATATTGCACAGATATTACTGAAAATGATAATTATTATATAGCCCCATATTTTGTTATTTTATATAAAAAATTTATATACACTATATACAGTATTAACTCTATACACTATATACAGTATTAACTATATACACTGACTTGTTGTTCACTTGTGCCTATCAGGGGCAATATATGTGTGAGCACTGTGTGGAAATCTTTGTCTTCACGACTGTGTGGAAGATGTTCATTCTTGCTAACGTCATTTGTGTTGGCCATTTTTTTTTCTGGTTTTCCTTGTAACTTAATTTATGTTTCCACTAGGTAGCTTTGATTAATAAATGTTTAATACAGTTCTTTTAATCGCTCACTGAGCAGCTGTGATAGTATATTTTCTTTATTACTTTGTGGATGTAATAATGTATAGTTGTATGTATGAAACACGTATTTTATGTAGGTATAAATGGTAACACTCGTTGGTAGTAAATAACTGTTATAATAAATGAATGAATATATACAGTGTAGAATATTTATTGTTGGTGCAAGTATTTAATGATTGAATTATGATGATAATTGAATTAGGTATATGAATTTAAGTTGTAACTATACAGCACGTTTTATATGTTTGTGCAAAATGTGTTGTCTACCACTGAGTATCGTATAAATCAAGTAACTGTGTAACTCACTAATTTTTACAGTGGTGGAAATGGTGTGAGTGGTGTTGCACGTGGTGATAGCGTTGTCCTTCACAGGTTGATTGACGTGGCATCTTTTCAGCAAGCACGCATGATGACGTCGACTTCCCACACTCGTAGCTGTGGTGAGTGAATGAGTAACGATGAGTAACTTGAGTGAAGATGAGTGAGTAAGATGAGTTGTGAATATGGACTTGGTATTTGCTTCGTCGTCTTGACCTCTTCACTCCTGCGTCAGCGGTGGAGGTTGGGTGGAGGTAGCAGAGAGAGGAGGGTGAGGTCTGGTGGTTGTGAGTTGTGAGTCGTGTCTCACTCTTCGTTTGTTTGTTTTGTTTTGTTTTTTCTCGATGTATTCTCGGTCCTTTTCTCTTGTGATTTACTCGTTGTGGGATGAGGACTTCCGCTACTTGTAGGTGCGTGTAGAAGATTATACAGACGACTCGTAGAGTTGTTACTTGTAGTTGATTGTAGATGGTTGTAGTTCGTTGGTTCGTCGTAGAAATTGCAAGACTGTTTGTATCAGTACATTGTTAAACTACTGGCAAGACGTTGTGTGATCACTTCTAAATCAGCGTGATGATCGTGGAGACGGAGGAGGGGTTGGAGAGAATACTGTCAGGAGCTGGTTGTGAGTTGTTGATTGTAAGAGGCATTTTTTTTTTCACTTTTGATAATGCAGAAGCAATTGTACACTCGTGGGGTTGTATTTTGTTGGAATTCACTGATAATTCGTAGACGAGGTTCGTACGTTCGCTGCCGCCATATCTCACAATAACTTTGTATATTCTTGTAATGGAGTATTGTAGATTAATTATATATATGTTAGACTTGTGGACGAGCGGTTGTTACACTTGAGTAGTTTTGTAAGTAGATAATCTTCGTTCCCATTTGTCATGCAATGACAGGAGAGGTAAAGATGAGTATGGGACTATTTTTATTTGTCTTGGAAATATTAACAAAGTCTCACACACAGAGTGAAGTATAAAGTCCCACGAGCTACCTCCCAGTCTCTCTCTCTCTCTTTTCTCGCCCATGTTGCTAGGCTCGTTCTCCCTACTACCATTTCGGTTCTATGGCTAGCCTCCTTTTTTTTTTTTTTTTTTTTTAATGTGTCCCACTCTGGGCATAGGCTTCACAGCCTGCTATCAAGGCCCAGCAGTCCTCCTACATACCATACACCTCTACATGTCACCACTTCGGCGCTAACACCCACCATCCATATTGAATACATGCTAGGGCTGTCTCATACAGGACTGGTGTATTGGTATTTGCTCTGCTTCCTAAATTCTGGTGTAGCAGGGGTCGTGTCACGTGTGTTGCACTGTGGTTGGAATGTTCTAGAAGCCTGTGTGTGAGTATGTGTGTATGTGTGTGTATGGTCACTAGGCGCTGTCGTGTGTCTATAAAGCATTCCTTGAGTTAGAGTGTGTATGCATGTTTAGCATTGCTCGATTCTCGCAGACACAATACCTATCTCATCCCCTGACTTGCTGCTTCTATCTGTCTGTCTATCTATCTATCTATCTATCTATTATGATTTGTAATTATAATATGGAGTCCTAAGATACGAAGAGCAGAGAGAAAAGCAATGGCATTTGATATGGATAAGTGGGAGAATAGCCCCCCGATTCAGCGAGTAACGGGGATGTTCTGTGATGTTAGTAGAAATAATGCTACAGTTTTAATACTGTACACAACTACTCTGTTCTTAGTAATGCCTGCTGTAATTAGCCCATGGAACTATGTCAGATTCAGTTAGCTACCGATATGTACAAAACTCGTCCCATCTGTAGGGCAAAACACTACTCATATCCAAATGAAACAGAAATGAAGTTCGAAGCCAATGTTAGCTAAGCCTCCACTGACTAATTTTCCCACATGTACATGCTAAACATCTCAATGTGAATTATAGTACTGCACTGTAATTAGATCAAAATACTTGATTCAAGCAATAGCAAAATCTTTAGCTGCAATTCATTTAGATCACTTTAGTGTTGAATTTCCCTTTCATCCCAATACTACGAATTGACATGTCACTGATGAAAGATTTTGAGAAGTTATTCAACAGATGTTTGACACTGACCAAATGCATTGCAACAGAATTTTTCTTTAGTGAAATTTCACATGGGGAGCATTCAGTAAGGTCGTAGATAGTCTCCTGATAGTCTAAGGACAACTTCACTATTCTCCTGATAGTCTAAGGACAACTTCACTACTAGTCCTTTTTGGCTATGAGACAGCATAAAGTTTTTCATACAATGACATAGTTGGGTTTGAAAAATTTTATGTGCTGCTACATACAGAGTGAAATTAGTGGGCCAGTTCAAGCTTCCCCTATCAAGTACTTTAAGCTAGTCACAGTTTGCAGAAGTTTTAATCTGGAGTGGCTTGTCAAGTGACAGTCGAGATGTGTAACCTTGACTGTTGAACTATTTCCGAACTGTATGGGCTATGTAACCTGCAATGTATACATTAAAATACTTACATCTGCATTGAATAAGGTCTGCTGTTCCACAAGAGAGAAGATACTATCCAAGTCACCAGTATCCAGAGTGTCACAACAGGAGCAATATGATTTTCAATCTCAGGGCCGTAATTTTGGGGGGGCTACGGGGGCTATAGCCCCCTATGTCTTCTGTATATCAATTTGTCAAAACTTCGACGGATATTGATGGTTCAATAACCTGACTCTTACCGCAGGCGTGTAGGAACAACCTGGGAAGGGTGCAGCATAGTGCAACAAAAATGTTAAAAGGTCAAATTGTTAGTCACAGTCTGACTTGAAAATTCAGACTGGCAGAGAGTGAAGCCTTCTATTTACACACTCAGCTCCATCACGAAACATACATGCCTCATTAAACATCGACTATTAGGTAGAATCAAGCCGAAAAATACCGGATGGTCTGCAAACTTAAGCCTTTCAATTTAATTTCAAGTTTGTAGTACGGAGGTATGTACATTTTGTCTAGCCCCCCCTCCCCTTCCCCTAAATCTGTTGAAAATTACGGGCCTGAATATCATCCAGGGAAGGTGTCATGTCTGTTATTTTCAGTGAACCAGATTTAGATGAAGCAGTGAGAGTACATTCATTATCTTCAATTTTCTTTCAGATTCTAACACTTGAAGAACAGATACAATGTAGTTTGCACCACTCATTGTCTGTACTATCCAAACTTAGCTTCTAGTTTATTAGTTTGAAATTTACTCAGCAAAACATAATGGGAGTTCTGGTGCTTGAGCAGATAGCCACTTAGTTGTATCATAGTGGCTGTAGTGTGTTTCTGGGCAAAATAAGTCTCCCTTGAAAGCTTGCCTTCTCTGACATTCCCTCCACTTTGTTCAAACGCCATCTTTTCCCAGTTAGTGAGCCACTCACAAAATCTAATGAGAAACAACACGTCTTGATCAAGAGAGGGATCTTATGGCACAGGACTGCATTCACATTGACGTAGCTACATATTTCGGCTGTGTTGCAATTTCGCTGGCTAACTTATTTAACAAACCTACAGTATGTCCACTACTGACAGCCTGATATGTCTCTCTCTCTCATTCGAAATGCTTTTGTTCATTGTAATTATGCTTTTTATATATTCTACTATGGCTATACATATTCATTTACATATGCAAGGCATACCCTGAACGAAATCCAGCTGGGAGAGATGAAGTTTTAAAAATATACGTGGGTAAATCTCTGCTGTGCCTCACTGCTTCTAAGGTGACGGGTGGACTGTCGGACTCGCGGCGGAGTGATATATTGGCAGCCGGTTGTGACGTTACTGCCAAATGTCGGTGGGAGACCCAGGCCTGTTTGATCAAGAGGGCGTTGGAATAGCTCGCTAGGAAACAGAAGCATGGAACACAGAACTTTCGTCTAATGTCTCAAGAAAGGTTCTGGGTCCTGAAGATGTCTTGAAACAGTATACGAAAGCACGGTATTCCGGCTTTGTTTTCTAACGAATCAAACCCTAGAGAGAGAGAGAGAGAGAGAGAGAGAGAGAGAGGTAAATAGATAGATAGACAGATAGATAATGAAGAGAAATACCAGCTCCCGATAGCAAAACATCATCTTGTTTATTCGATGCGACAATATCGGAGACTAATTTACTCCATCCTGAAGTAGGCTACAAGAGAAACATCGTGTGGCAAAAGTTATCAGGAATTCACTTACTTTATTATAAAGCCTATCAATATCAGTAATTAAATGAGCCGGTCAGTCTATAATATCTAATAAGTAAAGATAAAAGTCAGTACACATTAAAAAGTGAAACCGAAAACGCCAGGGAAAAAGTATATATATATATATATATATATATATATATATATATATATATATATATATATATATATATATATATATATATATATATATATATAAACAATAAAACCAAGTAAATCCACAGAGCAAAATATTATTATGCTTACGAGTACATTCATAACTCAAAAACTCAACGGAGATCTCATCGCTGACTAATGACTGGTTATGCTGCACAGTCAACAGAGGTCCTTCTAGAGCAAGGGTTCTTAACCTGGGGTCCATAGACCCCTTGAGGGTCCATAGATGGGCTTCAGGGGGTCCATGAAGGTCAGAATAATTGAGAACAATTTAGCGATATTGCGTGATGCCGTTTGGCATCATTAGCTGAAAAAAAAAAAAAAAAAAAGAGTCTTGAGTTCTGGTGTTTGTTGACACAAGCCTACCCTCGTCTGGCAACGTGAGCTATGGATGCTCTGATTCAGTTTGCTACTACATACCTTTGTGAGTCAGGGTTTTCATCGCTTGTTGCTATCAAAACGAAAAGCCGAAATCAACTGGATGTCAGCGATGACATAAGTGTTTCCTTGTCAAAGACCACTCCACAGTTTCATCTTCTTGTTCAAGCCAAACAACAACAACGCTCTCGTTGAAATAAACTTTTTGAGCAGAATTAAAGTTTTGTATTGTTTAATTTGCATAATTGGATGTATTTCATTTTTTCGTCGGGTGGCCATTAGTTTTTGCATGAAAAAGAGTAAGAAAATAATTCTTTGTGAAGACTGTTTTATACTTTGTATATGTCATACACTGCGTGAGGTAGATTTAAGTAAAATAAAGTATATCCATTGCATGCAAAATGCTGTGTTTATGTGCTTATTTGCATTTTTGTAGGGAAGGGGTTCATAGCTTTCATCAGATTCTTAAAGGGGTCCGAGACTCAAAAAAGGTTAAGAACCACTGTTCTAGAGGGACCTCCGCCTCGTTTGCATGAGCAGTGAGAACAGGGAAAGAGTCAAAGCGGATGGGTTGGTCAAAATCTCAGGAATATTTAGGTATGTCGCTCTATGATCATTTGGTTAATGACCTGTTTGTTCTCATTGTTCTTTTCTTTTTTCATTCTTCCTTTTCTCCTGACCTTTTACTTGGCTTTATTGGTTTCAGTTTTTAACTTGTACCAACTTTTTCCTTTAGTTTTTTGATTGACAGATTAACAAGCTCAATTGATTACTGATATATTTATGTCGTTTTGTGCTTAGGTTTTATAATGAACTATGTAAACTGCTTTCTACTTTTGCCACATGATGTTTCTCTATCGAGTACTGGTGTTTCTTTTCAATATAAGACTCTGCTTTCATAAGGATGCTCGAGTTGTCTGTATATATATATATATATATATATATATATATATATATATATATATATATATATATATATATATATATATATATATATATATATATATATATAAAATGCAAATTCATCACCGGAGATATTAACATGCACACAGAAAGTACAGTAGTTTCGTGTATTACGTACATTACATCTTCAGGCACAGAGGGAGACGGGGGTGTTCTTATTAACACAACTTCAGCATGGAAGGGCACACAGAAGGACTAGCGGATTCAATATTTTAACCTGTAGCATAAGTTATGGATAGCAAAGAAGGCTCTCTGCACCATTTTAATCTTCTTAATAGATTAGTCAGTTTCATAACCTTAATACCTTTACTTCTCCTAAGGTCACAATCTTTACCTTATACTGCGTCATATTGTTGTGCATATGTACACACACATATACACACATACATATATACACATATACATATACATACATACATATAGACTAACAGACAGAAAGATAGATAGACAGACAGATAGTTAGATAGAAAGATGAGGCATACTTGCAGCAGGGAGAGGTACACCGAACAAAGGAAGACCAAACTTAACCTCACATACCATGACCTCACTTCACCTCAACAGATCTTATATCCTAGCCACGGCAAGCCTATACAAAGAATGTAAGTTTGGGGTTAACTGTTTTACTATTAACTCTGTTAATGGTTATCACATCTATAATGGTCATAGCTTATGTTTACATTACACTCATATGTGCCAGAAATTAAGCATGATTCAATTGCATTTCTTCCAGCCTAGCCATACGAAAATGAGTGTTAATACATGTGTCATTAACTCTCTCATGATCGTGAAAATTCTTTTAGTCTTTTCTGGCAAACGCCAGACAATTTCCTTCTGTTGAGACTGAATCATAGGAGACTCATAAATTTTGTTTGCTAGGGAAAAAACGTCATAAACTGTGTAACATGTGAAAATCTTATATATATTTAATTTTCCAGCAAACATTATTATTTTAAATAATTTACCTATCTATTTATTGCGAGACGCCAGCAGGAGTAGACTGTAGCACCAGTCGAGCAGGGCAGTACTCCCGAGGTGGATGGAAAGCTGATGACAGGGAGTGCTGGAGCTCCCGTTTCATCAGCCCTCAGGACTAGTTCCTGACCATCCCCCTTTGCTGAACTTTTTCAGTGTCTCAGTTACACAGAGAGTAGGCCAGCATGCTCTCCAGTACAAATTTCTCTAACTATCTTCACCAAACTACATGCACAGTACACACTACACTTCCTATTCAAAATTCACCATAATGGCGTCGATTCACCAAGCCTCGGAGTCCCCAGGGGGGGGGACCATAAATGCCCCCGCCATCTGCCCCTCTCCCGGTGACGACTCGAGGTGCCTGGAACCACTGTCTGACTCTCTTCTTCTTCATTTCTGCAACATTCGCGGCCTTTCATCTAACTTTCGCTCTGTTGAGCACCACCTCTCCTCCTCTAAACCTCACCTTCTTTTTCTAACGGAGACTCAGCTGTCTGAGGCAACTGACAGCAAACCCTTTTCTGTATCCTCCTACTTTCTCTATACTCATTTCAAAGCCAGAGGTGGCTGTTGTGTATACATACGCAACGACTTATCTTACTCTCGTGTTCCTGAACTTGATTCTTCTGAATTCTCCACACTCTGGCTTCGGCTTTCCTGTCATTCTCTGACTAAATATATCTGTGCTGTTTACTTATCTCCTAATTCTACTGACTATCAAAAATTCTTCGACTATCTTACTTCTATGATGGAACACATTCTGTCCATTTCTCCTTTCTCTGAAATCTCCATTCTAAGAGATTTCAATGTTCACCACCACCTTTGGCTCTCCTCTCCTTTCACGGATCCACCTGGTGAACAAGCCTACATCTTTTCTATCCTTAATGACCTAGAGCAGCTTGTACAGCACCCTACCCGTATCCCTGACCGCCTTGGAAAGAGCTCCAACATACTTGACCTCTTCCTCACAACTAATCCTTCTGCTTACTCTGTTAATCTTTTCTCTCCGTTGGGCTTCTCCGATCACAACCTTATTACCTTAACCTGTCCTATCACTCCGGTACGGCCTGTGGACCCTCCAGGGAAGCGTCGTCTGTGGCATTTTGGAGCCGCGAACTGGGAGGCCCTCAGGCAGTACTTCTTTGATTTTCCCTGGAATGATTATTGCTTCCATGGCCGTGAGCCATCTGAGTGTGCCTTGCGCATTACAGAGGTTATTCTTTCGGGCATGGAAGCATACATTCCTTTCTCATATCCTTTGACTAACGCAAGAAAGCCTTGGTTTAATCACGCTTGTTCTAATGCTGTCCGCAACAAGGAGAAGGCCTACAAAAGGTACTGGAGCCAACCCACCCCTGAATCACATCGTCTTTACGTTTCTGCCCGGAATCGTGCTAAGTCTGTTCTTCGCTCTACTAAAAATAATTTCATCCATACTAAATGCTCTCAACTCTCCAACTCGAATTCTTTCCACTCATTCTGGCACCTTGTCAAAAATCTTTCTAACAACTTTACCTCATCATCCTTCCCTCCTCTTTTCTACTCTGATGGTTCTGTAGCTATTTCTTCTACTGATAAAGCAGATCTCTTCGCACAGACTTTCTCCTCCAGTTCCACCTTAGACGATTCCGGTGCTGTTCCTCCATCACTTCCCCCCTCTGACTTCCTCATGGCTGACATTAAAATTTCTTCAGTTGATGTATTTTCTGCCATCACTGGCCTCAGTACTAACAAGGCATATGGGCCTGATGGGGTCCCTCCTGTTGTTCTCAAGAACTGTACTTCTGTGCTTACACCCTGCCTAGGCAAACTCTTTCGCCTTTGTCTGTCACCTTATACCTTTCCTTCTTGCTGGAAGTTTGCTCTCATTCAGCCAGTCCCAAAGAAGGGTGACCACTCCCAACCCTCCAACTATCGTCCAATTGCTTTAACGTCCTGTATTTCAAAAGTTTTCGAGTCAATTCTTAATAGAAAAATTTTAAGGCATCTTTCCTATCACAACTTTCTTTCCGATCGTCAGTATGGGTTCCGTCAGGGACGCTCCACTGGCGATCTTCTCACCTACCTTTCAGACTCCTGGTCATCCTCCTTTCGGGACTTTGGCGAAAGCTTTGCCATTGCACCTGACATCTCAAAGGCTTTCGATCGAGTCTGGCATAAATCCTTAATTTCCAAACTGCCCTCCTACGGTTTCTATCCTTCTATCTGTGCCTTCATTGCCTGTTTCCTTTCTGGTCGTTCTATAGCCGCTGTTGTAGAAGACCATCGTTCTTCTCCTACATCTATCAACAGTGGTGTTCCTCAGGTCTCTGTCCTATCACCAACTCTCTTCCTTTTATTCATCAATGATCTTCTAAGCTGTACATCTAACCCTATCCACTCATACGCTGATGACTCCACCCTTCACCTTTCCATTCGGTTCCCGCAACGCCCATCTCAACAGTTACTTCAACAAACAAGGGATGAGGCTATGGCACACCTAATGTCTGACTTGGCTAGTATCTCTGACTGGGGTAAAAATAATATGGTTGTCTTTAATGCATCTAAGACTCAGTTCTTACACCTATCAACTCGACAAAATCTTCCACAGGTATACCCACTAATGTTTAATAATATTCAGCTTAATCCTGCATCATCCTTGAACATGCTTGGGGTTTCATTTACTCGGGACTTATCTTGGAAAAATCATATTACATCTCTTGTAAAATCTGCTTCCAAGAGATTGGGTGTGCTAAGCCGACTCCGCTCTTTCTTTACCCCTGCACAATTGTTGACTCTATACAGGGGTTTTATCCGCCCCTGTGTGGAGTACAACTCTCATGTGTGGGGAGGCTCCCCACATACTGCTCTTCTCAATAGGGTGGAGTCAAAGGCTTTTCGTCCCATTAACTCTCCTCCTCTTACTGACTCCCTTCAACCTCTGTCTCTTCGCCACACTGTTGCATCTTTATCTCTTTTCTATCGCTACTTTAATGGTCACTGCTCCTCTGAACTGTCTGCTTGCATTCCTCCACCTCTATGACGGGCACGTAGCACCCGTCTGGCAGCAAACTCTCATCCCTTTTCTGTCCAACTCTCTAATGCAAGAGTTAACCGTTACTCCCAGTCTTTCATTTATGCAACAGGTCAGCTATGGAACTGTCTCCCTCTGTCTGTATTTCCTGCTGCCTATGATCTCCAGTCTTTCAAACGCAGTGTGTCCAGGCATCTCAAAATGATCGGATCTTGAATTTGGCTCTCTATTGTATTTTGTTTTTCTCTTGGAGGGAACTGTTACTGCGGGCTGATGGCCTTTGGTTCCTTCTTCTTCGCATTAAAAAAAAAAAATCCCGTAAGGGGTGGCCACAAACAAATCGCCTCTATGTCACCCTGTTCTACGCCATTTCACCGCCTTGCTTCCAGTTCACACACCTCTCTCTCTCATTTACCTCTCCACTCCATCCCTCCATCTCATCCCCAGGCCCCTCCCCTTTCCTCTCTCCCCTTCCACCTATCTCACATACACTCTCCTCGTTAGTCTCTTGTTCTCCATTCTCTCCACATGGCCAAACCGCATCAATGTATTGCTCCTAACGTTATCATACGCATCCACACCACAATGCTCCTACACTTCCTCATTTGTCAGTCTGTCTCTCGACGTAACTCCACATGGTCCTCTCAAATAATTCATTTCAACTGCTCTCACTCTTGACTTATGTCTTTCCAACAAGCTTCACTTCCATACTTTAGAGTTGGTATCACAATACTGTCATGCAGGGACTTTTTTACTTCATGCTCACTTCCCTGTCCCTTATCACACTTTCAAAGAACCAGCAACCATTCTTCCTTGTTGTACCCTTTCAAGCACTTCACCCTCCAAACTTCCTTCCTTACTCATCACATTACAAAAGTACTTAAACGCATTCACATTTTCCATTTCCTCCTCATCCATCCTCACTGTTTATTAAGTGATTTCATTTCTCTCAAAGATCATAACTTTACTCTTTCCTACATTCACCATTAGGTTCCGTTTATTACACACACTCCCAGACTCATTCACCAAGCTTTGTAGTTCCCCTTTGTTTTCACTTTACAATACAGTGTCAAATGCAAACAACAATACAGGGAGTTTCCAAATATTGCCCTCTCTCATTAGGTTCTCTCGAACGTCCACTGCCCTACCTTGTACCACTTTTATTACCCCATCCATGTAAAGACTGAACAACCATGGGGACATGACACATCCCTGATTCAATCCAACATTCAATCAGAAAAATTCATCAAATTAATTATCCACACACACTGCAGCCATTTTATCTTTCACTCTCCGAGTAACTTCTTTATCGCCCTTTCTAACTCTCTTTACCTCTTTCCAGAACATTTTCTTACTTTCTCTCCTCTTTACACTCAAATTCCATCCAAATTCCTCATCCACTCTTTTCCTACTCTTACTAATCATTTCACCTCTCTCTTCCTCTCTACATATAACTCTTTCTTCCATCTCTCAGCTTCATCCATGCCTCAGCATCCTATCCACTCACTATACGCTTTCTTCATTTGCGCCACGGCTGGTCTCACCTCTTCATTACACCATGGTGTTCCTTGCACTCCCTTTCGTGTTCTCGTCACCTCACACACCATCTCACATGTTGCACAGATTTCTTGTATGAATATCTTGCACACACCTTCCATGTCTCGCATCTGCTTCAAATCATATTTACCCAATCGCTCCTCCACTACTCTACTCTGCCTTTCTTCCATCCTCTTGCAACCTTTATATCCTCCTTGTATGAACTACTTCTTGTTGCCCTTCCCATCTTTTATTCCTCTATTTTATTTGAACCTTGACTTTCACCACCACCAAGTGGTGGTCAGAAATTCAACTCCCCAACTTCCGTATGCTCTTTTATCCATTACATACATTCTTATTCTATCACCCACACACACATAATCAATCACTGCCTTCAGTTAATTCAGTTCAGGTAACTGCAACTTCAAATCTCTTTATCTCCCTAATCAGTTTCCAGATAGTGGAAATAATATTGTTGTGGTTACCATCTGACTTTTGTGTTCACGGGTAGAAAGTCAACAGTTGTACTGACTGTACCTTGGTTGCTCTTGCTAGAGCTTTGAGGAGCAACATGATTACATGATACTGTCGTAATGGTGTAACTCACATACTTTATACTCTTAATGCGATCCAACATGAGTTTGGTTGAAGAACATGCAGTTTTTCTCATGTTTCCAATTGATTGTTGTTACAAGGGCATTATTTGAGCTGCATTTGTATGCAAATATTGTTTAATTTCCTTCATATTCATAAAGTAAGGGCATCTTAGTAAGCTTAATTTTATATCCTCCCTCTGAAAACTATGTTTTCAGTATTTCTCACAGCTTAAGAGTCATTACTAAAACGATCCTGCTAAACGTATGTCTTAAACAGAGATCCTTCTCTGGATGTGAGCAGAAGTGTAGCGCTCGAACAGAATCAGAATCAGAATTGTATTTGCACTATTTACAAAGATTATTCTTGTACAAGCCAAAAATAATGCATACATATATAGTGGAGACAGAGTTCTCTAAAATATAAATAATTATGAAATATCAAAATACATATATTACTGGTAGTCAGTTTAGGCTAAAATCAATTTAACATCACAAGTACAACGTGTGTGTGTATATATATATATATATATATATATATATATATATATATATATATATATATATATATATATATATATATATATATATATATATATATATATATATGCGCCGGTGGTCAGGCAATATATGCTTGAGCACTTTACATGAAGTCATGAATGAAAAGATAACTAGTAAGGCTTTTCATGTAAATACATTACTTGCCTTCTTTGTATTCATAATTCTTTCACAAAAGTCTGACAAGAAAGCCGTGAGTTCAGCAGCTCCTATGACGCTTATAAGAAGTGAAAGAAAGTCATGTCTATCAGTGCTTCTGGCAGAGTCCAACAAAGGATCTTGCTGGCCACTATTGCATGAGGGCCGTTAACGAGGGGTGGTGTTGGGGTACATCAAAAACAAGAATATTCGGAAACCATTCACTGAAGAGCCCTAACTGTTGCATCCTGGAGTAATCATAAACATAGTATTAACAGCCCTTGTGAGATCCACTGCAGGACTGGATCTTTTCTTAGTAAAGCGAGCTTCCAGACGCTGGAGAAGTACGATTTGAGTAGGGCTGCATCCCAGCAATCCTCCTATATACCTCAATGACCACAATAGTAAATCCATCCGTAACAAATAAATCTGGTATTGGATACCAGAGACAATAATTTCCTGGTGTGTATGTGTGTGTGTATGAGAGAGAGAGAGAGAGAGAGAGAGAGAGAGAGAGAGAGAGAGAGAAAGAGAAGGGGAGGGGGGGGAGTGAAACAAATGGGTAGAGACAGAGATAGAGCTACACAGAAAGGTTCTCCAGTTGCCACCATGCTGGCCTCATACCCTGAGTCTGTGCAGGGAAGGAAAAAAGTTGGGAGGTCAAGTTACAGAGTCAATAATTGAGACCGAGTTCTGGCCGCGTCCCCCCAGAGATCATTATAGTTGTATGAGAGGCGGCCGCTGCCACAGAAAGAAGCTAAAACAACTGGGTGCCTTTTTGTGTGGGACCTTCGAGGTGAAACAAACCAACTCTCTCTGATAACCTCCATCTTAATCTTTTCAGAACGTGAAGAATCTTACTTTAGCGTCTTTATTTCTGCCATCCTCAGATGATTTTATGCTGATTAACTGTGGTTGGCTTTCTGCCCGAAGATGTATTACTCACTGTATTCCATATAACGTCAGGGTACTTTATTAAACTTGGGAAACCTCCCTAGTAGTGAAGGAGTTAGTGAAAGGTACATCTAACCTCTCCACTTCGGAAAGTCTCTCCAATGATGTGTGCGTGTGTATATATATATATATATATATATATATATATATATATATATATATATATATATATATATATATATATGTGTGTGTGTGTGTGTGTGTGTGTGTGTGTGTGTACCTTGCTTCGCGTAATTCGTGGATGTATCGATATCCACAGGAGAAAAAAACCATCACAAAATATCCCTAACACAGGAGTGTATTCATATCTTCATGACAGAAAGTAAGTTGTTGGTACTGGGTACAACAACCGTATTAATACAGAAAGAACCGGTGTGGAAAATTAACTAGGAACCTCGAGAAGTCGCTGATAGCTGGTGACATGAAAGTGGAAGCTATGGTCTCCCTTCCCTGAAGTATATAACAGTAATTAAATGATTACGAAGCATGAAACATCACAATTTTAGAAGGATACCTATGAAAAGAGTAATGGACAGAATATAGAGAAGAATGAAAGTTGGAAAATATACATCATGGGACAAAATCTTGCTCAAACAATAATAATTTCCAGTTGTATGTGCTAAAACTAACGCACTGAGAGGGTTGCAACTGACCTTCTATCCCAAGGTAGGCGTTTTTTCTGTGATTGCTGCTGATGGATTTAGGCAAACATCGAAATATATTACTCAGCTGAGAGAAACCCTAGCATGCAAAGGAAAACAGGCGACAAGTAAGCATTTCCTTGTTTATCTATTACTTGAAAATTTTAATTAGGCCAACATCATGCGATTTACTTTTGTCAGGAGATATCCCAGAAGTCAAAGGGTTAATGGGTGCACACTGATTGACCCGTAAAATGAAATATTACCTAACTTGGCCTCACGCTCTTACTTTGCAAGTGTAAAGGTGTTTAACATGGGAATCAGCTCATAAAATTCCCCTTCCGCTGCACAGTCCACGGGCATTTGCTGATGATACAGTATTGCTACGTGAAAATAAGCGGAAGTTGCATGCTTTGGTGAACGAGTTTGGGAATGTATGGAAGAAACTGTTTTTTAAACGTGAATAAAGCGAAGAATAAAGTTATGGTCTTAAATAAGAGCGAAGTTATGATCTTTGAAAGGAATGAAACAAAGAATACACAGTGAGGTTTGGTCGACAGGAATTGGAGAATGTGAGTGCAGTACAGTATTTAGGTGGTGTGATGAGTAATGATGGAAGTTTAGAGGAGGTAGTTCATGAAACAACACAGCAGCGAGGAAAAGTTGCTGGCTTACTTGAAGCAGCGATAAGGGATAGAGAAGTGTGTGTGGGAAATAAAGAAAACAAAGTCGCTGCAAAATAGTTTTGTGCTACCCACACTCACGTACGTAAGTGAAGCCTTGACCATGTTGGAAGGACATGTCAGGAGTGGAAATGAGTTATCTGAGAAGAGCATGAGGAGTTACGTTGAGAGACAGACAACTGATGCGAAGGGATGTTGTAGTGCTGATGAGGATGTGATTGAAACAATACTCTGAGCTGGCTTGGCCATGTGGAGAGGATGGGGAAAGAGAGGTTGACTAGAAAAGTGCATGTGAGGTGGAGGGGGAGAGGGGGAGGGGGAAACCGAGAATGTAATGGAAGGATGGAGTGGAGAGAGAGAGAGAGAGAGAGAGAGAGAGAGAGAGAGAGAGAGAGAGAGAGAGAGAGAGAGAGAGAGAACGTTGGAAAGAAAACAGCCAAATGGCAGAGGAGAGGACCACATGGAGGCCATTTAATCTGTGTCCACCATCCACAAGATTAAGGAGCCTGGCCGTAGATAGACAGATCATTATTATTATTATTATTATTATTATTATTATTATTACTAGTATTATTATTATTTTCATTATTGTTATTATCATTATTATTATTATTATTATTATTATTATTATTATTTATTATTATTATTATTATTATTATTATTATTATTATTATTATTATTATTATTATTTTGTTGCTGTTTTTGTAGTTTTTGTTATTATTACTAGTACTAATAGTAGTAGTAGGAAGTAGTGTAAGCAATGAAGACAGTCAAAAAGAGGAAAGCCCCATGAATCAATGGAGTGTGTGGTGAAATGCTGATGGATGGGGGAGAGATAGTAGTAGAATGGATGTGGAAGATGTGCAGATTGACCTGGGAGGAATGTAGAGTCCCGGGGGATTGGAAGTCAGGTATAAGTATCCCCCTGTATAAAGGAAAAACGGAAAAAGAAGTGTGTGGTAATCACTGGGGCATTTGTCTTCATTATGTAATAGGAAAACTGTTTGGTAGGATATTTACTGACAGAGTTAAGGTACTAAAAGAGGAATTCGTTGCAGAAGAAAAGGGAAGTCTGAGGAAGGGAAGAGGTTGTGTAGATCAGATATTCATCATAAAGTCTTTAGTGGGAAAGTTTCTAGCGAAGGGAAAAAATTATTTGGGGCCTTCATGGATTTGGAGAAAGAATATGGCAAAGTGGATAGACAAGGAATGTGGAAAACATTATGATTATATGGAGTATATGGAAAGTAGGTGAATGCCATGAAGAGTATGCATGAGTGTGCTAAAGCTACAGTGCATGTAGATAATGAACTGATTGAATTTTTCTGTCTGAATGTTAGATTGAAACAGGGCTGTGTCATGTCTCCATGGATGTTCAATCTGTATATGGATGGGGTTATAAAAGAGGTACAAGGCAGGGCAGTGGATGTTGGAGCGGCCATAATGAGGGCAGCGTTTGGAAACTTCCTGCACTGTTGTTTGCAGATGATACTATGTTGTTAAGTGAAGATGAAGGGGAACTCCAAGGCATATTGAATGAGTTTGGAAGAGTGTGTGAGACACGGAATCTAAAAGTGAATGTAAGGAAGAGGAAAGTTATGATCTTCGGGAGAAATGAAGTCACCAAATGTACAGCAAGGTTGGATGATGAAGAAATGGAAAATGTGAGTGCATTTCATTACTTGGGTAGTGTGATGCGTAAGGATGGAAGTTAGGAGGATGAAGTGACTGAAAGAGTGCAACAAAGAGAAAGAATTACCGGTTCTTTGAAAGCAGTGATAAGAAGTAGTGAAGCAAGCATGGAAGTAAAAAAGTCACTGCATCATAGTATTGTGATACCAACGCTAACGTATGGAAGTGAAGCTTGAACCTTGTTGGAAGGACACAAGTCAAGTGTGAGAGCAGTGGAAATGAGTTACTTGAAAGGAGCATGTTGAGTTACATGGAGAGACAGACTGATGAATGAGGAAGTGAAGGAGCGTTGTGGCATGGATGTGGATGTGATGGAAAGCGTTAGGAGAAGTTCACGAAGGCGGTTTGGCCATGTGGAGAGAATGACGAGAGAGAGACTAACGAGAAGACTGTATGTGAGTGAGGTGGAAGGGAGAAGAGGGAAGGGAAGGGTGAGGATGAGATGCTGTAGAGGGATGGAGAGGAGAGATATATGAGAGGTGTATGAGCTGGGGGGAGGTCAGTGAAATGGCGGCGGACAGGGTGACATTGATGTGATTTGTTTGTGGCCACCCATTGAGAGACTGAGGCGTCTGGCGGTGGATGGTGGTGGTAGATGGATTATTACCAGTAAAAATCTTTTGTCGACGAGGTACAGGCGAGGCCATCTAAATACGAAAAGCATTGAAATGACGCCTTTCACCCCGAGGATGCCTAGAGTATATTGATGTCCATTTACCTACCGAATTTCATGCCATTTCGACAAACTGTCTGGCCTGTGACCCTCTTTTGAAGATTTTCGACATGCTGCCCTTGGTGCGTGTCACGTGTCACGTGCACTGCCTGGGTGTGATGAAACCTGTCAAAAACAAATCTTAAAGAATTGGGCTATCATAGAGTGCAAATCACGCAGTAATCGGTCCTGTGGTTGCTGAGATAAAAGCTTCCCATATGCGTTACAG